>NC_053023.1:168087359-168414420 GCF_003073215.2 Triticum urartu
AGGTTAACTAAATCTAGAGGAGGAAGAATGGAGATCCGTTTTGAGGCAGGTTTTAAAAGGCCATGTGATGCTACAGAGTCAGCCAAGTTAGTATCAGAGGCAGCGGTTGCTGTTAGGTCTCATGTACGTATCCTCCCAACATGGATTCAGTACAGGAATGACAAAGACGAAACCCAGTTCAACACCTTCCTCGACCATTTATCTGTAAGTATGGTTATGTATGGAAAGTAGTACTATTGTCTTGCTTTGCCTTTATGCTTCCGGCTCGTATGTTGTGTGGAATTGTGAGCGGATAACAATTTCACACAGGAAACAGCTATGACCATGATTACGCCAAGCTATTTAGGTGAGACTATAGAATACTCAAGCTTGCACCCATGTTTTCAAGTCTGCTTTGCGACAGTATCGGTATAACTTGAGGAAAACTCACTTTGAAGGCAAGGCTAATTGTGAACTTTCCCAAACATCTCCAGTGGAAAATATATCTGATGTAGACCGGAGAGGCCTCATTAAAACACTGGTCCAATCTGAAGTATCAGGTACATTATATATATGTGATCAGATCACATGTTGAAGTCCTATTTACGCATGTGCCACACAAATCTATCTTCTTGTAGGTGAACTGTTCAACGAACAAGGCCAACCGTACAAAAGTGAAATTCCAACAGACGACAGGATCTCGTAGCTATATTGCACACTGTGAGGCTGTTGTAATTAGCTGCTGTTTCACTCTTTTCACTGTACCATATTATCATATCTATATTGACTTGTTCCAAATGCGAAGGAAAGCCCGCAAGGACCAAAAAGTACCTGAACCAAATGATGTGGAAATCTTCAAGGACTGTCACACCAGCAAGAAGAAGGGCATGACTACACCAGTCAAAGCCGTTGTTGTAAGTCCTTAATCCTCATGCCTTTTAACTACTACTTACTCTGACTTGTGCCTTGAACTGCATGGTTTGCAGCCAATGTCTATTACTCTTTTCAATTTTATACACAATTTTCTTAGCGTATCATTGCACCTTACAAGGTTTAAAAGAGAGGAGTGATGTTCCTTTGATCTTGACCTCTAATCTAGTTCCATGCTAGACTTGCCCACACACCGTTACATTTGCCTGTTTGTCTGTTCTCAGTTGTTTTGTGATATGAATGATGTCATACTATGCTTACTGTATTATAAACTTCGTCTCTTTATCATTATCCCTCAATACAATGTGAAGAAATAGACAATACATTAGCGATGGAACATGGTCATATGTTTGGAACCTGGTTTTATTATGTACTTTGCAATAAAATACAACAATTATTTTACATGGGTTCACCAGAATAAGTTTTGTATATAGACCAAAGCTATGTTGTTTGGTTTTGCTTCCTCCTTAATTTCTTCTGTTCTGGTACTACTAATGTAAAACCACAACTTTTCAGCGAGCTATGGAAAAGATGGTGGAACCGCCACCTTCTGAAGGTGGCGAGGCAACTATAACCGCAATGTCAACTCTTGCTGTAGTGGGTCGGTACCTGTCCACTAACAATGCCAAAAGCACGTTCCTACGTAATACTGGCTTGGTTGTTAAGGCAATCTCGTCCAAACTACCTCATGATCAAGATATGCAAGCTCAAAACAATGTTGTATCTGTGCTCCAGACACAAGTCCATTCCCTAACAGAGACCCATTGTGAAACAAGGAAAGACATTCTTCGATGTTGTCAAGATATGCATGGTTTTGAAACCAGACTATCAGACATTTGCTATGTTGTTCAGGAGCCTAGGATAACTGAAGGTGAAGGTTATGGTGCTCCATTGGACAATACAACATGAAAACGTAACAGTCAGGTCAAATGAACTGAGCTTCTGAACTTCTGGTGGTGCATTTATCTGCTAGACTGTTAAATTTTATGCCAACATTCCTTTTGTTTTATAGTTGTAATTTGTTTTGCTGCGATACAAAATTTGTTCTTAACGTGCAGCCACCGGCTGAAGAAAACAGTAAGCCATTTTTTGTATAGTGTAGGGTGTTCCCTATATTTGCACTGGTGGCGAACTTTGATGCCCACCGGCTGTAGTTAACATGGGCCTCCTACGGGGCGTAGAAACAATGGGCCTTCTACATGGCATAGAAACAATGGGCCTTATACGGGTCGTAGACACAATGGGCCTTCTATGGGCCGTATCATCAATGGGCCTTCTACGTGACATATGATCGGTTGGCCAAACATGGGCCAATAACAGACCACATTATGGCCATACATGGGCTAGAGTTGAAATCGTTCATGGGCTGACCATAACGGGCCGTCGTTAATCGGCCGTATTTTGATAACGCTATGAAAGCGGCCCAACGTATTAACATGCCACAAATGGGCCGACTGTAACCACGGGCTGAATTTGGCCCACAAGCAGAAAATGACAGTAACGGGTCGTAAGTAAATGAATGTGGAAATGAGCACAAGAATAAATGGGCCCCGAGAAGGCCGAAAGATAACATGGGCTGGAAATGGCCCAACAGAATAATGGGTCGTTAATGGGCATAAAGTGAAACACTGTTCATTACAGGCCAGTTTCACCATGTTTCGTTAATGGGTATAAAGTGATGCACTGTTCATTACGGACCAGTTTTACCATGGGCCGTTAATGGGCCGAGAGTAATAAGGGCCTCATATGGGCCGAAAGACGTCATGGGACATACATAGGCCGGAAGTTAAAATGGGCTGGAATTATATTGGATGGCCCAGATGACGCTACTGGGCCTGATTTGGATAGGCCGTAAACGGGCCTTGGGTTAGCGGGTTGTAAATGGGCTATATGCGAACATGCCATTAATAGGCTTGCCGTGGGCCGGCCTGCCACCTTTTGACCAAGTCAAACAGGCCAGCCTTTTCACAGGAATGGGCCTCTGTTGGGCCATGCCACGTGTCGACGTATCATATGCGCTTTGGGTCCAATGAGTGGATGACATCTGTCCCAACGGTGAGCCGACACGTGTTTCCTCCAGCCAATGATGATTTTACACATGGAAAATCCCCATTGGTCGGGGCTGTTAACAGGTTATCGGGTCCAAAACCAGACCCGATAGCTTAACGGCGTTCCGTTACGGTGGATGCCACGTGTCGGTCACCCTTGACGAAGGCACTTCTGTGACGCGCGATTTATCATCATGGAAGTGGACACTTCTGTGATGATAATTTTGGTAATGTCATAGAGCACTTCTACGACAGCACATGTATGACTATCTTGATTCTGTCATAAATTTGTCATGGATGTACATGCATGACAGAAAACATGACCTACTATGACAAACACGTATCATGACGGAAGTGTATTTTTTTGTAGTGATTATGAGGAGTCTCGAAATGGTCGAGAGGTAAAGATTGATATATATAGGATGATGATATTCAGACACCTGAAGTGTTTCGGAGAAAACCGGATAGTCATCGGAGTACCAGAGGGGGTACCGGTCACCCCCGGGAGTATATTGGGCCTATTGGGCCACAAGATGGGAGCACCCCAGCCCACAAGGGGCTGGCGCACCCCCCGTGGCAGCTGGCCAAGTGGGGAAGGAAAGGGGGAGGATTCAGCCTCCCCTTCCTTCTCTCTTCCCCCCTTTCCTTTCTTCTCTGGCAATTAAGGAAAGGGGGGACGCCACTTGGGAAGGGACCCCAAGTAAGATTCGGCCTACTTGGGGTGCCCTCCTGGCTACTTGCTCCCCCTCCCACCTAGCACACCCCAGACAATTGTCTTGCCATGTGCGGCGCCCCCTTCCACCGTTTATACCCTCGGTCATATTTTCATTATCCTTAGGCGAAGCCCTGCGAGGACCACTTCACCATCACCGTCACCATGCCATCGTGCTGACGGAACTCATCTACTACCTTGACGTCTTGCTGGATCCAGAGGGCGAGGAATGTCACCGAGCTGAACATGTGTAGAACTTGGAGGTGTTGTACGTTCGGTACTTGATCGGTCGGAGCTAGAAGAAGTTCGACTACATCAACCGCATTGTCAAACGCTTCTGCTTATAGTCTACGAGGGTACGTAGGCACACTCTCCCCTCGTTGCTATGCATCTCAATAGATAGATCATTGCGTGTGCATAGATTTTTTTGTTTTCCATGGAACATTTCCCAACATAGGCATCCGAGCCAGGTCTATGCATAGATTATATGCACGAGTAGAAAACAAAGAGTTGTGAGCGGTGATAGTCAAACTGCTTACCACCAACGTCTTATTTTTATTCGGCGGTATTGTGGGATGAAGCGTCCCGGACCAACCTTACATGTCCACGCACATGAGACCGGTTCCACCGATAGACATGCAACTAGTTTTTCATAAAGGTGGCTGGCGGGTGTCTGTTTCTCCTACTTTAGTTGAATCGAATTTGACCGCGGCCGATCCTTGAAGAAGGTTAAAACAGTGAACTTGACGAAACACCGTTGTGGTTTTGATGCGTAGGTAAGAACGGTTCTTTCTAGAAGCCCGTAGCGGCCACGTAAAACTTGCAACAACAAAGTAGAGGACGTCTAACTTGCTTTTGTAGGGCATGTTGTGATGTGATATGGTCAAGACATAATGTGATATACGTTATTGTATGAGATGATCATGTTTTGTAAAAGTTATAGGCACCCGGAAGGAGCCTTATGGTTGTCTCTTTATTGTATGAAATGCAAATGCCATGTAATTGCTTTACTTTATCACTATGCATTAGCGATAGTTGTAGAAGCAATAGTTGGCGAGACGACCATGACACAATGATGGAGATCAAGGTGTCTAGCCGGTGATGATGGAGATCATGACGATGCTTTGGAGATGGAGATCAAAAGCACAAGATAATGATGGCCATATCATGTCACATATTTTGATTGCATGTGATGTTTATCTTTTATGCATCTTATTTTGCTTAGTACGGCGGTAGAATTATAAGATGGTCCCTTAACTAAATTTAAAGGTAAAAGTGTTCTCCTTGAGTATGCACCGTTGCTACAATTCGTTGTGTTGAGACACCATGTGATGATAGGGTGTGATAGACTCTATGTTCACATACAACGGGTGCAAGACGGTTTTGCACATGCGGAATACTTAGGTTAAACATGACGAGCCTAGCATGCACAGACATGGCCTCAGAACACTAGAGACCGAAAGGTCGAACGTGAATCATATAGTAGATATGAGCAACATAGAGATGTTCACCATTGATGATTACTCCATCTCATGTGATGATCGGACATGGATTGATTGATTTTGATCACGTATCATTTAGATGACTTGAGGGATGTCTATCTAAGTGGGAGTTCTTAAGTAATTTGATTAATTGAACTTAATTTATCATTAACTTAGTCCTGATAGTATTTACATATCTATGTTGTAGATCAATGGCCCGTGCTACCGTTCCCCCAAATTTTAATGTGTTCCTAGAGAAAGCTAAGTGGAAAGATGATGGTAGTAACTACACGGACTGGGTCCGTAACTTGAGGATTATCCTCATTGCTGTACAAGAGAATTATGTCCTTGATGCACCACTAGGTGAAAGGCCTGTTGCAGGAGCAGATGCTGATGTTTTGAACGCCTGGCAAGCTCGATCTGGTGACTACTCGATAGTTCAGTGTGCCATGCTTTACGACTTAGAATCAGGACTTCAAAGACATTTTGAACGTCATGGAGCATATGAGATGTTCCAATAGTTCAAGTTAATATTTCTTGCAAATGCCCGAGTTGAGAGATATGGAGTCTCCAACAAGTTCTGTAGATGCGAGATGGAGGAGAACAGTTCTTTCAGTGAACACATACTCAAAAATGTCTGGGTATCATAATTGCTTAACTCAGCTGGGAGTTAATCTTCCAGATGATAGTGTTACTGACAGAGTTCTTGAATCACTGCCACCAAGCTATAAAGGCTTCGTGATGAACTATAACATGCAAGAGATGGATAAGAAAATTCTTGATCTCTTCGCTATGCTCAAAGTTGCGGAGGTAGACATCAAGAAGGAGCATCAAGTGTTGATGGTTAACAAGACCACTAGTTTCAAGAAAAAGGGCAAGGGAAAGAAGGGGAACTTCAAGAAGAATGGCAAGCAAGTTGCCACTCCTAGGAAGAAGCCCAAATCTGGACCTAAGCCTGAAACTGAGTGCTTCTACTGCAAAGGGACTGGTCACTAGAAGCGGAACTTCCCCGAATACTTGACGGATAAGAAGGATGGCAAAGTGAACAAAGGTATATATGATATACATGTTATTGATGTGTAATTTACTAGTGTTCATAGCAACCCCTGGGTATTTCAAACCGGTTTAGTTGCTGAGGTTACGAACTCGAAACAGGAGCTTCGGATTAAAGGAAGATTGGCTAAGGACGAGGTGACGATGTGCGTCGGGAATGGTTCCAAGGTTGATGTGATCGCCGTCGGCATGATACCTCTACATCTACCTTCGGGATTAGTTTTATACCTGAATAATTGTCATTTGGTGCCAGGGTTAACCATGAACATTGTATCTGGATCTTGTTTAATGCGATACGGTTATTCATTTAAATTAGAGAATAGTGGTTGTTCTATTTATAAGAGTAATATCTTTTATGGTCATGCAACCTTGAAGAGTGGTCTATTTTTGTTGAATCTCGATTGTGGTGATACACATATTCATAATATTGATGCCAAAAGATGAAAAGTTGATAATGATAGTGCAACATATTTGTGGCACTGCCATTTAGGTCATATTGGTGTAAAGCGCATGAAGAAATTCCATGCAGATGGGCTTTTGGAATCACTTGATTTTTAATCATTTGATACTTGCGAACCATGCCTCATGGGCAAGATGACTAAAACTCCGTTCTCATGAACAATGGAGAGAGCCAATGACTTATTGGAAATAATACATAACGATGTATCCGGCCCAATGAGTGTTGAGGCACGCGGCGAGTATCGTTATTTTCTGACCATCACAGATGTTTTGAGCAGATATGGGTATATCTACTTAATGAAACACAAGTCCGAAACATTTGAAAAGTTCAAAGAATTTCAGAGTGAAGTGGAGAATCATCGTAATAATAAAATAAAGTTTCTACGATCTGATCGTGGAGGTGAATATTTGAGTTACGAGTTTGGCATTCATTTAAAACAATGTGGAATAGTTTCACAACTCACGCCACGAGGAACACAACAGCGTAATGGTGTGTCCGAACGTCATAACCGTACTTTATTAGATATGGTGCGATCTATGATGTCTCTTACCGATTTACCACTATCATTTTGGGGTTATGCATTAGAGACAGCTACATTCACGTTAAATAGGGCACCGTCTAAATCTGTTGAGACGACACCGTATGAACTGTGGTTCAGCAAGAAACCTAAGTTGTCGTTCCTTAAAATTTGGGGTTGTGACACTTATGTCAAAAGGCTTCAGCCTGATAAGCTCGAACCCAAATCGAAGAAGTGTGTCTTCATAGGATACCCTAAGGAAACAATTGGGTACACCTTCTACCATAGATCCGAAGGCAAGATCCTTGTTGCCAAGAATGGAACCTTTCTAGAGAACGAGTTTCTCTCAAAAGAAGTGAGTGGTAGGAAAGTAGAACTTGATGAGGTAGTTGTACCTTCTCTCATTTTGGAAAGTAGCTCATCAGAGAAATCCGTTCCCGTGATGCCTACACCAATTAGTGAGGAAGCTACTGATGATCATGAAACTTCAGATCAAGTTACTACTGAACCTCGTAGGTCAACCAGCGCATGATCCGCACCACAGTGGTACGGTAATCATGTTCTAGAAGTTATGTTACTAGACCATGGCGAACCTACAAACTATGAAGAAGCTATGATGAGCCCAGATTCCGATAAATGGCTTGAGGCCATGAAATCTGAGATAGGATCCATGCATGAGAACAAAGTGTGGACATTGGTGGACTTCCCCGATGATCGGCGAGCCATAGAGAATAAATGGATCTTCAAGAAGAAGACTGACGCTCATGGTAATGTTATTGCCTACAAAGCTCGACTTGTCGCGAAAGGTTTTCGACAAGTTCAAGGAGTTGACTACAATGAGACTTTCTCACCTGTAGTGATGCATAAGTCTGTCTGAATCATGTTAGCAATTGCCCCATTTTATGATTATGAAATTTGGCAAATGGACGTCAAAACTGCATTCCTTAATGGATTTCTTAAAGAAGAGTTGTATATGATGCAACCAGAAGGTTTTGTCGATCCAAAGGGTGCTAACAAAGTGTGCAAGTGTTGCGGAACATAGTATTTCAAAAAAAATCCTACGATCACGCAAGATCTATCTAGGAGATGCATAACAACAAGAGGGGAGAGTGTGTCTACGTACCCTCGTAGTCCGAAAGCGGAAGCGTTTAGTAACGCGGTTGATGTAGTTGAATGTCTTCGCGGTCCAACCGATCAAGTACCGAACGCACGACACCTCCGCAATATGCACACGTTCTGCTCGGTGACATCCCTCGTACTCTTGATCTAGCTGAGGCCGAGGGTGAGTTCTGTTAGCATGACAACGTGTTGACGGTGATGATGAAGTTACCGATGTAGGGCTTCGCCTAAGCACTATGACAATATGACCGAGGTGGAAACTATGGAGGGGAGCACCACACACGGCTAAAGATCAACCTGTGTGTCTATGGGGTGCCCCCCTCCCCCATATATAAAGGAGGGGAGGAGGTGGCCGGCCGGCCACAAGGGGTGTGCCCAAGGGGGGCAATCCTACTCCTAGTAGGAGTAGGTTTCCTCCTTTCTTAGTCCTATTAGGAGAAGAAGGAAGGATAGGAAGAAGAGAAGGAAAGGGGGCTCCCCCCTATACCTAGTCCAATTAGGTTCGGGCTTGGGGGAGCGTGCGCCACCTCTTGGCCTGCCTCCTCTCTTCCACCACTAGGCCCACAAGGCCCAATAAATTCCCGGAGGGGGTTTCGGTAACCCTCGGTACTCTGAAACTTATCCGAAATGACCCGAACCATTCCGGTGTCCGAATGTAACCTTCCAATATATGAATCTTTATGTCTCGACCATTTCGAGACTCCTCGTCAAGTCCTGATCTCATCCGGGACTCCGAAAAACCTTCGGTACATCAAATCACATATCGTCATCGAACGTTAAGCATGCGGACCCTACGGGTTCGAGAACTGTGTAGACATGACCAAGACACTTCTTCGGTCAATAACCAATAGCAGAACTTGGATGCTCATATTGGTTCCTACATATTCTACAAAGATCTTTATCGGTCAAACCGCATAACAACATATGTTGTTCCCTTTGTCATCGGTATGTTACTTGCCCTAGATTTGATGGTCGGTATCATCATACCTAGTTCAATCTCATTACCGGCAAGTCTCTTTACTCGTTCCATAATGAATCATCCTGTGACTAACCCATTAGTCACATTGCTTGCAAGGCTCATAGTGATGTGCATTATCGAGAGGGCCCAGCGATACCTCTCCGAAACACAGAGTGACAAATCCTAATCTCGATCTATAACAACTCAACAAATACCACCGAAGACACCTGTAGAGCATCTTTATAATCACCCAGTTACGTTGTGATGTTTGATAGCACACTAAGTATTCCTCTGGTATTCAGGAGTTGCATAATCTCATAGTCTAGGGACATGTATAAGTCATGAAGAAAGCAATAGCAATAAACTAAACGATCATAGTGCTAATCTAACGGATGGGCCTTGTCCATCACATCATTCTCTATTGATGTGATCCCGTTCATCAAATGACAACACATCTCTATGGCTAGGAAACTTAACCATCTTTGATTAACGAGCTAGTTTAGTAGAGGCATACTAGGGACTGAGGATGAACAGTTACAAGGGAAGAACAGCCTCCTGAGGAGAGGTGCTCTTGTGCTTGGTGAGTGTGGTGGTTCTGGTGGAATGAATCCGGTCCAAGATGACCTTACCCCCCCCCCACCTACGGTGATGGCTAGTCCTATTTATAGAGGCCTGGGTCCTCTTCCCAAATATTGAGCGGGAAGGGATCCCACGATGGCCAATTTGAAGGGGGACAGCTAGTACAAGCTATCCTGACAAAAGATGGTCTTCGCCTGCCAAAGGCTCTGGTGGTGACGCCGTCTTGGGCTCCATGGTGACCTCCATCCTGCTGTCCTACTGGTCATGGTCTTGTTGCACCGATATGGAAACCTTTGCCTGATGCCTCGGGACTCCTCGCCTACGCTTGCCTCTTTAGCACCATAGGGGAAACGAGGACACTACGCATGCTGGCGCCCGCCTGGCTCCAGTCGTCATGGCTTGCATCACAGGAACCTCGCGAGGTGTCCCTTGCCTTGATCTCTCTGCCCCTCATGAGCGAGCCTGGTGAGGCCGCCCTTGAGGAGGTCTTGCATCGTCCGCCTCGCGAGGCTTGGCCCCTCGCGAGGGTCTTGAGTGTTTGCTGGTGAAGGTGGGCCGTAAGGGCCGCTCGTGGAGCCACGCCACGGGCCGCAGGCAGGCAAGTCTGGGGACCCCCATTCCTAGAACGCCAACAGTAGCCCCCGAGCCCAAGGAACGCTCGAGCTTGGCTTCAAGGCGAAGCCAAAGGGCAAGTGCGGAGCGCCGCGGGCCTCAACAGCCTGCGGCCACGGTTGGTGCATGGCAACTGATTGGGCGTGGGTGTCTCCGCTTCCCCAGGCTGCCTTGGCAACTGCCCGACAGACAAAAAAGCCGGTGCGGGCTACGCTTGCCTTCATTTCTTTCCTTCGTCTTGCTCCAGATCCCCTCTCTCGCTCCTTGCTTCCGAAATCCCCAGATCTGCTTCAATCCCCTTCTGAGCTTCCGAGACCAATGGCACCCCGGAAGCCCAAGGTCGTTTCGCCGCCTCCCTGGTACGAGCCGGCTCTGGACGCGCCCAATGTCTCGGAGAAGAACCTCGCCGACACGCGCCTGCTGATGGCGGGGGAAACAACGAGAAGGGGAAGACCGAGCTCTGGGCTGGCTCCGCCGTGCCAGAGGCTTTGAAGAGCTCCTTCTACCCCTTCTTTATGAGCAACGTCGTCGATGGCCTGGTTCCCCCCTTCTCCGACTTCTTCTATGCAGTCCTCCAACATTACAGGTTGCGGGCTCTCCATGTCCATCCCAACTCTGTTCTTCTCTTGTCGATCTTTGCCTTCTACTGTGAGGCGTATGTCGGGGTGATGCCGTCCTGGCACTGCTGCACCACTTCTTCTTCCTCCGAATCAACAACGGCCACACCTTGGGTGCGTCAACTTCATCGCAGGCGGCAAGGCCAACGCGATCTCGAAGGCCGGCAAGAAGGCCGATGGCTTCAGGAGCAAGTGGGTCATGATGGATGCTAAGTGCGTCCACCCATGGTTGAAGCTGCCGACGGAGATGCCCCAGTCTGACGAGGGGTGGTCTCGTGCAAAGCTTACTGATGACCGGGCGAAGTCGGTGCTGGAGAAGATGACCGCCGACCTAAGGCCGGGCAACGCGAAGGTGGCGAAGTTGACGGGGGCCATGCTCCTAAGGGAGTTCCTAATGCTGCGGGTGGCTCCTCTCCAGGCGCGCTCACGCCCCTTGTGGACACTTGGGGATGGAGAGGACAAGCTTCGCTTGAGTCCGGAGGCCTTGTCTGAAGGGGAGCTGGCCGTGGTTCTCCGCCTCTTGGTCGGGGATGACCAAGAGTATCCGCCGAGTTTCCATGTTCCCTTGTTCCTTCGGAAGGACGGGGCGCTGGTCGGGGACACCATGCCCACCTTTGACGGGTGCGGCCTAGTGCCGCCGGCTCCCCCTGGAGTCCCGGTGGCGACGACGACGGTGGACGTGTCTTCCGGCGATTCCCGCGGGGATGGGGAAGAGGTGGAGGCGAGGAGCGCGACTCGGAGGCGACCCTCGAGGGGATGGGGGGGGACCTCCCCCTTGCGCGAGCCTAACATCCTCCGCACCCTTCCTGATGACGATGACGAGTCCGGCGTCCTCCCGAAGAGGGAGGAGCCGCCCGTGGTTCCGACGAAGGGCAGGTCGGCGCTGCTCTCCCGGGACGACGCTCCTGCCTCGACACCGCCTAGAGCTACTTCCTGTCCATCTGCTGCCCCTGCTTCTGCTCCTAGAGCGTGCGCTCCTGCGCCTCAGACTGCGAGGCTCTCCAGCTTCAAGCTTACGAAGCGGAGGGACTACGCCGTGGTGGACCAGTAAGTGTTCTTGTCCTGCCTTGTTCTTGCTTCTGGTGCTTGCCGTTGACTCTTCTTTGTTGTGCAGCTAGGCCAACGCCTGCGGCGAAGAAGAGAAAGGGGGATGAGGTGGTACTGCTCAAGCCCAGATTGCCTCCTACGGCCGCACCCCTCTCCATGGATAAGGGCAGCGACGGCGCTCGTGCTTCTCCAGCCCGATCATCCTCGCGAGGCCTGGTGGACCATCCTCGGGAGGAGTCAGCCCCCGAGGCCCCGCTGGCTCCGGAGGTGCCAACGTCCGGCTCGGGTGCTGGGGTCCCCGAAGCTCAGGAGCTTCTGGCTTCCCAGGCCATGGTGATGATGTCGCCTCCTCCTCCTTCTGCCGCATTGTTGTCTCTGGGTTCTTCCGCCTCTCCTGACGTCCTGGAGCGCGCTCTTTCTGCGATGGCCCTGCTGCGAGAAGATCTTCAAGGCACCGACCATCGCCTGGTGGGCCGGCGCCTGGAGCTGGTCTCTGGCTGGCTTCACTCCGATGTGTCCGTCCGAGCGACGCTGAACTAGGCTGCTGTCGACTCCGGGAAGGACAGGGAGGCCGTCACCCAAGCTATGGCCACCTGTGAGCTGGCACTGAAGGATGTCGGGGCCTCCCAGCACCGCTGCTGGTCGCTGGAGGCCGAGGTGGAGACCATGCAGAGGGAGCATGCGAAAGAAGCCCGAGGCTGCAAGGCGGAGGAGGAGAAGATGAAGGCCCGAGAGGACACCGTCAACGACCGTGACGCCGAACTGGAGCAGTTGGTGAAGGCACAGGCCACAGAGCGCAGCCGGCTGGAGGAGCTGGAGCAGAAACTGAAGGCGGAGAAGGCCGAGCTTGACACCAAGGCAAAGGTCCTGGCTGAGGACCGCGCGGCCTTCAAGCTCCTTGAGGAGAGGTCTCGGACGGCGCTGCAGTCACTCTACGAGAAGGGCTTGGAGGAGCCGCTGGCCGTCGCCGACGAGGGCTCCACCCAGCTGCTTCCTTATCTGGTCGGTGCGCTGGAGGACGTTGTGAGCGGCATCAGCCCCATGGCGGAGTAAGAATCCCATGTTCTTTCCTCAGCCGCGCTGACGGCGTCTTCAGCCACCTCCATCTCCGTGATCCTACCACCCACCTTGATGAGCTGCTGGAGCCTGTGGAAGACGAGCATTGCGAGGCCGCTGCTGCGGCTGGGAAGGGTCAGGTGGAGGCACTGCTGAAGAGGTTCCGTGCCTTTGCTCCCGCGCCCTCGACCGGCGGTGCTACTGATCCTGCAACTTCGGCTGGTGGTATAGGTGAAGGCGATGTTGTTGAAGAAGAAGCATCCCTTGCAGGCGACGTCGGTGTCTAGGGATGACGAGATAACTTGCTAGTGGCTCCTTTCCTGTTTCAGTTTCTGCAATATGCACCATGCCTCGTGGAGGCGTTAAACTCGCGTTTGGTTTCAGGAGAACAATATGTCTTGTAATATTTGCTTTGAAATTCCGTGATTTCCTTTCCATTTGCTTTACTTTCTACGTCGGCGGCGCCCAACCCCGCGCATACGTCAGCCGCCGTTGGGCCGTCCGAATCACCAGGATGGACCAAGGAGTGAGTGGCTACGTGATCAGTTAGGCTCCTGAGTCGCGATGCTCAGGAGTCCCCCTTGACGCGCAAACAACCTATAGAAAGGAGATCTGGGAGTAGGCCTAGTGTTCTATGTCGGCAGGGCCTGACCCCGCGCATACCTCAGCCGCCGTTGGGCCGTCCGGATCACCAGGAGGGAGCAAGGAGTGAGGGGTTACGTGGTCAATTAGGCTCCTGAGTCGCGATGCTCAGGAGTCCCCCTTGACGTTCAAACGACCTGTGTACCTTGGCTCCACTTGGGAGGGCGCGCGACGACCAGGTCCGAGGAACCTGGCAGGGTGGCGTACGCTTGGGCGTGACCCGAGTGTAGCCCCCGTGCCCAGCGCCCTCGCGCGACTCTCCCGGGGGAGGGTGTTGTGATGGGGCCAGACACTGAGCTCGGAGGTTCCCTGAGGTTGATACGACCGTGAGGCCGCCCTCAGTTGTTTATCACCAGCGCGGAGCATAGCTCTTTCGCACTTGCACGAGCATAGCCGCTCCTCGGTAGTGTCGACTGCCAGCGCGGAGCATGGTGCTTCCACTGGCACGTGGGAGGGGACTCCCTACCGCGGAGAGCCCCCGGGGCGTGTACAGCCCCGCCCCGACACGTGACTTGCATGGTAGGGCTAGACGAGGTGTGTCTGGGCACTTGTCAGCCACCGCGGGACTCACGAGGCCCTACCTCAAGGCAGGTTGCGCCTGGTCTTGGTTCTTGATGGCTGTGGCGTTCCTGCGAGATGGTTAGATAACTTGTGCCGAATGAATTTCCTGAGGTTATCGCACGAGAAGGACAAGCACCAACGACCCCAGGAGGTGACGTGAATGGGTCCGGACCGCCAGACAGAGCTCAGCCGTTGGATTTATCGACGCTGTAGGGACGGGCCCGAGCACAAACGCTGTGCCTAGCCTTCTTATGCGAAGGATCCTGAAAAAAGATAATCGGCGCGCGGCTCCAATGGTGGTGACAATCAAGCAGGTGATAACCATAGATAGATTATGCATGAAAAGCGAACTAGCTTACGTAAATGCAAGAACTATACATGCCACTGGGTCGGACCCGAGCGGCCTGGGGATGATGCAGCCCGAGGGGCGCCCCCGATAGGGTGAACTAAAGATGCAAGCTGATACATGCCGCAGGGACAGACCCACGTGGCCTGGGAATGATGCAGCCCAGGGGGCTGTCCCGGCTAAATAAACTTGGAAAATGTCACCTTGTTTGGTTGTCGAAGGAGTGTTGGGGTAGCTGAAGACACGTGGCGAAGAAGTCACTCCTCACGAGCCGTCAAGATCCAGAGCCTCGGGAGGATCTAGAGGCTCAGGTGGCCTCCTGAGGACCGTCTCCATCTCCGCCAGGACTGTGTGATGCCTGGCCTCCTGACCTGCAGGATGCTCCGCAGGTTGCGTCGAAAGGTGGCTGCCATGCTCGGCAGGCTGAATGGCATGTGAACGTAGATGTGAGGTGGACCCTCACACCGTCCAGCACGTGAAGGCCAGAAGCACTCCTGAGATGCGGCCCTGTTGAGCCCCGGGATGTCGATGCAGACACGCAGCTCACCACCCTTGCCTGGATGGGGAGCAGTGCCAGGTGGGTGGTGGTCGTCGCGTATTGCTCTTGCTTTCTGAAGCTACTGAGTGGCCTTGACGATGAACCCCTGAGCATGGGGCGCTCCTCGTCTGGCGCCCTCCTGAGGGAAATGTGCCGCGAAGCACGCCTCCACGTGGTGCCCGAGCGCCTCCCTCGTGATGTTGGCCAGGTCTGAGGCCCTCCAGAAGAGAGCCCCGAGCCCTGCCCGAGGCGAACGTCGGGCGCGCCTCCCTATGTGAGGGAGGTGCGCCAGGCGCGGGCACCGATCCTGAGGTGGCGCTGGTAGAGGCGCCACTCCCCTAAGGCCCAGCGCGGAGTAGCTGCTTCTTCTTCTTGGGGTTGGCCTTATGAGGGTACTGCACATATGCGCTGCCAAGGTCTTCAGCTGCTACAGCTTGGAAGGCACGCTCGGGGGAGCACACCGCGTCTCTTTCTTCACAGGGGACTGTGATGATTCCGTCGCTTCCCGGCATCTTGAGGACCTTGTAGCCATGGTGGGTGACTGCCATGAATTTGGCTAGCGCTGGCTACCCGAGGATGGCATTGTATGGTAGACGGATGTGTGCGACGTCAAAGTCGATGATCTCGGTGTGGTAGTTGTCGCACTGACCGAAGGTGACAGGGAGACGAACTTGCCCTATCGGGGTGGTGGAGCCGTCAGTCACTCCTGAGAAGGGCTTGGTGGGCTGGAGCTGATCGTATGGGACTTGAAGGTTGTCGAACGTCTCGACGGATAGGACACTGAGCCCTGCACCGCCGTTGATGAGGGTCTTGGTGACTTGGACATTGCTGATGACAGGTGAACAGAGCATTGGGAGGACGCCGGCGGTTGCCGCGCATTTGAGCTGGTCCGTCGAGCTAAAGGTGATGGCGTACTTGGACCATCTGAGCGGGCGTGTAGCCTCGAGCTTGGGGAGGGCTGCATTCACCTCGCGATGGAACTGCTTGAAGATGCGCTAGGAAGCTAGGGCCTGAGCGCCACCTAAGATGCAGGCGATGGCGCATGGCTCCTGGAAGCCCACAGCCCCTTCGTCCTGTTGGTGGTCGTTGTTCCTCCTTGGTGGCAACGGCAGCGGAGGGAGACCAGGGTTTCCCTGAGGACGATCCTCGCGAGGCTGGTCCCTCCAGGCGCCCTCACGAGGCTGGTCCTACCAGCGGTCCTCGCGAGGCTGGTCGTGCCACTCCTGGCGAGGGCCGCAGTCATCCCAACGTCCTCCACCTCGTCCACCTCCTCGTCCGTAGCCCCGATCATTGCGCTCGGGGCATCGACCGAAGCGTCCATCTTGGATGGCCCTGAGCTCTTGACAATCGTCGGTGTTGTGGCTGCGCACATTGTGGAAGGCACAGAACGTATGGCTGCCCTTGGACGACTCGGGGAGGTCTCGGTCATGCTTGGTATCTGGTCCTGCCGCGTGTAAGGCCTCCCCTTTGCACTTCACGTCCTTGACCTTGGCCTTCTTCTCCTCTGGATCTGCAGCGGGGAGCTCGAGGAGGGAGAGGCTCCCCTCCTCAGCTCTTGCACACTTGGTTGCTATGTTGAACAGCTCGAAAGTCGTGCACAGCTCCTCATGGATGGCGAGCTCCTCCTTCATCTTGATGTCGTAGACGCCAATGGTAAACGCTGAGATTATGGCCTCGTCCGTCACCTTGGGGATCTTGAGGCGCACGCTGTTGAACCGGTGGATGTACTTCTGGAGGGTATCTCCCGACTATTGCTTGATGCGGCGTAGGTCACCCATGGCCGGGGGAGGTCGCGAGTGCCCCGGAAGTTGGCGACAAAGTTGTCGTGCATCTGGTCCTAGGAGGAGATCAAGCCCGAGGGCAAGTTCAGGAGCCATGAGCGAGCGTCGTCCTTGAGAGCCATGGGAAACTAGTTCGCCATGACCTTTTCGTCGTCGTTGGCTGCCTTGATGCTCAGCTCGTAGAGCTGCAAGAACTCCGCAGGGTCGGGGGTGCCGTCGTAGCGAGGAGGCAGATCCGGCTTGAACTTGCCCTACCAGACGACGCTACGCAGCTCAAGAGTGAAGGCACGGCAGCCTGTCGTGGCCATCGGGGCCCGTCGTGGAGGCGGAGCTTGATCTTGGTGTCCCTGCGCCACCATGGCAAGTGGCACATGGCCCTGCCGCGGCAAGCGATCCTGATGTGGCGGTGCTGGGAGCGATGGAGCATTTTCTTGCGGACGGGGGATCTCTTGGCAACTTCTTTCTTCGTGCGCGGGCACACGGCGCGGTGGATCACGCCGCGGGACCGCACATCCTGGAGCGAGGACGCCGTCTTGACGCGGAGGAGGCGGAGGCGCTCCATGAACCACATGTCTCAGCGCGAGGGCGCCATCTTGGTGCGGAGGCGCTCCGTGAGCCACATCGCCCGCGGCCAGGGGCGGGCGAGGCAGCGAGAGGGATGGTGCAGGAGAGCCCCTGCGGCACTGACGAGCTCGGCGATGCAGTCCAACCAGTCCTCGTAGAGGTCGTCGACCGGGCGGTAGCGCAGGAGCTTGCGTGCCATGAGCAGCGCAGCCTGCGCGTCCGTGGGTGCACGGCGAGCTGAGACGATGAGCCGGCCGGAGTCAGCGACGGGGTGGCGGTGCGGCCGTCTCGCCGCACGGAGGGGTGCAGTGAGGAAGCTTGCTGCTCGTTTGCCACCGGTTCGGTGGCGGCGTTGGCGGCGGGTGACGGAGAACAACGGGGAGGCCTGCTAGCAGGGGTTGTCTGAGCGACACGGGTGGCGAGGATGGCCCGGCGCTCAGCACGGGCCCGGCGAGCGTCGGCCATGAGCTTGGTGGAGTGGCAAAGCGCGGATTGACAAAGGGAAAGCTTCGGCGCACCCCTACCTGGCGCGCCAAATGTCGGATTTAGGGTTCCGGCAAAACCCTTGAGGTTCGAACACTGGGGTGCGCACGAAGATCTCTCCCCCTCTCTAGCTCGCACACATCATGATCTCACGGCCTAGCTCGACGAACCCAAAGAACAAGAGACACAAGAGTTTATACTGGTTCGGGCCACCGATGTGGTGTAATACCCTACTCCAGTGTGGTGTGGTGGATTGCCTCTTGGGCTAAGGATGAACAGTTACAAGGGAAGAACAACCTCCTGAGGAGAGGTGCTCTTGTGCTTGGTGAGTGTGGTGGTTTTGGTGGAATGAATCCGGTCCAAGATGACCTCCCCCCCCCCACCTACGGTGGTGGCTTGTCCTATTTATAGAGGACCGGGTCCTCTTACCAAATATTGAGCAGGAAGGGATCCCACAATGGCCAATTTGAAGGGGGACAGCTAGTACAAGCTATCCTAACAAAAGATGGTCTTCGCTTGCCAAAGGCTCTGGTGGTGACGCCGTCTTGGGCTCCATGGTGACCTCTGTCCTGCTGTCCTACTAGTCTTGGTCTTGTTGCACCGATATGGAAACATTTGCTTGATGCCTACGGACTCCTCGCCTGCGCTTGTCTCTTTAGAACCAAAGGGGAAACGAGGACACAACGCGCTGGCGCCCGCCTGTCTCCAGTCGTCATGGCTTGCGTCACAGGAACCTCGCGAGGGGTCCCTTGCCTTGATCTCTCTGCCCCTCGCGAGCCAGCCTGGTGAGGCCGCCCCTGAGGAGGTCTTGCGTCGTACTCCTTGCGAGGCTTGGCCCCTCGCGAGGGTCTTGAGTGTTTGCTGGTGAAGATGGGCCGTACAGGGCCGCTGGTGGAGCCACGCTGCGGGCCGCAGGCAGGCAAGCTTGGGGACCCCCGTTCCCAGAACGCCGATAGTATTGTCACAAAAGATTTTCATTGGACCCGATGCACTAGGTATTACACCTAGATTGGATATGAACTCCTTCATCCAGACTCCTTCATTTGCTGCTTCTCAAGCAGCTATGTATTCCACTTCACACATAGATCCTGCCACGACGCTCTGCTTAGAACTGCACCAACTGACAGCTCCACCATTCAATAAAAATACGTATCCGGTTTGTGACTTAGAGTCATCTGGATCAGCGTCAAAGCTTGCATCGACGTAACCATTTACGACGAGCTCTTTGTCACCTCCATAAATGAGAAACATATCCTTACTCCTTTTCACATATTTCAGGACGTTCTTGACCGTTATCCAGTAATCCACTTCAGGATTACTTTGGTACCTCCTTGCTAAACTAACAGCAAGGCACACATCAGGTCTGGTACACAGCATTGCATACATGATAGAACCTATGGCTGAGGCATAGAGAATGACTTTCATTTTCTCTCTATCTTGTGCAGTGGTCGGGCATTGAGTCTAACTCAACTTCACACCTTGTAATACAGGCAAGAACTCTTTCTTTTCTTGATCCATTTCGAACTTCTTCAAAACTTTATCAAGGTATGTGCTTTGTGAAAGTCCAATTAAGCGTCTTGATCTATCTCTATAGATCTTGATGGCCAATATATAAGAAGCTTCACCGAGGTCTTTCATTGAAAAATTATTATTCAAGTGTCCTTTTATGCTATTTAGAAATTTAGTATCATTTCCGATCAACAATATGTCATCCACATATAATATCAGAAATGCTACAGAGCTCCCACTCACTTTCTTGTAAATATAGGCTTCTCCAAAAGTCTGTATAAAACCATATGCTTTGATCACACTATCAAATCGTATATTCCAACTCCGAGAGGCTTGCACCAGTCCATAAATGGATCGCTGGAGCTTGCACACTTTGTTAGCACCTTTTGGATCGACAAAACCTTCTAGTTGCATCATATACAACTCTTCTTTAAGATATCCATTAAGGAATGCAGTTTTGACATCCATTTGCCAAATTTCATAATCATAAAATGCGGCAATTGCTAACATGATTCAAACAGAGTTAAGCATCGCTACGGTGAGAAAGTCTCATCTTAGTCAACTGCTTGAACTTGTCGAAAACCTTTTGCAACAAGTCGAAAACCTTTACCGTTAGCGTCAGTCTTCTTCTTGAAGATCCATTTATTCTCTATGGCTTGCCGATCATCAGGCAAGTCAACCAAAGTCCACACTTTGTTCTCATACATGGATCCCATCTCAGATTTCATGGCCTCAAGCCATTTCACGGAATCTGGGCTCATCATCGCTTCATCATGGTTTGTAGGCTCGTCATGGTCAAGTAACATGATCTCAAAACAGGATTACCGTACCACTCTGGTGCGGATCTTACTCTGGTTGACCTATGAGGTTCGGTAGTAACTTGATCAGAAGTTTCATGATCATCATCATTAGCTTCCTCACTAATTGGTGTAGGAATCACTGGAACTGATTTCTGTGATGAACTACTTTCCAATAAGGGAGAAGGAACAGTTACCTCATCAAATTCTACTTTCCTCCCACTCACTTCTTTCGAGAGAAACTCCTTCTCTAGAAAGGATCCATTCTTAGCAACGAATATCTTGCCTTCGGATCTGTGACAGAAGGTGTACCCAAATTCTCCTTTGGGTATCCTATGAAGACACATTTCTCCGATTTGGGTTCGAGCTTATCAGGTTGAAGCTTTTTCACATAAGCATCGCATCCCCAAACTTTAAGAAACGACAACTTGGGTTTCTTGCAAAACCACATTCATATGGTGTCGTCTCAACGGATTTCGATGGTGCCCTATTTAACGTGAATGCAGCTGTCTCTAAAGCATAACCCCAAAATGATAGCGGTAAATCAGTAAGAGACATCATAGATCACACCATATCTAATAAAGTGCGGTTATGACGTTCGGACACACCATTACGCTGTGGTGTTCCAGGTGGCGTGAGTTGCGAAACTATTCCGGTTGTTTCAAATGAAGACCAAGCTCATATCTCAAATATTCACCTCCACGATCACATCGTAGAAACTTAATTTTCTTGTTACGATGAATTTCCGCTTCACTCTGAAATTCTTTAAACTTTTGAAATGTTTCAGACTTATGTTTCATCAAGTAGATATACCCATATCTGCTTAAATCATATGTGAAGGTCAGAAAATAACGATACCCGCCACAAGCATCAACATTCATCGGACCGCATACATCAATATGTATTATTTCCAACAAGTCTGTTGCTCTCTCCATTGTTCTGGAGAACGGAGTCTTAGTCATCTTACCCATGAGGCATGGTTCGCAAGCATCAAGTGATTCCAAAAGCCCATCAGCATGGAGTTTCTTCATGCGCTTTACACCAATATGACCTAAACGGAAGTGCCACAAAGAAGTTGCACTATCATTATTAAACTTATATCAATTGGCTTCAATACTATGAATATGTGTATCACTACTATCGAGATTCAATAAAAATAGACCACTCATCAAGGGTGCATGACCATAAAAGATATTACTCATATAAATAGAACAACCATTATTCTCTGATTTAAATGAATAACCATCTCGCATCAAACAAGATCCAGATATAATGTTCATGCTTAACACTGGCACCAAGTGACAATTATTTAGGTCTAATACTAATCCCGAAGGTAGATGTAGAGGTAGCGTGCCGACGGCGATCACATCGACTTTGGAACCATTTCCCACGCGCATCATCACCTCGTCCTTAGCCAATCTTCGCTTAATCTGTAGCCCCTGTTTCGAGTTGCAAATAATAGCAACAGAACCAGTATCAAATACCCAGGCGCTACTGCGAGCATTAGTAAGGTACACATCAATAACATGTATATCAAATATACATTTCACTTTGCCATCCTTCTTATCCGCCAAATACTTGGGGCAGTTCCGCTTCTAGTGACCAGTCCCTTTGCAGTAGAAGCACTCAGTCTCAGGCTTAGGTCCAGACTTGGTCTTCTTCACTTGAGCAGCAACTTGCTTGTCATTCTTCTTGAAGTCCCCCTTCTTCCCTTTGCCCTTTTTCTTGAAATTAGTGGTCTTGTTAACCATCAACACTTGATGCTCCTTCTTGATTTCTACCTCCACGGCCTTTAGCGTTGCGAAAAGCTCGGGAATTGTCTTATCCATCTGTTGCATATTATAGTTCATCAAGAAGCTTTTGTAGCATGGTAGCAGTGATTGAAGAACTCTATCAATGACACTATCATCAGGAAGATTGACTCCTAGTTGAGCCAAGTGGCTGTGCTACCCAGACATTATAAGTATATGTTCACTAACAGAACTATTCTCCTTCATCTTGCAGCTATAGAACTTATTGGAGACTTCATACCTCTCAATTCGAGCATTTGCTTGAAATATTAACTTCAACTCCTGGAACATCTCATATGCTCCATGACGTTCAAAATGTCGTTGAAGTCCCAATTCTAAGCCGTAAAGCATGGCACACTGAACTATCGAGAATCACTAGCTTTGCTCTGCCAGACGTTCATAACATCTGGTGTTGCTCCTGCAGCTTGCTTTGCACCTAGCGGTGCTTCTAGGACGTCATTCTTCTGTGCAGCAATGAGGATAATCCTCAAGTTACGGACCCAGTCCGTGTAGTTGCTACCATCATCTTCCAACTTAGATTTCTCTAGGAACGCATTAAAATTCAAAGGAACTGTAGCATGGGCCATTTATCTACAACAACATAGACATGCAAAATACTATCAGGTACTAAGTTCATGATAAATTAAAGTTCAATTAATCATAATACTTAAGAACTCCCACTTGGATAGACATCCCTCTAATCATCTAAGTGATCACGTGATCCATATCAACTAAACCATGTCCGATCATCACGTGAGATGGAGTTGTTTTCAATGGTGAACATCACTATGTTGATCATATCTACTATATGATTCACGCTCGACCTTTTGGTCTCAGTGTTCCGAGGCCATATCTGCATATGCTAGGCTCGTCAAGTTTAATCCGAGTATTCTGCGTGTGCAAAACTGGCTTGCACCCGTTGTATGTGAACGTAGACCTTATCACACCCGATCATCACATGGTGTCTCCGCACGACGAACTATAGCAACGGTGCATAATCAGGGAGAACACTTGTACCTTGAAATTTAGTGAGAGATCATCTTATAATGCTACCACCGTACTAAGCAAAATAAGATGCCTAAAGGATAAACATCACATGCAATCAATATAAGTGATAGGATATGGCCATCGTCATCTTGTGCCTTTGATCTCCATCTCCAAAGCATCGTCATGATCACCATCGTCACCGGCTTGACACCTTGATCTCCATCGTAGCATCGTTGTCGTCTCGCCAACTATTGCTTCTACGACTATCACTACCGCTTAGTGATAAAGTAAAGCAATTACATGATGATTGCATTTCATACAATAAAGCGACAACCATATGGCTCCTGCCTATTGCCGATAACTATTACAAAACATGATCCTCTCATACAACAATTTATATAATCACGTCTTGACCATATCACATCACAACATGCCCTACAAAAACAAGTCAGACGTCCTCTACTTTGTTGTTGCAAGTTTTTGCGTGGCTGCTATGGGCTTCTAGCAAGAACCGTTGTTACCTAGGCATCAAAACCACAATGATTTTTTGTCAAGTGTGTTGTTTTAACCTTCAACAAGGACCGGGCATAATCACACTCGATTCAACTAAAGTGGGAGAAACAGACACCCACTAGCCACATGTGTGCGAAGCACGTCGGTAGAACCAGTCTCATGAACGCGGTCATGTAATATCGGTCTGGGCCGCTTCATCCAAAAATACTTCCGAATCAAAGTATGACATGCTGGTAAGCAGTATGACTATTATCGTCCACAACTCTTTGTGTTCTACTCGTGCATATAACATCTACGCATAGACCTGGCTCGGATGCCACTGTTGGGGAACGCAGTATTTCAAAAAAAATCCTATGATCACGCAAGATCTATCTAGGAGATGCATAGCAACAAGAGGGGAGAGTGTGTCTACGTACCCCCGTAGACTGAAAGTGGAAGTGTTTAGTAACACAGTTGATGTAGTCGAACGTCGTCGCGATCCAGCCGATCAAGTACTGAACGCACGGCACCTCCACGATCTGCACACATTCAGCTCGGTGACGTCCCTCGTACTCTTGATCCAGTTGAGGCCGAGGGTGAGTTCCGTCAGCACGACGGTGTGTTGACGGTGATGATGAAGTTACCGACGCATGGCTTCACCTAAGCACTATGACAATATGACCGAGGTGGCAAACTGTGGAGGGGACACCGCACACGACTAAAGATCAACTTGTGTGTCTATGGGGTGCCCCCTCCCTCGTATATAAAGGAGGGGAGGAGGAGGCCGGTCGGCCACAAGGGGTGCGCCCAAGGGGTGCAATCCTACTCCTAGTAGGAGTAGCTTTCCCCCTTTCCTAGTCCTATTAGGAGAAGAAGGAAGGAGAGGAAGAAGAGAAGGAAAGGGGGATCGCCCCCCTAGCCCTAGTCCAATTCAGTTTGGGCTAGGGGGCGCGCACCACCTCTTGGCCTGCCTTCTCTCTTCCACCATTAGGCCCATAAGGCCCAATAACTTCCCGGAGGGGGGTCCGGTAACCCCCGGTACCCCGTAATTTATCCGAAACGACCCGATCCATTTTGGTGTCCAAATGTAACATTCCAATATATCAATATTTATGTCTCGACCATTTTGAGACTTCTCATCATGTCCGTGATCGCATCCGGGACTCAGAACAACCTTCGGTACATCAAATCACAGAACTCATAATACATATCGTCATCGAACGCTAAGCGTGCGGACCCTACGGGTTCGAGAACTATGTAGACATGACTGAGACACATCTCCGGTCAATAACCAATAGCGGAACCTGGATGCTCATATTGGTTCCTACATATTCTATGAAGATCTTTATCAGTCAAACCGCATAACAACATATGTTGTTTCCTTTGTCATCGGTATGTTACTTGCCCGAGATTCGATCGTCGGCATCATCTTACCTAGTTCAATCTCGTTACCGGCAAGTCACTTTACTTGTTCCGTAATGCATCATCCCGTGACTAACTCATTAGTCACATTGCTTGCAAGGCTCATAGTGATGTGCATTACCGAGAGGACCCAGAGATACCTCTTCGAAAGACGGATGACAAATCCTAATCTCGATCTATGCCAACTCAACAAACACCATCGGAGACACCTGTAGAGCATCTTTATAATCACCCAGTTACGTTGTGACGTTTGATAGCAAACTAAGTATTCCTCCGGTATTCGGGAGTTGCATAATCTAATAGTCATAGGAACATGTATAAGTCATGAAGAAAGCAATAGCAATAAACTAAATGATCATAGTGCTAAGCTAATGGATGGGTCTTGTCCATCACATCATTCTCTAATGATGTGATCACGTTCATCAAATGAAAACGCATGTCTATGGCAAGGAAACTTAACCATCTTTGATTAACGAGCTCGTCTAGTACAGGCATACTAGGGACACTCTGTTTGTCTATGTATTCACACATGTACTAAGTTTCCGGTTAATACAATTCTAGCATGAATAATAAACATTTATCATGATATAAGGAAATATAAATAACAACTTTATTATTGTCTCTAGGGAATATTTCCTTTTATCTCCCACTTGCACTATAGTCAATAATCTAGATTACATAGTAATGATTCTAACACCCATGGAGTCTTAGTGCTGAATGTTGAATTTCTGGATAGCATAAAAGGATACTTGAATGAGAGTTTTTCAATGAAATACCTCGGTGAAGCCGCTTATATATTGGGCATCAAGATCTATAGAGATAGATCAAGACGCTTAATAGGACTTTTGCAAAGCACATACCTTGACAAAGTTCTGAAGAAGTTGAAAATGGATTAGTCAAAGAAAGGTTCTTGCATGTGTTGCAAGGTGTGAAATTGAGTCAGACTCAATGCCTGACCACTGCAGAAGATAGAGAGAAAATTAAAGTCATTCCCTATGCCTCGGCCATAGGTTCTATCATGTATTCTATGCAGTGTACCAGACCTGATGTGTGCCTTGCCATAAGTCTAGCAAGAAGGTACCAAAGTAATCCAGGAGTAGATCACAGGACAAACGGTCAAGAACATCCTGAAGTACCTGAAAAGGACCAAGGATATGTTTCTCATTTATGGACATGACAAAGAGCTCGTCGTAAATGGTTACTCGATGCTAGCTTTGACACTGATCCGGATGACTCTAAGTCACAAACCGGATACGTATTTATATTGAATGGTGGAGCTTTTAGTTGGTGCAGCTCCATGCAGAGCGTCGTGGCGGGATCTATGTGTGAACCAGAGTAAATAGTTGCTTCAAAAGCACCGAATGAAGGAGTCTGGATGAAGGAGTTCATATCTGATCTAGGTGCAATACCTAGCGCATCGGTTCCAATGAAGATCTTTTGTGACAATACTGGGCAATTGCCTTAGCGAAGGAATCCAGATTTCACAAAAGAACCAAACACATCAAGAGACGCTTCAACTCCATCCGCGATCAAGTCAAGGAAGGAGACATAGAGATTTGCAAAATACATAAGAATCTGAATGTAGCAGACCCGTTGACTAAGCCTCTTCCATGAGCAAAACATGATCAGCACCAAGACTCCATGGGTGTTAGAACCATTACAATGTAATCTAGATTATTGACTCTAGTGCAAGTGGGAGATTGAAGGAAATATGCCCTAGAGGCTTATTCATGATAAATGTTTATTATTCATGCTAGAATTGTATTGATCGGAAACCTAAATACATGTGTGAATATATAGACAAACAATGTGTTCCTAGTGAGCCTCTACTTGACTAGCTCGTTGATCAAAGATGGTTAAGGTTTCCTGACCATGAACATAAGTTGTCATATTGATAATAGGATCACATCATTAGGAGAATGATGTGATGGACAAGACCCATCCGATAGCTTAGCATATTGATCGTTTAGTTTTACTGCTATTGCTTTCTTCATATCAAATACATATTCCTTCGACTATGAGATTATGCAACTCCCGGATATCGGGGGAATGCCTTATGTGCTATCAAACGTCACAATGTAACTGGGTGATTATAAAGATGCTCTACAGGTATCTCCAAAGCTATTTGTTGAGTTGGCATAGATCGAGATTAGGATTTGTCACTCCGAGTATCAAAGAGGTATCTCTGGGCCCTCTCTGTAATACACATCATAAGCTGGCAAGCAAAAGACTAAGGAGTTGGTCACGAGGTGATGTATTACAGAACGAGTAAAGAGACTTGCTGGTAACGAGATTGAACTAGGTATAAAGATACCGACGATCGAATCTCGGGAAAGTAACATAGCGATAGACAAAGGCAATAATGGATGTTGTCATAACGGTTCTACCGATAAAGATCTTCGTAGAATATGTAGGAGACAATATGGGCATCCAGGTTCCGCTATTGGTTATTGACCGGAGAGGTGTCTCGGTCATGTCTACATAGTTCTCGAACTCGTAGGTCCCGCACGCTTAACGTTCGATGATGATATTATATTATATGAGTTATGTGATTTGGTGACCGAATGTTGTTCGGAGTCCTGGGTGAGATAACGGACATGACGAGGAGTATCGAAATGGTCGAGAGGTAAATATTGATATGTACTACGATGATATTCGGACACCGGAAGTGTTTCGGAGAAAAGCGGATAGTCATCGGAGTACCAGAGGGATACTGATACATCTCCAACGTATCTGCTTTTTCTCACGCTTTTCCTCTTGTTTTGGACTCTAATTTGCATGATTTGAATGAAACTAACCCTAGATTAACGTTGTTTTCAGCAGAACTACCATGGTGTTGTTTTTGTGCAGAAATAAAAGTTCTTGAAATGGAACAAAACTTTGCGAGGATTTTTTACACCAATAATAAGAATTTCTGGAGCCAAGACCCACCAGAGAGGGGGCCCTAGGTAGGCATAACCCACCAGGGCACGCCCCCCTCTCCTGGCGCACCCAGGTGGGTTGTACCCACCTGGTGGCCCCGCTGATGACCCCCTGATACTACAAAATCACATTATTCCAGAGAAAATCAAGGAGAAAGAATTATCACGATCCACGAGATAGAGCCGCTGCCAAGCCCTGTTCTTCCTCGGGAGGCCAAATCTGGAGTCCGTTTGGGGCTCCGAAGAGGGGGATCTTCGTTCTTCGTCATCACCAACCATTCTCCATCGCCAATTCCATGATGCTCCCCACCGGGAGTGAGTAATTCCTTTGTAGGCTCGCCAGTCGGTGAGGAGTTGGATGAGATTCATCATGAAATCGAGTTAGTTGTCTTAGGGCTTGATCCCTAGTATCCACTATGTTCTTAGATTGATGTTGCTATGACTTTGCCATGCTTAATGCTTGTCGCTTTGGGCCTGGGTGCCATGATTCCAGATCTGAACCGTTTATGTTATCATCATTATATCCATGTTCTAGATCCGATCTTGCAAGTTATAGTCACCTACTACGGTTATGATCTGACAACCCTGGAGTGACAACAACCGGTCCCACTCTCGGTGATGACCGTAGTTTGAGGAGTTCATGTATTCACTATGTGTTAATGCTTTGTTCCGGTTCTCTATTAAAAGGAGGCCTTAATATCCCTTAGTTTCCAATATGGACCCCGATGCCACGGGAGGGTAGGACAAAAGATGTCATGCAAATTCCTTTAATAAAGCACGTATGACTATTTACGGAATACATGCCTACATTATATCGATGAACTGGAGCTAGTGCCGTATAGCCCTAGGTTATAACTGTCTCATGATGACTATCATCCAACAAGTCACCGATCCAATGCCTACAAATTTATCCTTATTGATCTTGCTGCATTGCTATTGCTATCATCATTGTTACACTTGCTACAAATTACTGCTATCGCTATTACTGTTACTGTTGCTACTATCACTACTATCAAAACTATCAAACTACTTTGCTACTGATCACTTTGCTGCAGATAATTAATCTCCAGGTGTGGTTGAATTGACAACTCAGCTGCTAATACCTTCAAATATTCTTTGGCTCCCCTTGTGCCAAATCTATAAATTTGGGTTGAATACTCTACCCTCGAAAACTGTTGCGATCCCCTATACTTGTGGGTTATCAAGACCTTTTTCTAGCGCCGTTGCCGGGGAGCATAGCTATATTTGTTGAGTCACTTGGGATTATTATGTTATTATCACTATGAAGAATCTGATGGATCCAAAGACTAAGATTTATCCCTCTAATACGAGGGGAGGTAAGGAATTGCCATCCAGTTCTGCTTTGGATTCACCTTCTTTTATGAGTAAACTTGCAACACCACTCCATGCTATTAATTATAATATGTCGCAAGTTATTGATGATGCTACATCTACTATGAATGATGCTTATGATGATGCTAATACCTTGCTTGATAATGATGATGTGCCACTTGGTGATTTTCTTGATGAACAAATTGCTAGAGTTATACAACATGATGTTGTTGAATCTGATGATGAGCTTGAAACTGAAATTCCTGAAACACCTGCTAGAACTAGCCTTGATAGATATGGATTGCCTAAGGTACCGAAAGGTTATGTTATGAGTGAAGAAGCAACTAGAGATATTCTTGCTTGTAATGATAGAGATGATCTAGAGAAATTACTATGCAAGTATAAAGAAAAATCTCCGAATGCTAGAATGAAATGTGATCCTAAGTTTGCTACTTCACCTATCTGTATTGATGATAAGGATTATGAATTCTTTGTCAACCCAGAGTTAATTACTTTGGTTGAATCTTATCCTTTCCATGGATATGAAACTGAAATTGTTGTGGCACATCTTACTAAGTTGAATAATATAGCCACCCTTTTTACTCATGATGAGAAAACTCATTATTACTTTATTCTCAAATTATTTCCTTTCTCATTAAAGAGTGACACTAAAGCATGGTAGAATACTCTTACTCCTGGTTGTGTGCATAGTCCCCAGGATATGATTTATTACTTCTCTGAAAAATATTTTCCTGCTCATATGAAACAAGCTGCCTTACAGGAAATATTTAACTTTGTGCAAACTAAGGAAGAGAGTCTCCCACAAGCTTGGGGGAGGCTTTGCGAGTTACTTAATGCTTTCCCTGATCATCCTCTTAAGAAAAATTAAATACTTGATATCTTCTATAATGGACTAACCGATGCTTCTAGGGACTTCCTAGATTGTTGTGCTGGTTGTGTTTTCGGGGAACGAACTATTGCTCAAGCTGAAGAATTATTGAATAACATATTGAAAAATTATGATGATTGGATTATTCCTAAACCACCGCCTAAACCCACTCCGAAGAACAGGGGTATATTATATCTCAGTCCCGAAGATATGCAAGAGGCAAAGAAATATATGAAGGAAAAAGGTATTAAAGCTGAGGATGTTAAACAATTACCTCCTATTGAAGAAATACATGGGCTTAATACACCACCAATGCCAAAGGCGGTAGAGGTAAATTCTCTTATGAAGTTTAATGATAATGACAATCCTCACAATATGCATCCTATTCAATGCCTTTATGAGTTTGAAAACTACATTAGAAAACAAGATCACTTCAATGCAAATGTTATGAAACAATTGAAATACAATTCTGATATGATTGCTCGCTTGAGTGACTTGTAATTTAGAATATCAAATGATGTTAGAGGTGTTGGAAAACATGCTTCTATGGTTCAAACTCAATTAGAACAAGTTGCTAAATCTCAAAGAGAATTGCTTGATGAAATGAATCATAATATGCATGACTTTGCTGTTAGAGTTGCAACCAGAGGAGGTAAAATGACTCGGGAACCACTTTATCCTAAGGGACACCCAAAAACAATAGAAAAAGCTTCACAAAGAAACAACACTAGTGCACCTAGTCCTTCTAGAAAGAAAAGGAAAAAGAAAAATGATAGGACTTTGCACACTTCTAGTGAACCTGGAATAGAAAAACCTCCTGATAATGGAAATGAAGTTTCTATCTCTGATGATGAAACTCAATCTAGTAATGAACACTCACCTAATGATAATGAAAAAGATAATGCTGAGGTTCATGAAGACTCTCAACCAACCAATGAAAAAGAACCAGATAATGATGTTGAGATAGAACCACATGTTGATCTTGATAACCCAATAAAAGATATGACAAAAGAGACTTTATTGCTAGAAAACATGGTAAAGAAAGAGAACCGTGGGTTCAAAAACCTATGACTTTTCCACCCAAGTCAACTAAAAAGAAAGATGATGAAGAATTTGAACGCTTTGCTGAAATGTTGAGGCCAGTTTTTTTGCGTACTCGCTTGACTGATATCTTAAAAATGCCTCCATATGTAAACTATATGAAAGACATCATCACAAATAAGAGAAAAATACCGGAAGCTAAAATCTCCACTATGCTTGCTAATTACACTTTTCAAGATGGAGTACCTAAAAAACTTGGAGATCCGGGAATACCAACTATACCTTGCTCCATCAAAAAGAATTATGTGAAAACTGCTTTGTGTGATTTAGGAGCTGGTGCTAGTGTTATGCCTTTCTCTTTATATAAAAGACTTGACTTGAATAGACTCACACCTAATAAAATATCTTTGAAAATGGCTGATAAATCAACTGCCATACCTATCGGTATCTGTGAGGATGTGCCCGTTGTTGTTACTAATGTTACTATTTTGACTGACTTTGTTATACTTGAGATGCCCGAGGACGACAACATGTCGATTATCCTTGGTAGACCCTTCTTGAACACTACAGGGGGCTGCTATTGATTGCAATAAAAGCAAGGTCACTTTTCATATCAATGGTAATGAGCATACGATGCACTTTTCGAAGAAACAATTCCAAGTGAATGGTATTAATGTTATTGAAAAATCCCCGACAATCACTATTGGAAGTTTTCAAATACCTCTCCCTACGGTAAAAAAGAACTATGAAACGCTTATTGTTGGGGAAATGCATATCCCCATTGAGGTAACTTAGTGATTTACGAAAGTTCTTTGGCTTCATGCTAATCGAAAGTGGTTGTTAATAAGACCTGATCAACCTTATTAATGAATCATTTTTGAGCGGTATGAAGTTGATGAATTTAGTAAGCACTACCTTTTGTCCCTACTTTTTATTCTCCATTTTTATTAGTTAAATAAAATAACTGCCATGTTTTGTCTATTTTCTGAATTTCCCGTGCAATAAAAAATGACCCAAAAATAGAAGTTCTCAGAATGCCCTAAAAATTTATATGATTTTTTCATGAATATTTAAGAATTTTTGGTGCAAAAATAACCAGAGGGGGTGCACCAGGTGGGCACAACCCACCTGGGCGCGCCAGCAGCCCCTAGCGTGCCCTGGGGGGTTGTGGTCCCCACGTGGACGCCCTCACATATCTCTTTACCCCCACATTGTCACCTATCTCCAGAAAAAAAAAATCACTCTTGCTCTCTCTCCGGTGTTCTTGAGCTCAAACCCGTGGATTTCGATCTCTTCGCTCGAAGCTCCGTTTCTGAAACTATTTCGGGGGATTGTTGCTTGGTATGTGACTCCACCATTTGTCCAATTAGTTTTTGTTTTAGTGGTTTATACTTTGAATAAATAGTTACTCTTGGCGCTGCTGTAGATGTGCTTGCATGTTCAATTCTTAGTGTTCTAAGTAGTTTGAATGCTTGCTATGGCCTCTATGTATCCCTATGAGTAGTTGCTATCAATTTTGTGAAGTTTTGTTGGAAAAAATTTGTGAACTAAAAATTCAAAGTTTTGTTCATAGGAAAAATTGTACGCAGACATGAATATCTTCAGGAAATATGGCTCTAAGAAGAACTCCAAGGGTGTTATTGGGGAGTCTTCTGACAGTGATCTCCGCCCTCGGAGGTTGGCGGAGGTACGGCTGTGCGAATGGCCGCACACCCCGTTCCTTCAAGTAGCTGGAATTCATGAGGAGTTCATGCAATATATTGCCAATGCTGGTCTCACCGACTTCATCGCAGATGAGTGTGACCAACACCAAATCCCCACAAACATGTTTGTTCAAAGTTTTACTTTCCTTCCTAGAAATAATCCTCCTGAAGTAAGCTTTGACTTATATGCTAAAAACCATCAGATACCACTTACTGAGTTTTGTAACATATGCATGATCCCTTCTGATGGGAGCTTGGCTGAGCCTAGGCTGACTGAGTTTGAGGACTTCGGTCACGCTTTGACAGTGGGTGATGAGAGGAGAGTGTCAACCATCACTACTGGTGGCTTACATTTTCCTGCTATTCGTTACTTTGCATATTTCATTACCAAATGCTTGCTTGCTAGGGAGAAGGTGGGTGCACTTAGTTCACTAGACCTTGTTGTTTTACGTCGTGCAATTGAGGGCGACAACCCGTATAGCTTGGGAGCTATCGTGGCTCGTCGCCTGCACCTTAATAAATCCCAGGGTAAAATACATGGTGGGATTTTTGCTACTCGTTTGGCGGCTCACTTCGAGGTTGAGATACGCCCTCATGATTACCCTCTGACCGAGGTTTACCTAGACCAGGCAGCCATGTATCACCATCACTTTCTTACGCATGATCGTCCTGATGTTGCCATTCCTTATAACCTGGTCTATAACGTTGACACTCGTGATGTTATTCCCTTGCCTGCACCTGCTTTGTTTGATTCTGTTGCCAGGGGCGGATACCGGATTATGCCTGCAGACATCCTCGCCTACTGGAACACTCACGTTGCTGCAGAGGTTGCATGGGCACCTCCACAGTGGGATCAGTGGATGCCTGCTCCTCAGTACCCCGACTACTACCCTCCAGGCTACTGATTCATTACCAACTTAGGACAAAAGCCTAAGCTTGGGGGAGTACGTGTTTCTCACCGACATTATATTCATCCTCACATATCATTCTATCTGTCGGTGTTCACACTTTTTCATTGTATTATCCATGCTTAGATTTATTTTTCTTGCTTTCTTCTTGTGTGTTTGAAAAACTTTAGAAAAAACAAAAAAAATAGTTGTAGTAATTTACTTTCTATGCATGCTTAGTAGTAGTACTAAAAGAAAATCCAAAAAGATTTCCTTGTTCTTCCTTTGCTTGTTGGGAGCTTTCCCATGTAAATAGCTTTTCTCGTTTTTGCTTTTTATTTGCTTGTTGAAGAAAACCAAAAACTCCAAAAATATTTTAGTGTGTCTCTCTGAATTTCTTTTCTTTTTATTCGAGTTGTACCAAGGAGAAGACCACGATGAATATGTTGAGTGGCTCTCATATGAATAACTATTGAACTAATAAGAGCCCATTTTACCTTGTCTTCTCCTGTTGAATAAAATGTTTTGCAGATTCCAGCTTAGTCCATGGCACTCTTACACTATTATTATTTTCATATCATTCGGTCATGCAAGTGAAAGGCAATAATGACGATATTCGATGAGCTGGCCGTGGCAAGGAGAAACTGGTATGAACTCGACTTGTTATGTCTGTGTAAATATGTTTAACCTAGTATCCAGGCTTCAGCCCATTATGATTAAACATGTTTGCAATGACAATTAGAGATTATAGTTTCTCATGCCATGCATAAGTAGCTGGGAGTGGATAATGATTTATCTTGGATATCAACATAGTGTTAAAATGATTGTGATGTAGTATGATGACATGGTATCCTCCTCTGAATGTTCGAGTGGCTTGACTTGGTACATGTTCATGCATGTAGTTGAATCAAAACCAACATAGCCACTATAATATTTATGTTCATGGTGTTCATATCCTACTCATGCTAGTGTCCAATGTTACTTATGCATAATGCCTGGTTATGATCGTTGTTGCTCTCTAGTTGGCCGCTTCCCAATCTTAAATTGCTAGCCTTCGCCTGTACTAAGTGGGAGTTCTGCTTGTACATCAAAAACCTTGAACCCAAAGTTATTCCAAATGAGTCCACCATACCTACCTATATATGGTATTACCCTGCCGTCCTAAGTAAATTTGCATGTGCCACCTCTAAAAACTTCTAAAAATTATCCTTTTTGTGTGTCTGGATCCTTCATGGAACGACAGGAGGTGGTCAATATCTTCCGTGGTAAGCATGTTATCCTCAGGTCGAGTGTTTATTCACTCTCCATCGCACGAGGAAATGGGTGGTAATAGGGATGCCCAGTCCCAAACTACAAACATAAGAAAAGAGTTCATCTCTTGAATGATCAAACAAAAACTCCCAATCGAGTCAAAACCTTTACTTTCGTCTTGGGAACTACCAGTAGCGTGCTTAGCATGGAAGATATTGATAACTGATGGTCATGAAGTGAATAAGAAGGTGCATGTCTCAAAATTCCATGTATCTCTGTTTTAAAAATTGAGCTCTGGCACCTCTGCAAATCACTGCTTCCCTCTGCGAAGGAACTATCTATTTACGTTTATGTTGTGTCATCACCTTCTATAAACAAGTGCCAAAAACTGAGTAGAGCACAACGGTCATGATTTATGCATTGTGTATAGCTAATGTTGGGTGCATCATGATTGGATATTTTCTACCATGAATTACAATATTTAGTCGCTGCTTGAACTTCGGAGGTGCTCTGAATTTATGTTTTGCAGTTTCAGAAAGGGCTAGCGAGATACCATTATTGTCATATTATATCATGGTTGTTTTGACAACGTGTTGCTGTTTGAGATATCTTATTATTGCTCGCTAGCTGATTATTGTCATTGATATGAATCATAATAATCTTTAAGAGTTATTGTTGACATGGTTAGTTATAATGTTGGTTGAAAACCTGGGTGCTGTTTAAGCTTATTTATGCAAACAAGAGCAAAAGAGTTCGTAAAAGTTTTTCTTTCTCACTTTCAGTTTATCAACTGAATTGCTTGAGGACAAGCAAAGGTTTAAGCTTGGGGGAGTTGATACATCTCCAACGTATCTACTTTTTCTCATGCTTTTCCTCTTGTTTTGGACTCTAATTTGCATCATGTGAATGAAACTAACCCCGGACTGACGTTGTTTTCAGCAGAACTACCATGGTGTTGTTTTCGTGCAGAAATAAAAGTTCTCGGAATGGAATGAAACTTTGCGAGGATTTTTTATACCAATAATAAGAATTTCTGGAGCCAAGACCCACAAGAGAGGGGCCCCTGGGGGGGCACAACCCACCAGGGTGCGCCCCCCTCTCCTGGCGCGCCCAGGTGGGTTGTACCCACCTGGTGGCCCCGCTGATGACCCCCCTAATACTATAAAATCACATTATTCCAGAAAAAATTAGGGAGAAAGAATTATCGCGATCCACGAGACGGAGCCACCGCCAAGCCCTGTTCTTCCTCGGGAGGGCAGATCTGGAGTCCGTTTGGGGCTCCGGAGAGGGGGGGTCTTCATTCTTCGTCATCACCAACCCTTCTCCATCGCCAATTCCATGATGCTCCCCACTGGGAGTGAGTAATTCCTTCGTAGGCTCGCTGGTCCGTGAGGAGTTGGATGAGATTCATCATGTAATCGAGTTAGTTTTCTTAGGGCTTGATCCCTAGTATCCACTATGTTCTTAGATTGATGTTGCTATGAATTTTCCATGCTTAATGCTTGTCGCTTTGGGCCCGGGTGCCATGATTTCAGAGCTGAACCGTTTATGTTATCATCATTATATCCATATTCTAGATCCTATCTTGCAAGTTGTAGTCACCTACTACAGTTATGATCCGACAACCCCGAAGTGACAACAACCAGGCCCACTCTCGGTGATGACCGTAGTTTGAGGAGTTCATGTATTCACTATGTGTTAATGCTTTGTTCCAGTTCTCTATTAAAAGGAGGCCTTAATATCCATTAGTTTCCAATATGGACCCCACTGCCACAGGGGGATAGGACAAAAGATGTCATGCAAGTTCTTTTAATAAAGCATGTATGACTATTTACGGAATACATGCCTACATTATATTGATGAACTGGAGCTAGTTTCATATCGCCCAAGGTTATAACTGTCTCATGATGAATATCATCCAACAAGTCACCGATCCAATGCCTACGAATTTATCCTTATTGATCTTGCTATGTTACTATTGCTACCATCACTGTTACACTTGCTACAAATTATTGATATCACTGTTACTATTACCGTTGCTACTGTCACTACTATCAAAACTAGCAAACTACTTTGATATTGATCACTTTGTTGCGGATAATTAATCTCCAGGTGTGGTTGAATTGACAACTCAGGTGCTAATAACTTCAAATATTCTTTGGCTCCCCTTGTGTCGAATCTATAAATTTGGGTTGAATACTCTACCCTCGAAAACTGTTGCGATCCCCTATACTTGTGGGTTATCAGGTACCGTTCACCCCTATGAGTATATTGGGCCTATTGGGCCACAAGAGTGGAGAATACTAGCCCACAAGGGGCTGGCGCGCCCCCCATGGTAGCCGGCCAAGTGGGGAAGGAAAGGGGGGAGGATTCGGCCTCCCCTTCCTTCTCTCTTCCCCTCTTTCCTTTCTTCTCCAGCAATTAAGGAAAGGGGGCGCCACTTGGGGCGGGAACCCAAGTAGGATTCGACCTACTTGGGGCGCCCTCCTGGTGCTCCCTCCCCCTCCCACCTATATATATGTGGGGGGCGCCCCTAGCACACCCCGGACAATTGCCTAGCCGCGTGCGGCGCCCCCTTCCACTATTTACACCCTCGGTCATATTTTCATAGTGCTTAGGTGAATCCCTACGAGGATCACTTCACCATGACCGTCATCGCGCCGTCGTGCTGACGGAACTCATCTACTACCTCGACATCTTGCTGGAACAAGAAGGCAAGGAACGTCACCGAGCTGAACGTGTGCAGAACTCGGAGGTGTCGTTCAGTACTTGATCGGTCGGAGCTAGAAGAAGTTCGACTAAGTCAACCGTGTTGCCAAACGCTTTCAGTTACGGTCTACGAGGGCACGTAGACACACTCTCCCCCTCGTTCCTATGCATCTCAATAGATAGATCATTTTGTGTGCGTAGATTTTTTTTGTTTTCCATGCAACGTTTCCCAACAGCATGCACCCATGTTTACAAGTCTGCTCTGTGATAGTATCGGTATAACTTGAGGAAAACTTACTTTGAAGGCAAGGCTAACAGTGAACTTGCCCAAACATCTTCAGTGGAAAATATATCGGATGAAGACTGGAGAGGCCTCGTTAAACATTGGTCTGATCCAAAGTATCAACTACGTTATATATATGTGATCAGATCACATGTTGAACTCCTATTTACGCATGTGCCTCACAAATCTATCTTCTTGTAGGTGAATTATTGAAAGAACAAGGCCAACCGTACAAAAGTGAAATTCGAACAAATGACGGGATCTCGTAGCTATATTGCACACTGCCAGGCTCTTGTAATTAGCTATTGTTTCACACTTTTCGCTATGCCATATTATCATATCTATATTGACTTGTTCCAAATGCAGAGGAAAGACCGCAAGGACCAAAAAGTACCTGAACGAAATGTTGTGGAAATCTTCAAGGACTGTCACACCAGCTAGACGAAGGGCATGACTACACCAGTCAAAGCCGCTGTTGTAAGTCCTTAATCCTCATGCCTTTTAACTATTACTTACTCTGACTTGTGCATTGAACTGCACAGTTTGCACCCATTGTCTATTACTCTTTTCAATTTTATACACAATTGTCTTAGCGTGTCATTGCACCTTACAAGATTTAAAACAGAGGAGTGATGTTTCTATCATCTTGATATGTAATCTAGTTCCGTGCTAGACTTGTCTACACAATGTTACAATTGCATGTTTGTCTGTTCTCAGTTGTTTTGTAATCTGGTACCTTCCTTTTGTTTTATGGTTGTAATTTGTTTTGTTGTGATACAAAATTTGTTCTTAACATGTAGCCACCGGCTCAAGAAAATAGCAAGCCATTTGTGTATAGTCTATATTTGCACTGGTGGTGAACTTTGATGCCCGGTGGATGTAATCTGTGCAATCGCCTTAATAGCCTAGCGTTAGTTTTTGGCTTATTTATTTCCCTAGTCTTCTTTTTCCTTGGTTTGTTAGTGGTCGCAACGAACTCCGCCTATGTTGTCTCTGTTGGGGAACGTAGCATAAATTCAAAATTTTCCTACGTGTCACCAAGATCTATCTATGGAGTCATCTAGCAATGAGGGAGGAGTGGATCTACATACCCTTGTAGATCGCGCGCGAAAGCGTTCAAGAGAACGGGGTTGATGGAGTCGTACTCGTCGTGATCCAAATCACCGATGATCCTAGCGCCGAACGGACGGCACCTCCGCGTTCAACACACGTATGGAGCAGCAACGTCTCCTCCTTCTTGATCTAGCAAGGGGGAAGGAGAGGTTGATGGAGATCCAGCAGCACGACGGCGTGGTGATGGAAGTAGCGGGATTCCAACAGGGCTTCGCCAAGCGCTGCGGGAGGAGGGAGATGTGTCATGGGAGGGAGAGGGAGGCGCCAGGGCTCTGGTTTTGCTACCCTCCCTTCCCCCCACTATATATAGGGCCAAGGGAGAGGGGGGGGCGCAGCCTTGGCCCTTCCTCCAAGGAAGGGTGCGGCCAAGGGAGGAGTCCCTCCTCCCCAAGGCACCTCGGAGGTGCCTTCCCCCTTTAGGACTCTTCCTTTCCCTCTTCTCTTGGCGCATGGGCCTCTTGGGGCTGGTGCCCTTGGCCCATATAGGCCAAGGCGCACCCCCTACAGCCCATGTGGCCCCCGGGGCAGGTGGCCCCACCCGGTGGACCCCCGGGACCCTTCCGGTGGTCCCGGTACAATACCGGTGACCCCGAAACTTGTCCCGATGGCCGAAATAGCACTTCCTATATATAATTCTTTACCTTCCGGAGAACTCCTCGTGACGTCCGGGATCTCATCCGGGACTCCGAACAACTTTCGGGTTACCGCATACTAATCTCTATAACCCTAGCGTCACCGAACCTTAAGTGTGTAGACCCTACGGGTTCGGGAACCATGCAGACATGACCGAGACGTTCTCCGGTCAATAACCAACAGCGGGATCTGGATACCCATGTTGGCTCCCACATGTTCCACGATGATCTCATCGGATGAACCACGATGTCAAGGACTTAATCAATCCCGTATACAATTCCCTTTGTCTAGCAGTACGATACTTGCCCGAGATTCGATCGTCGGTATCCCGATACCTTGTTCAATCTCGTTACCGGCAAGTCTCTTTACTCGTTCCGTAACACATCATCCCGTGATCAACTCCTTGATCACATTGTGCACATTATGATGATGTCCTACCGAGTGGGCCCAGAGATACCTCTCCGTCACACGGAGTGACAAATCCCAGTCTCGATTCGTGCCAACCCAACAGACACTTTCGGAGATACCTGTAGTGTACCTTTATAGCCACCCAGTTACGTTGTGACGTTTGGCACACCCAAAGCACTCCTACGGTATCCGGGAGTTGCACAATATCATGGTCTAAGGAAATGATACTTGACATTAAAAAGCTTTAGCATACGAACTACATGATCTTGTGCTAGGCTTAGGATTGGGTCTTTGTCCATCACATCATTCTCCTAATGATGTGATCCCGTTATCAATGACATCCAATGTCCATGGTTAGGAAACCGTAACCATCTATTGATTAACAAGCTAGTCAACTAGAGGCTTACTAGGGACATGGTGTTATCTATGTATCCACACATGTATCTGAGTTTCCTATCAATACAATTCTAGCATGGATAATAACGATTATCATGAACAAGGAAATATAATAATAACCAATTTATTATTGCCTCTAGGGCATATTTCCAACAGTCTCCCACTTGCACTAGAGTCAATAATCCAGTTCACATCGCTATGTGACTAACACTCAAGGTCACATCCCCATGTGACTAACACCCAAAGAGTTTACTAGAGTCAATAATCTAGTTCACATTACCATGTGATTAACACTCGATGAGTTCTGGGTTTGATCATGTTATGCTTGTGAGAGATGTTATAGTCAACGGGTCTGAATCTTTCAGATCCATATGTACTTCGCAAATTTCTATGTCATCTTGTAGATGCAACTACTACACTACATTTGGAGCTATTCCAAATAACTGTTCTACTATACGAATCCAGTTTACTACTCAAAATAATCTGGATTAGTGTCAAAGTTTGCATCAGCGTAACCCTTTACAACGAACTCTTTTACCACCTCCATAATCGAGAAAATTCCTTAGTCCACTAGTTACTAAGGATAACTTTGACCGCTGTCCTGTGATCCATTCTTGGATCACTCTTGTACCCCTTGACTGACTCATGGCAAGGCACACTTCAGGTGCGGTACACAGCATAGCATAATGTAGAGAGCCTATGATAAAAGCATAGGGGACGACCTTCGTCCTTCCTCTTTCTTCTGCTATGGTCGAGCTTTAAGTCTTAACTTCATACCTTACAACTCAGGCAAGAACTCCTTCTTTGACTGGTCCATCTTGAACACCTTCAAGATCATGTCAAGGTATGTGCTCATTTGAAAGTACCATTAAGCGTTTTGATCTATCCTTATAGATCTTGATGATCAATGTTCAAGTAGCTTAATCCAGGCTTTCCATTGAAAAATACTTTCCAAATAACCCTATATGCTTTCCAGAAATTCTACGTCATTTCTGATCAACAATATGTCAACATATATTTATCAGAAATTCTATAGTGCTCCCACTCACTTCTTTGGAAATACAAGTTTCTCATAAACTTTGTATAAACCCAAAATCTTTGATCATCTCATCAAAGCATACATTCCAACTCCGAGATGCTCACTCCAGTCCTTAGAAGGATAGCTGGAGCTTTGCATACTTATTAGCATCTTTCAGGATTGACAAAACCTTCCGGTTGTATCACATACAACCTTTCTTCAAGAAAATCGTCGAGGAAACAATGTTTTGACATCCTATATGCAAGATTTCATAAATAATGCAGTAATCGCTAATATAATTCCAACAGACTCTTAGCATCACTACGAGTGAGAAAGTCTCATCATAGTCAACTCCTTGAACTTGTCGGAAAACATCTTAACGACAAGTCGAGCTTTCTTGATGGTGATACTTACCATCATTGTCCGTCTTCCTTTTAAAATCCATCTGTACTCAATAGCCTTACGACCATAGAGCCGTTCTGCCAAAGTCTACACTTTGTTTTCATACATGGATCCTCTCTCGGATTTTATGGCCTCGAGCCATTTATCAGAATCCGGGCCCACCATCGCTTCTCCATAGCTCGTAGGTTCATTGTTGTCTAGCAACATGACTTCCAAGACAGGATTACGTACCACTCTGAAATAGTACGCATCCTTGTCATCCCACGAGGTTTGGTAGTGACTTGATCTGAAGTTTCATGATCACTATCATAAGCTTCCACTTCAATTGGTGTAGGTGCCACAGGAACAACTCCCTGTGCTCTGCCACACACTAGTTGAAGAGACGGTTCAATAACCTCATCAAGTCTCCACCATCCTCCCACTCAATTCTTTCGAGAGAAACTTTTCCTCGAGAAAGGACCCGATTCTAGAAACAATCCCTTATTGCTTTCGAATCTGAGACAGGAGGTATACCCAACTGTTTTGGGTGTGCTATGAAGATGCATTTATCCGCTTTGGGTTCGAGCTTATCAGCCTGAAACCTTTTCACATAAGCGTCGCAGCCCCAAACTTTTAAGAAATGACAGCTTAGGTTTCTCTAAACCATAGTTCATACGGTGTCATCTCATCGGAATTACGTGGTGCCCCTTTTAAAGTGAATGTGGTTGTCTTTAATGCCTAACCCATAAACTATCGTGGTAATTCGATAAGAGACATCATGGTATGCATCATATCCAATAGGGTGCAGTTATGATGTTCGGACACACCATCACACTATGGTGTTCCAGGCTGTATTAGTTGTGAAACAATTTCCACAATGTCTTAATTCTGTGCCAAACTCGTAATTCATATATTCATCTCTATGATCATATCATAGATCTTTTATCCTCTTGTCACGATGATCTTTCAACTTCACCTTGAAATTACTTGAACCTTTCAATAATTCAGACTCGTGATTCATCAAGTAAATATACTCAACATCTACTCAAATCATCTGTGAAGTAAGAACATAACGATATCCACTACACGCCTCAGCACTCATTGGACTGCACACATCAAAATGTATTTCTTCCAACAAGTTGCTTTCTAGTTCCATTTTACTGAAAACGAGGCTTTCAGTCATCTTGCCCATGTGGTATGATTTGCATGTCTCAAGTGATTCAAAATCAAGTGAGTTCAAACGGTCCATTTGCATGGAGTTTCTTCATGCATATACACCAATAGACATGGTTCGCATGTCTCAAACTTTTCAAAACAAGTGAGCCCAAAGATCCATCAACATGGAGCTTCTTCATGCGTTTTATACCGATATGACTTACGTGGCAGTGCCACAAGTAGGTGGTACTATCATTTCTATCTTATATCTTTTGGCATGAACATGTGTATCACTACGATCGAGATTCAATAAACCATTCATTTTAGGTGCAAGACCATTGAAGGTATTATTCAAATAAATAGAGTAACCATTATTATCCTTAAATGAATAACCGTATCGCGATAGACATAATCCAATCATGTCTATGCTCAACGCAAACACCAAATAACAATTATTTAGGTTTAACACCAATCTCGATGGTAGAGGGAGCGTGCGATGCTTTGATCATATCAACATTGGAAACACTTCCAACACATATCGTCAGCTCACCTTTAGCTAGTCTCATTTATTCCGTAGCTTTTATTTCAAGTTACTAACACTTTAGCAACCGAACCGGTATCTAATACCCTGGTGCTACTAGGAGTACTAGTAAAGTACACATCAACACAATGTATATCCAATATACTTCTATCGACCTTGCCAGCCTTCTCATCTACCAAGTATCTAGGGTAATTCTGCTCCAGTGGCTATTCCCCTTATTACAGAAGCTCTTAGTCTCGGGTTTGGGTTCAACCTTGGGTTTCTTCACTAGAGCAGCAGCTGATATGCCGTTTCATGAAGTATCCCTTCTTGCCCTTGCCCTTCTTGAAACTAGTGGTTTCACCAACCATCAACAATTGATGCTCCTTCTTGATTTCTACTTTTGTGGTGTCAAACATCGCGAATATCTCAAGGATCATCATATATGTCCCTGATATATTATAGTTCATCACGAAGCTCAAGCAGCTTGGTGGTAATGACTTCGGAGAACCATCACAATTTCATCTGGAAGATCAACTCCCACTCGATTCAAGCGATTGTTGTACTCAGACAATCTGAGCACAAGTTCAACAATTGAGCTTTTCTCCCTTAGTTTGCAGGCTAAGAAAATCGCCAGAGGTCTTATACCTCTGACGTGGGCACGAGCCTGAAATCCCAATTTCAGCCCTCGAAACATCTCATATGTTTCGCGACGTTTCAAAACGTCTTCGGTGCCTCAACTCTAAACCGTTTAACTGAACTATCACGTAGTTATCAAAATGTGTATGTCAGATGTTCGCAACATCCACAGACAATGTTCGAGGTTCAGCACACTGAGCGGTGCATTAAGGACATAAGCCTTCTATGAAGCAATGAGGACAATCCTCAGTTTACGGACCTAGTCCGCATAATTGCTACTATCAACTTTCAACTAAAATTTCTCTAGGAACATATCTAAACAGTAGAACTAAAGCGCGAGCTACGACATAATTTGCGAAGACCTTTTGACTATGTTCAGGATAATTAAGTTCATCTTATGAACTCCCACTCAGATAGACATCCCTCTAGTCATCTAAGTGATTACATGATCCGAGTCAACTAGGCCGTGTCCGATCATCACGTGAGACAGACTAGTCAACATCGGTGAACATCTTCATGTTGATCGTATCTTCTATACGACTCGTGCTCGACCTTTCGGTCTCTTGTGTTCCGAGGCCATGTCTGTACATGCTAGGCTCGTCAAGTTAACCTAAGTGTTTCGCATGTGTTCCGAGGCCATGTCTGTACATGCTAGGCTCGTCAACACCCGTTGTATTCGAACGTAAGAATCTATCACACCCGATCATCACGTGGTGCTTCGAAACGACGAACTTTCGCAACGGTGCACAGTTAGGGGGAACACTTTCTTGAAATTATTATGAGGGATCATCTTATTTACTACCGTCGTTCTAAGTAAACAAGATGCATAAACATGATAAACATCACATGCAATCAAATAGTGACATGATATGGCCATCATCACTTTGCTCCTCTTGATCTCCATCTTCGGGGCTCCATGATCATCATCGTCACCGGCATGACACCATGATCTCCATCATCGTGTCTCCATGAAGTTGCCTCGCCAACTATTACTTCTACTACTACAGCTAACGGTTAGCAATAAAGTAAAGTAATTACATGACGTTTATGTTGACACGCAGGTCATAAATAAATTAAGACAACTCCTATGGCTCCTGCCGGTTGTCATACTCATCGACATGCAAGTCGTGATTCCTATTACAAGAACATGATCATCTCATACATCACATATATCATTCATCACATCCTTTGGCCATATCACATCACATAGCATACCCTGCAAAAACAAGTTAGACGTCCTCTAATTGTTGTTTGCATGTTTTACGTGGCTACTATGGGTTTCTAGCAAGAATGTTTCTTACCTACGCAAAAACCACAACGTGATATGCCAATTGCTATTTACCCTTCATAAGGACCCTTTTCATCGAATCCGATCCGACTAAAGTGGGAGAGACAGACACCCGCTAGCCACCTTATGCAACTAGTGCATGTCAGTCGGTGGAACCAGTCTCACGTAAGAGTACGTGTAAGGTCGGTCCGGGCCGCTTCATCCCACAATGCCGCCGAATCAAGATTGGACTAGTAACGGTAAGCATATTGAACAAAATCAACGCCCACAACTACTTTGTGTTCTACTCGTGCATAGAAACTACGCATAGACCTAGCTCATGATGCCACTGTTGGGGAACGTAGCAATAATTCAAAATTTTCCTACGTGTCACCAAGATCTATCTATGGAGTCATCTAGCAACGAGGGAGGAGTGGATCTACATACCCTTGTAGATCGCGCGCGGAAGCGTTCAAGAGAACGGGGTTGATGGAGTCGTACTCGTCGTGATCCAAATCACCGATGATCCTAGCGCCGAACGGACGGCACCTCCGCGTTCAACACACGTACGGAGCAGCAACGTCTCCTCCTTCTTGATCCAGCAAGGGGGAAGGAGAGGTTGATGGAGATCCAGCAGCACGACGGCGTGGTGGTGGAAGTAGCGGGATTCCAACAGGGCTTCGCCAAGCGCTGCGGGAGGAGGGAGATGTGTCATGGGAGGGAGAGGGAGGCGCCAGGGCTTAGGTTTGCTGCCCTCCCTTCCCCCCACTATATATAGGGCCAAGGGAGAGGGGGGGCACAGCCTTGGCCCTTCCTCCAAGGAAGGGTGCGGCCAAGGGAGGAGTCCCTCCTCCCCAAGGCACCTCGGAGGTGCCTTCCCCCTTTAGGACTCTTCCTTTCCCTCTTCTCTTGGCGCATGGGCCTCTTGGGGCTGGTGCCCTTGGCCCATATAGTCCAAGGCGCACCCCCTACAGCCCATGTGGCCCCCGGGGCAGGTGGCCCCACCCGGTGGACCCCCGGGACCCTTCCGGTGGTCCCGGTACAATACCGGTGACCCCGAAACTTGTCCCGATGGCCGAAATAGCACTTCCTATATATAATTCTTTACCTCCGGACCATTCTGGAACTCCTCGTGACGTCCGGGATCTCATCCGGGACTCCAAACAACTTTAGGGTTACCGCATACTAATATCTCTATAACCCTAGCGTCACCGAACCTTAAGTGTGTAGACCCTACGGGTTCGGGAACCATGCAGACATGACCGAGACGTTCTCTGGCCAATAACCAATAGCGGGATCTGGATACCCATGTTGGCTCCCACATGTTCCACGATGATCTCATCGGATGAACCACGATGTCAAGGACTTAATCAATCCCGTATACAATTCCCTTTGTCTAGCGGTACGATACTTGCCCGAGATTCGATCGTCGGTATCCCGATACCTTGTTCAATCTCGTTACCGGCAAGTCTCTTTACTCGTTCCGTAACACATCATCCCGTGATCAACTCCTTGATCACATTGTGCACATTATGATGATGTCCTACCGAGTGGGCCCAGAGATACCTCTCCGTCACACGGAGTGACAAATCCCAGTCTCGATTCGTGCCAACCCAACAGACACTTTCGGAGATACCTGTAGTGTACCTTTATAGCCACCCAGTTACGTTGTGACGTTTGGCACACCCAAAGCACTCCTACGGTATCCGGGAGTTGCACAATCTCATGGTCTAAGGAAATGATACTTGACATTAGAAAAGCTTTAGCATACGAACTACATGATCTTGTGCTAGGCTTAGGATTGGGTCTTGTCCATCACATCATTCTCCTAATGATGTGATCCCGTTATCAATGACATCCAATGTCCATGGTCAGGAAACCGTAACCATCTATTGATCAACGAGCTAGTCAACTAGAGGCTTACTAGGGACATGGTGTTGTCTATGTATCCACACATGTATCTGAGTTTCCTATCAATACAATTCTAGCATGGATAATAAACGATTATCATGAACAAGGAAATATAATAATAACGAATTTATTATTGCCTCTAGGGCATATTTCCAACAATCTCAACATAGCCAGTCCCAAGCCCGGGTAAAGGAGGAGGGTTGTGATAGGCTTGGCGAGCCAACGTAAAAACTCAGCCACTCTTATGGAGATGAAACCCAAAAGATTTCCGTTGGGGCGTAACCCCCTCAGCGACGCGCCACATCGGAACCTGGGTGTGGTGGAAAATGGGCAAGGGTCGGACCGTCACCCCCAGATGACGCGCCATATCTTGATCCGGATATGGTGGCAAGTGAGCGAGGATCGGGTCTTCGCATCCTTAGTGGCATGCTACATCGACGCCCGGATGTAGTGGAAAATGAGCAAGGGTCTTCGCATTTGACTCGATGAGTGCGAACAGTAAGGAAGCTAGCCTAGCCTAGGAGGATTTGCTTAGGTAGCTGGAACGTAGGGTCTCCGATAGGGAAGCTCCGGGAGTTAGTTGATGCAGCGGTGAGGAGAGGTGTTGATATCCTTTGCGTCCAAGAAACCAAATGGAGAGGACAGAAGGCAAAGGAGGTGGAGGATACCGGCTTCAAGCTGTGGTTCACGGGGACGGCTGCAAACAGAAATGACGTAGGCATCTTGATCAACAAGAGCCTCAAGTATGGAGTGGTAAACGTCAAGAGACGTGGGGACTGGATTATCCTAGTCAAGCTAGTAGTTGAGGACTTGGTTCTCAATGTTATCAGCGTGTATGCCCCGCAAGTAGGCCACAACAAGAACACCAAGAGGGAGTTCTAGGAAGGCCTGGAAGACATGGTTAGGAGTGTAACGATTGGTGAGAAGCTCTTCATAGGAGGAGACCTCAATGTCCACGTGGGTACATCTAACATAGGTTTTGAAGGGGCGCATGGGGGCTTTGGCTATGGCATCAGGAATCAAGAAGGAGAAGATGTCTTAAGCTTTGCTCTAGCCTACAACATGATTGTAGCTAACACCCTCTTTAGAAAGAGAGAATCACATATGGTTACTTTTAGTAGTGGCCAACTGAAAGTGCAACTATCCCTGGGTGGTTTTGGTAATTCCTAACAACATATAGTTCATTGAGCTAATGCTATTTCAAGATAAACATTTTAGGAAAGCTCAATGATGGCATGGCATGGATGAGAAAAGTGGATCCCTCAAAATTCTAAGGACAAAGAATTGGCTCAAGCTCAAAGCTCAGGACTCTACATTTTTCATTTTAAGTGGTCCAAGATCACATTGAGTCCATAGGAAAAGCCAATACTATTAAGAGGGGATGAGGTGTTGCTTAATGAGTTTCTTGCTCAAAGTGCTTAGTGATATGATCCAAAAGCCCTCAACTACTTTCTCACATCCACATATGTCCCAAACCAAAAGTCAAACTCGGCCCCACCGAAATTTTCTATCCGGCGCCACCGAGTTCAGTTGACATAGCCACTACCAGAAACCCTAGTCTTTTCGGTCTCACCGATAGGGATCTCGGTCTCACCGAGATGGGATTGTAATCTCTCTGTTTCCCTTTGTAACATTTTGGTCAAACCGAGATGAGCGAACGGTCCCATCGAGATTGCAATGCAAACACTCTGTTTCCCTTTCGTAACGTTTCGGTCGAACCGAGATGAGCGAATCGGTCCCACCGAGTTTGCCTGACCAACTCTCTGTTAGTCCATTACCCAAATCGGTCTCACCGAGTTTGTGTAATCGGTCTCACCGAGATTACGTTATGCCCTAACCCTAACAATATCGGTCCCACCTAGTTGACATGTCGGTCCCACCGAAAATCCTAACGTTCACATTTTGAACTAAATCGGTCTGACCGAGTTGTATGATTCAGTCCACTGAGTTTTGTGATTTGTGTGTGACGGTTAGATTTTGTGTGGAGGCTATTTATACCCCTCCACCCACTCTTCATTCATGGAGAGAGCCATCAGAATATGCCTACACTTCCAACATACAGTTTCTGAGAGAGAACCACCTACACTTGTGTTGAGGTCAAGATATTCCACTCCAACCACATAAATCTTGATCTCTAGCCTTCCCCAAGTTGCTTTCCACCAAATCCAAATCCTGTGAGAGAGAGTTTAGTGTTGGGGAGACTATCATTTGAAGCACAAAAGCAAGGATTTCATCATCAACACACCATTTGTTACCTCTTGGAGAGTGGTGTCTCCTAGATTGGTTAGGTGTCACTTGGGAGCCTCCGTCAAGATTATGGAGTTGAACCAAGGAGTTTCTAAGGGCAAGGAGATCGCCTACTTCGTGAAGATCTACCCGAGTGAGGCAAGTCCTTCATGGGTGACGACCATGGTGGGATAGACAAGGTTGCTTCTTCATGGACCCTTCGTGGGTGGAGCCCTCCGTGGACTCACGCAACCGTTACCCTTCATGGGTTGAAGTCTCCATCAACATGGATGTACGATAGCACCACCTATCGTAACCACGCCAAAAATCTCCGTGTCTCCAATTGCGTTTGCACACTCCAAACTCCTCCCTTTACCTTCAGATGCAATTGTTTTACTTTCCGTTGCTATACTCTTAGAATTGCATGTGTAGGTTGATTTCTTGATTTGTGCTAAGTTGCTAAAATCTGCCAAGAACTAAAATTGGGAAAAGGCTAGATTTTTATTTTGTCAAGTAGTCTAATCACCCCCCTCTAGACATACTTTCGATCCTACACCAACACTCTAGCCAGATTGATTTCATCCTCTCGAGAAGAGAAGATAGGCGTGTGTTCCTAGACTGTAAGGTGATACCTGGAGAGAGTGTTGTACCCCAGCATAAGCTGGTGGTTGCTGACTTCCGCTTTCGGATTTGTGTCCAGCTGGATAAGCATGCCAAAGTCGCTAGAACGAAGTGGTGGAAGCTCAACGGGGAGGTAGCTTAGGCGTTGAAGGAGAGGGTCATTAAGGAGGGCCCTTGGGAGGAAGGAGGGGATGCGGACAATGTGTGGATGAAGATGGCGACTTGCATTCGTAAGGTGGCCTCAGAGGAGTTTGGAGTGTCCAGGGGAAAGAGAAGCGAAGATAAGGAACCTGGTGGTGGAACAATGATGTTCGGAAGGCGATTAAAGAGAAGAAAGATTGCTTCAGACGCCTATACTAGGATAGGAGTGCAAACAACATAGAGAAGTACAAGATGGCGAAGAAGGCTGCAAAGTGAGCTGTTGGTGAAGCAAGGGTACGGGCATATGAGGACCTCTACCAACGGTTAGGCATGAAGGAAGGCGAAGGGACATCTATAAGATGGCCAAGATCCGAGAGAGGAAGACGAGGGATATTGGCCAAGTCAAATGCATCAAGGACGGAGCAGGCCAACTCTTGGTTAAGGATGAGGAGATTAAGCATAGATGGCGGGAGTACTTTGACAAGTTGTTCAATGGGTAGAATGATAGTTCTACCATCGAACTGGACGACTCCTTTGATGAGACCAGCATGCGTTTTGTGCGGCGAATCCAGGAGTCTGAGGTCAAGGAGGCTTTAAAAAGGATGAAAGGAGGCAAGGCGATGGGCCCTGATTGTATCCCCATTGAGGTGTGGAAAGGTCTCAGGGACATAGCGATAGTATGGCTAACCAAGCTTTTCAACCTCATTTTTCGGGCAAACAAGATGCCAGAAGAATGGAGACAGAGTATATTAGTACCAATCTTCAAGAACAAGGGGGGTGTTCAGAGTTGTACTAATTACCGTGGAATTAAGATGATGAGCCATACAATGAAGCTATGGGAGAGAGTCATTGAGCACCGCATTGAACACCGCTTAAGAAGAATGACAAGCTTGACCAAAAATCAGTTTGGTTTCATGCTTGGGAGGTCGACCATGGAAGCCATTTTCTTGGTACGACAACTTATGGAGAGATATAGGGAGCAAAAGAAGGACTTGCATATGGTGTTCATTGACTTGGAGAAGGCCTATGATAAGATACCGTGGAATTTCATGTGGTGGGCCTTGGAGAAACACAAAGTCTCAGCAAACTACATTACCCTCATCAAGGACATGTACGATAATGTTGTGACAAGTGTTCAAACAAGTGATGTCGACAGTGATGATTTCCCGATTAAGATAGGACTGCATCAGTGGTCGGCTTTGAGCCCTTATATTTTTGCATTGGTGATGGATGAGGTCACAAGGGATATACAAGGAGATATCCCATGGTGTATGCTCTTTGCAGATGATGTGGTGCTAGTTGACGATAGTCGGACGGGGGTAAATAGGAAGTTAGAGTTATGGAGACAAACCTTGGAAGCGAAAGGGTTTAGGCTTAGTAGAACTAAAACTGAGTACATGATGTGCAGTTTCAGTACTACTAGGTGTGAGGAGGAGGAGGTTAGCCTTGATGGCCAGGTGGTACATCAGAAGGACACCTTTCGGTATTTAGGGTCAATGCTACAGGAGGATGGGGGTATTGATGAAGATGTGAACCATCGAATCAAAGCCGGATGGATGAAGTGGCGCCAAGCTTCTAGCATTCTCTGTGACAAGAGAGTGCCACTAAAGCTAAAAGGAAAGTTCTACAGGATGGCGGTTCGACCCGCAATGTTGTATGGTGCTGAGTGTTGGCCGACTAAAAGGTGACATGTTCAACAGTTAGGCGTGGCGGAGATGCGTATGTTGAGATGGATGTGTGGCCACACGAGGAAGGATCGAGTCTGGAATGATGATATACGAGATAGAGTTGGGGTAGCACCAATTGAAGAGAAGCTTGTCCAACATCGTCTGAGATGGTTTGGGCATATTCAGCGCAGGCCTCTAGAAGCTCCAGTGCATAGCGGACTGCTAAAGCGTGTGGAGAATGTCAAGAGAGGGCGGAGTAGACCGAATTTGACATGGTAGGAGTCCGTTAAGAGAGACCTGAAGGATTGGAGTATCACCAAAGAGCTAGCTATGGACAGGGGTGCATGGAAGTTTGCTATCCATGTGCCAGAGCCATGAGTTGGTTGCGAGATCTTATGGGTTTCACCTCTAGCCTACCCAAACTTGTTTGAGACTAAAGGCTTTATTGTTGTTGTTGTTGTTGTTGTTAGTGGTCGCAACAACCATGGGCCATATACGGACCGTGGTAACCTTCAGCGTGCTATGGGCCGTAGGATCCATGGGCCTCCTACGGGCCATTGGATAAATGAGCCTCCTACGGGCCGTTGGATAAATGGGACTCCAACGGGCCATAGATTCAGTGTCTCGGGCCATCGGATAAATGGTCCCACATGGGCCGTAAACCGGCGTAATTGGTATTGGTCCAGCACGATAATGGGCCATTAACAGGCTGGAAGACAGGAAAGGCTTAATTCTGTGACAGGCATAATGGGTCGTTAATGGGCCAGAATATAGGACGGGCTAGAAACGGCGCAACGGGTTAACAGGCCACAAACGGGCCGATTCTAACCACGGGCCAAATTTGGCCCATTAGGGGAACAGGCTAGTAATGGGCCGGAAGTAATCGAGGGCCGGAAAGGATCCCAAGAATGTATGGGCTGTCAGTAGGCCGAAAGTAAACACGGGCTAGAAATGACCCATGTGAATCATGGGCTGTTACTGGGCATAAAGAAATTTACTGTTTATTATGAGCCAAAGACACCGCGGCCCATTAAAGGGCCCAAAGATACGAAAGGCCTCGTATGGGCCGAAAGACGTCGTGTGTCATACATGGGCCGAAAATGAAATGGGCTGGTATTATACTGGACAGCCCACATGACGCTGTTGGGCCGATTTTGGGAACGCCATAACGGGTCGTGAGTTCCGAGCCGTAAAATGGGCTATATGTGAACAGACCATTAACATGCTTTTTATGGGCCGGCCTGCTAGCTTTTGACAAAGCCAAACGGGCCGACCTTTGTAAGCTAAATGGGTCACTGCTGGGCCGTCGCACGTGTCGACATATCATAGGCGCCTATCTGACCCAATGACGAGCTGACGCGTGTTTCCTCCGGCCAATGAGAATTTTACACGTGGAAAATTGTCATTGGTCGTTGTTGTTAAAGGGTTATCGAATCCAAAACCAGACCTGATAGCTTAACGGCGACCCGTTATGGTGGATGCCACGTATCGGTTACCCTTGACGAAAGCACTTCCATGATGCATCATTTATCGTCATGGAAGTGAACTCTTCCGTGATGATAATTTTGGTATTGTCATGGAACACTTCTACGACAGCACGGGTATGACTATGTTGATTCTGTCATAAAATCATCATGGATGTACATGCATTACAGAAAACGTGACCTACTGTAACAAACATGTATCATCACGGAAGTGTATTTTTTTTGTAGTGCTTGTATTGGAATTTTTTCTCAAGGATTTCATATATTTCCTTTTCCTTGGTAATGAGGGTTTTGAGTTCCTTAATGGTGATGGTGTACTCATTCACCATCGCCATAAGCATAGAAACATAGCGACCTTTTTTCCTTTAAGGGAGCACATGACTTTATCTATTTTGGCAAACATAAGATCATTCATATCATCATCATTGTTATCCTCCACATCAAGATAGCCATCACTAAATGAAGGAGGAGTGTGAAGAATTTAGGATTTGAATGAGGAGATACCTTGACCTTGTCTAAAGAATTTTGTTGCTTGCCGTCCTCAACCATGGTCTTAGCCATTAGACACTTATGAGTGTTGCCCTTGTAGTCACCACTCTTGTTGACTAGCCTCAAGGTGGTTTTAGAATCTTGGGCTACTCCAGTAACGCCACCAACGTCGTCGAGGTCGGACTCTTCTTGGGCAATGATTGTTGGGAAACGTAGTAGCAAACAAAAAATCGCCCTACGATCACCCAGGAACTATATGAAGATGCATATAGGGTTTGGATCAATGGTCGTTACAGACTCCAGGAGTGCATCGGAAGTAGTTGAGTCAGTTTAGATCATGCTTGGAGACCCTCGAACATCGATGACGATCCCGCGAACCGCCCTCGAATGATCCCTTGAACAGAATACCGAAAGCACGACCTCTCTACTTGGTTGCAAGCATATGATCTTCACGATCTGGCAACGCTTCGCCATCTAGAGCTAATCCTCACCGGAGAATTAGAGGGAGGAGATTAGAACCACACGGGTCTTCTAATTATGAAAATTAGAGGTGTCTAGGGCTAGCTCTAATTAGTCAACTAGGACCAACTAGAACTAGAACTAGATCAACTAGACGAGGCTCCAAAACTTGTGTCATCATAGGGTGGAAATCCTCTAGTATATATCGGTTGAGGGGAGAGGAGGGGGCAGCCACGAAGGTGGAAGGAGTCCCCCTTGGTGCGTTGGCCTCAGGGGGAGTTGGACTCCCACCCCTAGTAGGATTCGGCCTCCCATAGTGGGAAAGGGGGGGGGCACCTCCCTATTGGGCCCTTGTAGCCCAATTCCTTCTCCACCTCTTGGCCTTATTGGGCCCATTGATATTAAATTAAATATATATTTGTTCTACACATTTCTAGAGCATTATATACATAATTTAACATCCCCAAAAACATTTTCCACCTATATATAATTAATCAAAACATTTCACGATATTCACCGAAACCCTTCTGGTGACCCCGAAACACTTCCGGAACCTCTCGGAACTATTCCGGATATTAATGAAACAATTCCACGAATATATTCTCATTACTCCCATACCACTACACTCAACATATCATGATTACCTTAAGCTTGTGACCACGTAGGTTCGGTAAATCATAGACATGGATGAAACCCCTTCGTTCAATGACTGATAGTGGAACCATGGACATCCATATCGGTCCCTATGATGAAACGAATGATATTCGAGTGAGCCTTTGGTTATCATGCGCTGTTCCCTTTGCTTCGCGATACTTTACAAAACCCGGTGTGCATGGGTACCCTCCTGGGTCATCACCATGCTCACTATACCATTGCTCCTGTTACCTGTTTTGTTCTTCTTTCTCATTAACATGTTCCGACATCCCCATGACGTAGTCACTTGTGTCTGGCTAGATACTGATGGATGATGTCACATCGAGAGGGCCCTAATAGTATCTCTCCATCATCGGAGGAGCAAATCCCACTGTCGAGCTATCCGGTCACTTGTCAAACTTTCTGGTGAACCTGAAAGTTGTCGTTATGATCACCTTGTTATAGATGATGTTTCAGCAACCCCAAAGCCCACCGTCCAATAGGAAGTTACCAAGAGACTCTCATGGTCTGAGGAACTAAAACACATAGCTAACACTCTATGTTATAACAGATGATTATAGACGATATAATCACAAAATATAACAGAAAAGTTTGGGTCGATTCAATATGATCGTTCTGCTAACGCCATACCCTCAATGTTGTTTTAGGACTATTGTTACACTTAACGATATCCTACGGTCCAGAAAACGTGACACCAACAAGACTTGAGCCAATCTTAGAGGCATGACCGGGAACCTATTGTTAACCATTTATCATTTCACACGTGCATATGATTTTTCCACTCGATCGCATATTCCAGGATCATAGCAATTATACCATGAAATATAAACTCTTAATTATGAATAACGGAAATACAATTTGGCCTCTAGGGCATATTTCCAACAACCATTGTCTTTCCATCTCTCTTCTTGAGGTTGGAGTGCAAGGGGTTTGGTAACTTCTACTCTACAAAGGTCCTGGGAAACCTTGATCTATCTCCTCTCTTCTCATAGGGGCACTCATTAGAGAAGTGGTTGGCTTATTCACAGTTGTAACAACTTCTTACTTCCTTCTTTAGGAATCTTTCCTTTAATTTTCATGCGCTAAACTTCTTGACAAAGAGAGCAATATCTTCATGGTCTCTCATCTGAGTCAATCTCATCACCTTTACAACTTTGTATTCTTCTTCATCACTTTGCTCTTCCTTACACGCGTGTTTGGCGTTTAAAGCAAGATTAGTCTTTGGTGATGAGCTACCATGCATGGCAAGATGTTTTGTAGCAGTAGCCTTGGATTCCTCAAACAGTTGGAATGTGGAGATGATATCATCGGGAGACATTTCCTTAAACCCATATTGGTGCCTTATGTCCCAAACCATTTGATGATGATAAGGAGCAAGAGCATTTAGCAATTTTTCCACAAGGAATCACTTGGTCAAGTTAAATCTATCTTGATTCTTGTCACAATCATAGGACTCAATGTCGACAGCAAGAGTCATGAGACGCCCAAGAAGATGCTTGGGGGATTCACCTTCTCTACACAAAAATATTGCAATGCCCCTTTGAGAATCTCATATTGTGCAAGCCAGACAGTGGTGGTATAGGTCTTGGTCATCACAATGTTGTCCCATAATTCCTTGGCATTTGTGATGTGAATGTAAGGCCTCTTTTGTTGTCTATCATGCCTCTTCTTATGAGCATAATTGCGGTGTCATTGAGATGCTTGTCAGATGCTTCACCCGATGTGAGATTCTTTGGGTTGACTGGGTTGTATCCGTTCTCCATAATCTCCAACATCTCATTGTTGGTGAACCTAAGATGATCCTACATCCCAACTCTCCTCAAAGAAAAATCGGCAGTGTGATCAAGCAAAGGAGGCTTACCCCAGGATTATACTTTGGTTTCTCTACTTTACACTTGGCCATGAAACACCGGAAGTATCACTATTAGGAGGTTATTGGCCCAAGGGAGGAAGAGTTGCATTTTGCCCCGGAGCCACACTACTCGAATTAATAAGTGGTGTGGGATTTGAAGTTAATGCGGCCAACCTCATTTGGATGAAGGCCTCGATAGAAGCATCATGCTCCTCCTTTTGCTTAGCAAGGGTCCATTCCAAATCCTCATAACTGAAAGACTTGTGCACTTCCGAGGAAGGTGCATCCTTCTCTTTAGGATTTGCAACAAGGGAGGTCCCATCGGCTTCATCTCGCTCTAGGGTGGTTAAGCCACAAGAATAGAGCATGAGACTCTGATACCAATTGAAAGGATTGAGATGGAGCTAAGGGTGATGAATAGGTACAATTACAAATTTTAATTGTTACTTGTGAATTTTAGGCAATAAAGCGGAATAGGAAAGTGAGCCTAACAATTTAAAAGGTGATTCTAGGGTAAGGCAATATACCCTACAACAACAAGTAGTAAGCTAAGAAAGCACAAGATGGTAAATAAAAGCTTAGAGACAAATAACCACAAATTGAGAGTTAGGCTTAGGGATAACTGCAACTCCGGGAGACGAGGATGTATGCCGATGTTCACTTCCTTGGAGGGAAGCTAGTCACTGTTAGGGAGGTGGATGTTACCATGAAGGCACACTGACACCATGAAGGCTCACCCTATTATCCCCTTGAGACAACACCATGAAGGCATTTCTCAACCACTAGTGGTAGACGTTGAGGTGGACTCCAAACCTTCACAAACTTTCTGGGGGGTAATCACAATGAACGCTTCCTCGCCGGACCAGTCCTACCACCTAGGAGTTTCCAACCTCCAAGAGTAACAAGATGCACCACGAAAACAAGGGGGAATCAACTTTTGCTTTGGCGAGGGTGTAGATCAAACTTCTCCTTCGCTTCTCAAAAGATCAAGAGCTTTGGTTGGCTAAGGAGGGAGATTTACAAGAAATCGAGGTCTGAAAATGCAGGAGAGAGAAATGGAGTGGTCACATTCTTTGGGAAGAAGACTCTTTGTAGGTGGGCTCCAAATCCAACCGTCAAGGCAGTTTTTGTACGTGCCCCGGAAGTTCCGGATGCAGATGGAAGTTCCAGGACAGGATCCGGGCTACACATAGAGTTTGCACAGGTGAGCACCCTCTCTTGGAGCCCAGAAACTATCTGCCCTTGCCATGGAAGTTTCGTGTCGCGGAAGTTCTGGCCAGCCCGGAAGTTCCGGGACCCAGAAGTTCTGGAACTTTTTAGCGTCATCTCTTTGTAGTGTGCAAATATGTATTATTTGTAAATTAACCCACACATGTGCAAGGAATTTTCTTTTGCAGTGGTGGCCACATGTACCATATTGATCTACAATGCCGCACGTTAGCATTTACTTTTTGCCAGGTGCGAGAGGGTGCAAGACTGATATATTTTTATAAGCTAGTTGTTTTGGATTGATTTGAAAAATCATTCACCAGTCAAAATCATAAACCGGATTTAAAATTAAACATCTCACTTGAATAAGAGAGCTTCATAAAAAATTGTGTACCAAGTCAAATATTGGAACTCAATCCAAAATTATATTGACGCTTGGCATTAATTTTTGGAAAAAGTCCAAAATAAACCTTGAACTTGTAGACAAAAGCTAAATCAAACCCTGAACTTTGAATCCCGGAAATTGACAGTCTGAACTTATAATCCCGGTCTATTTTAGACCCTAGACCTGTTTGGCACACCGGGAATACAACAATCCCGGCCGGGATGACCAGCTACTTTCACGGACCAGAATTTGGGTCAGCCCACTACAACACAACAAGAATTCATGAAGTTTACAAAATGTTCGCACATTTCTAAAATTGTTCAGAAGTTAAAAAATGTTCCTCTTTTATATTTTTGGCAAGAATTCAATTCATTTTGTGTTTTCTAAAAAACATTTGGAATTCTGAAATTCTGTTCGCGTTTTAAAAAACTGTTCATGATTTAAGAAAATCACATTTGTCAAAGAATGTTCAGAATTACAACAGTTTTTCACATCCTATGAATTTTCTTTTGGATTTTCAGAATTGTGTCGCATTTGTTGAATATATTTTTTGGAATCTCATAAATTATCTCGTAAATAATGTTTTTGAAAAATGTTTCGGATTGTTTGCTGCGGACTCGACTGGGCCGGCCCACCAGACATAAAGTGGGTGTTTTTTCTTATCACGCGCCATAAAAATTCCTTCTTTCTTTTTCTTAACACGCGAGTAATAAATCCGAAAGAGAAAAACATGCTGTGGAGTCGAACTTTGGACCTGGTAGGGTTGACCTGATTTCGCTTGCCACTACAGCAGACGACTATGACTTACATAATAAGAGGCCGGAAATATTTAATTAGAAACCAACTTTGAAAACTTTTTTAGGGGCAAACAAGTATTGAACACGTATTTATTTCTGAAATCTTCGAACGTTATAAAGTGCGTTTTTGAAAATTTCGAATACTTTTAAAAAACCAACAACTTTCAAACAGAGAACACATTTTGAAACATAAACATTTTCTTAAGCCCGAACAAAATTTTAAAGTGCAAACACTTTTTGAAACATAAAATTCTTCTGAAACCTGAACAAAATTTTAAAGTGCGGACACTTTTTGTACAATGTAAAAAAATGTCTACGTGTTGTAAAAAAATGTATCATAACCTTTAACAGAATATACGTTACATGTGTTTCGAAAGAAGTGCATGCAAATTCGAAAATGTTGAACCATGTAAAAGAGTGTTCGGGTAGTTTTATAAAATGTTTATTGTCAATAAGAAAATGTAAAATAAGTATTTGGAAAAATATTACCATGTACTCAAAAAAGTTTTGAAAACGTTTAATTTAAAAATCTCCATAATGTATTTGAAAATATCAAAAGTTTATCAAATATTTAATGTGTGCGTTAAAATGTATATTGGGTACTGAGAAAAATTACACATGTGTAAAAATGGAAAAAAAGGAAAGAAAATGTAAAAGAAAAACACTAAGAAAAAACAAATTAGTGTGCGCATGAGCGACTGTGCTACTGGGCCGGCCCAATTCAGCAAACACCGGCGAAGTCCTCTCAAGGTTTAAAATAGACCGGGATTAGAGAGTTTGGTGTGCCGGTTTCAGCGATTGAGAGTTCAGAGTTTGATTTATATAAATTTAAGGTTTGTTTTGGACCTTTTACTTAATTTTTTATTAGGTGATAAGAGTGCGTGCATACATTTTTATAAGCTGATTGTTGCCGATTGAGTTGAGAAATTATTTAATCAAAATTGTGAATCAAATTAAAATTAAACAACTCTCTTCAACCAGAGAGCTTTGACTAAGTCAAAATTGAGAATCCAAACCAAAACCAATGTCCTCTATTGAATTAGAGGCCCTCCCTACTAGGAGCTTTTTCGTTTGCTTTTTTGTTCAGCAGTTTGAAACATTTGTTCTGTTATGATATGAAAAATATTGAAATCCGGGTCCCACATTCAGCGTATGAGAAAAAGATTGATTCGCTTCACTATCCCCCCTTCTCCTACCTCGAGATCAAATTGGCCATATGCCCTGTGTAACCTGAACTCCGCGAGAATCCACCTTCCCTCTCCCCTTCCCCAACGGACACTTCCACGTATGCTCCGGGCGTCGCATTCCTCCTCTGAACCGCGCGTCGCCGCTCCGCCTTGGCCTAACGGCTCCTGCCAGAAATGGCGACGTCGTACAGTGGCTCCGACCTCCGTCGCGCCTCGCTTCTCCACTCCGACTGATCCCTCTTCCCGTCCCCAACGGATACATCCAGATATGCCCCGGACGTAGCATTCCTCCTCTGAACCGCCCGTTGCTGCTCCGTCTTGGCCAAACGGCTCCTGCCAGAAATGGCGACGTCGTACTGTGTCTCCGGCCCTCCGCCGTGCTATATAACGGCTTTGATCCTCCTCTCCGGCTGTATGCAAGATGGATTCCAGCAGCTTACATCGTACGGAACCCACCGACAAGCCAGCCGGCAGATCGAGCAAGTCGCTCGATACTGGCTGGATTATCCTCATCGTCTTGGCGGTCCTGGCCGCCGTGGGGCTGCTGGTCCTGGCTGTCTGCTGCATCCGCCGGCGGAAGCAGAAGCCCAGGGCTCCAGCTGCGATCCGTCGGCGCGAGCGACTCCCGGCCGGGACAGCGGCCGTCCGCATCGGCGAAAGCGGCGCCGGGCGACTCCCGGCCGACGCAGCGGCCGTCCGCATCGACGAAAGCGGCGCCGGGCGACTCCCGGCCGACGCAGTGGCCGTCCGCATCGGAGAGAGCGGTGCCGGGCGACTCCCGGCCGACGCAGTAGCCGTCCGCATCGGAGAGAGCGGCGCCGGGCGACTCTCGGCCGACACAGCGGTCGTCCACACGGGCGAAAGCAGCGGCGCCGGCGAGGGAGCCGGAGTCCAAGCCACCGTCTGTCCGATGTGTACCCGCCCGTACGACAACGAGCCGTGCAGGTGGGCACCAGAAAGGCTGAATTGCGGGCACGTCTTCCATGGGCAGTGCATCAAGCCGTGGGTCGCCGTCAACCTGGCTTGCCCAGTCTGCAACACAACCCACATCCAGCTTCTTGGGAAGACGCCCGGTGAGTTTTTGATTCTTGGATGAACAATGAACACCTCTGATTATGCCTTGTTAATTCTGACATCATTTTCCCTCCAATTGCAGGCGACGCCAGGGCAGCAAGGCACCGGTACTCATTCAGCCATCTCGAGAGGTCGGTCACCACCAAGGATGACATCGCCGTCTTCCGGCAACGAGATTGGGATTGAGTTCCCCGGGGGGGGATGAATTCTAGAATAGAGCTGTAGTGTTTCGGTTGTAGCGTAGTGAAAATTGACGATGTGAAATTAACATGATGTTTGATGTTTCTTGAAATGTGCCTTTCTTCAGCTACTTTTTTCCGAGGGTACACCAATAGCGTATCATAGCTTTATAGAAGAGAGAAAATTATGTACAAAAGATTACATATGCGCTAGTTAGGTGTCACAAGTCAGACCCTAACCAAACCTCCATACCACTCCCTAGCTCTACTTGACTACTCTAATAATAGATGACCTCCGAATGCTCCTGCTCTGGCCCAGGTCCTCAGATCATCAAAGATCATGTCCACCGTATCCCACTCGCTCTTGATCATGCTCGTGCCAAATACTCTCGCATTCATTTGCTTCCATAGCGTCCAACAGATTAGCATTACGAAAGTGTCAAAGCCTTTCCGAGATTGCTTATCTATTCTTTTCCTAGCTTCCGTCCACCACTGCACCAATCTTGAGTTGTTAGATGGATATAGGTCCGCCGTCAATCCCATTCTAGTGATGCAGCGGAACCACACTTGCCGCGAGAACACACACTGCAACAAAATATGGTCCACCGTGCCCTCCTCCTGGTCGCACAAATAGCATTTTGATGTTTGATCTTACAAACCGTGCCTAGTTCTCATATCCGATGTCCACAGTTAGTATTGCACAGCCAGCCACATGAAGATCTTGCACGCAAGGGGTGCCCAACACTTCCAGATGGCCCCGAAGGAGTGGAATCTAACTCCTCCCTCACACAACATCTTGTACGCATAAGAAGCTGTGTAAACACCGGTCGCATTCCAAGCCCAGACGAGGTAGTCCTCAACTTGAGCGTCTAGTTGAACTTCCAAGAGGATCTCCCAGAGTCCAATGAATTGGGCGAGGCCCTCAGAGCAGAGGTCTCCTACAACGTCATCCATCCATGTATGCATGTCCATCGCGTCCCGTACAAGTCTCCTATTTGCCACTTGCGTCCGCACCTTTGCCACAAGTAATGTGGTAATATCTTTGATAGCTGCACCGTGTATCCATCGGTCTTTCCAGAACAAGGTCTTGCCTCCTAAGCCAACTTTCCATTTAACCAGGCTCCCAAACGCTTGGTCCACCTTTTTGTCCACGGTCAAGTTAAGCCCTTGCCAAGGTCTAGTGACATCCGTGTGTCGGAGCCATTCCCATCTTAGTCTTAATGCGATGCCGTGCTTGTATAGGTCAATGACTCCCAGCCCACCCATGTGCTTAGGCCTGCACACCCTAGTCCAGGAGACAACACATTTGCCCCCATTCACCGCCTCTGTTCCAGCCCAGAAAAATGCACGGCAACCTTTGTCCACTCTTTCCAGTGCCCATTTTGGTGCCTCCGCGATCATGAGGTGATGAGTGGCTCGCGCTCTCATGACTTGATTGACAAGGATGCGTCTCCCAGGCCTCATCACAAGGCCCCTTTGCCATCCTTACAAAATGTGCAGAGCTGTATCCACTATCGGCTGCCACTCGGATCTTTTGAGCTGCCTAATGCTTAGCTATAGCCTAAGGTATTTGCACGGAAAGGTGTCAATCTTCCATGGCAGTGCAGACTTGACAAGCTCCTCATCCTCACTCTCGGCCCTAATCATGATTGCCGCAGATTTGGTATAATTGACTTTGAGCCCTGATGCCACACCGAAGATGGTGAGAATTTCCTTGACGAACATGAGATCAGACCATGTTGGTTTTATGAAGAGCACCACATCATCAGCGTACAAGGACAGGCGCTGCATAGGGCTACATCCATTGATGGAACTAAGCACTCTGGCCTCATGCGCCTTGCTAATGATAGCTGTTAGAATGTCCATGGCAATAACAAAAAGCAAGGGGGATATCGAGTCCCCTTGCCTAAGTCCTTTGGCATGCATGAACTTGTCACCAGCGCATCCATTCGCTAGAATTCTCGAGCTGGCAGTGGTAAGAAAGGTCGCAATCCAAGAAATCCAATGCTCCGAGAATCCTTTCGCCCTTAACACATCGAACAGGAACGGCCACGCCAGAGAGTCAAAAGCTTTGGATATGTCAAGCTTTAGCAATACTCCCTTGTCTTTCCTCCGATGCATCGTGCACGTCATTTGCCGAACCAAGAGGAAGTTATCATGCAAGCATCTGCCTTTTATGAATGCGGACTAGTTCGTCTGAACAAGCTCTCCCATGCATGGTCTTAGTCTGGCAGTCAGTAGCTTGGATGCAATCTTGGGCATACTGTGCACCAGGCATATAGGTCGGAAATCAAAAATAGTGCATGCTTCCGGTGACTTTGGAATGAGTGTGATCAAAGCCTGATTAAGTCTTCCAATTCCCCTTCCATTGCCTAGGAAGAGCTTGTGTATCGCATCTACTAGATCCTCCTTGATTATTTCCCAAGCTTTTTGGAAGAAAAGACCTATGAACCCATCCGGCCCAGGCGCCTTATCCGATGGCAAGTCCTTGATTACTTCCCAAATCTCCTCTTCAGAAAACATGCAATCCTGCTCCAAGAGGTCCACACGCAAAACACCAAGACCCTCCAAGTCGAGCGTGAAGTCTCGGGCACTGTCCTTGCCAAGCAGCTCTTTGTATGCCTTGTAGAAGGCATCCTCCTTGCCTTTCTGATCCGTGATGATGTGCCCATCCATGGTCAAGGAAGGTATGTAGTTTTTCATATGCCTTCCATTCGCTACCAAGTGAAACAACTGCGTGTTTGTGTCCCCTTCTTGTAGCCATGTTATTCTCGACCTCTGCCGCGCTATAGTCCTCTCTAGGGATGCAAGCCCTAGTACCAGTTGTTTTAGGGTTCTTCTAAGACATCTCTCCTCCTCTTTCAGTGCTCTACTCTCCTGAGCGCAGTCAAACCACAGAATGACAATGTTGGCAATAGCGATTTGTAGTTTGATATTTCCTATCTCCTTTTGTCCCCATGTTGCAAGCGCTTGGGCTGTGTTTCTGAGCATGATGTCGAAACGCATGAAAGGATCAGTAATATCTGGATCGCAAACCCAAGCCTCCTTGACGACATCCAAAAACCCATCCATCTTGACCCATAACTTTTCAAAGCGGAACCTCCTTTTGGCATGCATGTGTTCATGGAGCGCGAGATGCAGCGGGCAATGGTCAGAATACTCTGTAGATAAAGCTTGCAGCAAGCACTCCGGGTGCTCGAGCTCCCAATCAACGGACACAAAAGCGTGGTCTATTTTAGTGAGAGTGGGCGTCTCCCTTTCGTTGCTCCACGTGTATTTGCGCCCATGCAAAAAGAGCTCCTTTAGCGCGTTATCATCGACGAAACGTTTGAACTTCCCCATCATTCTCCTGTCCAAGTTGGAGTTATTTTTGTCTGCCGCGTATAGGATGAGGTTAAAATCTCCTATGACAAGCCATGGCCTAGGGCATAGCGATCTACGGTCCGATAGTTTGTTCAAGAAGTTAATCTTGAGCACATCATCCTGAGGCCCATATACTGCTGTTAGCCACCATGGCGCCCCTCCTTGGGCGAGACGTACCCAGTGATGCTATGAGTATCATTGGCATAGTTTGTCAAGAGAACCCGCGTGGTGTCCCATGCCACAAATATACCGCCTCTAGTATCCGACGCCGGTAAGTAGGTGAAATCATCATAGTTTGGCCCCATGCATTGCAAGATTACAAAAGTGTCCACCACCTCTAATTTGGTTTCAAGTATACATACGACCGCCGCGCGAGTAGAATCTACAAAACCTCTAAGGTCCTTCCTTTTGGCAGGATTGTTGAGACCTCTAACATTCCAGCACACCAACTCCAAAGCGTTGAACGACATCGGATGAAGATGCCTCCAACACCGCCGGTGCCAACGCACCTACTGCACCAATAGTGGCTCCGCCCTCCCTGTCTCCTTCGCAAGATTGAGCGGTATCACTTTCTCGAAGATAGCTGCGATGGCCCTCAATTGCGGCTCCTGGAGTGGTGAGTCGAACACCGTACGTAGCTGACCTAGCGCGTCCTCCGAGACCGCCAGATCATCACAGTCGAATCCCAGGGTTTTAAGAAGCACCGTTTCGGCTACCAAGGCCTTCGTCTTCCTAGAGCTGCCGGCACAGATGGACCGTGTTGCGCGGCGTGGAGTGAAAGGATCCTGCCTTGTTTTAACCCCTTGCAGCCCTTCGAACTCCTTGAGCAGCGGTGGTGCGAGCTTTTTGAGCAACCCAGCACAGAACGCCTTGATGTTTCCAAGTGCCACCACTTCCTTGTCAGATAAATTCCCCTCATGGTGCTGTGATGCAATTGCACCAGCGTCCGATGCATTACCGCCATGCAACGGTTCGTGCATGCATGCTTCTCTCGTGGTCACATCAGCCTCCATATTCCTTCCCCCAGATTCCTGTGTGGCGGGTCCCATGTCTGCCGCGCCACCTGATGGACATGCCATCTCCCCCGCTGTCGCTAGCTGCAACACGTCCAACACTAGGGCCCACCCATTTGCTGTCTAGTCGGGAACCTGCACCGGTGGCCTATCCTGCTGTAGTGTCTCCTCCTTGGTTCCAACGTGGGGATGGACAGCAATGTCCCCCACATGCCGGTCCACCTCCCGATGCACCAGGTCCTCAGACCCATCCTGCACATTTGCATTGGCTGGCATTGGATCCCCCAGTGCCACGTCCGGGCAAGCCTCACCCTATGCTTTATCTGCCGCCTCGGGATCGGCGTGGGTCCCTTTCTCGGTCTCCGGATCTGAGCTAACTGCACCCACCGCTGCGATCTGATTGGCCTGTTCCCTTATCTCCTCCTGGTCAAAAGTAGCCTCCTCCGGCCCCAGCGCTGCAGGCAGTTTCGGATTGGCCACCCCCGCAGCATGTGCTGGCGTGGCCCCCAGGCTCCTCCCCGGATCTTCTATGGCCAACTGCGGCTGCTGCACAAGTGACACACCAGCATCGGCGGCCACGGCCACCTGCCTCAGCCCTGTCGCAGTCACCACAGAACTGCCCCTGGGCGCGTGCGTCGGCGCCGCCGTGCCAGATGCCATCGGCGGGATCCTCCAATCAGATGGCCCAATTCGCCCAAGCAAGGCCTGCCTGTAGGTTCGACCTGGTGCACCACTAGCAGGCGCTCCACCATGAATGCCCCTAGTCCATGGTAGGACACGCCATTCTCCCTGACCAGCGAAGTCCCCGAAATCCTCCGGCATTCCACTTTGCCCGCTGATGTCTACTACACAACCTTCTTCTTGTAGACGTTGTTGGGCCTCCAAGTGCAGAGGTTTGTAGGACAGTAGCAAATTTCCCTCAAGTGGATGACCTAAGGTTCATCAATCCATAGGAGGCGTAGGATGAAGATGGTCTCTCTCAGGCAACCCTGCAACCAAATAACAAAGAGTCTCTTGTGTCCCCAACACACCCAATACAATGGTAAATCGTATAGGTGCACTAGATCGGCGAAGAGATGGTGATACAAGTGGTATATGGATAGTAGATAATAGTCTTTGTAATCTAAAAATATAAAAACAGCAAGGTAACTAATGGTAAAAGTGAGCATAAATGGCATTCCAATGATAGGAAACAAGGCCTAGGGTTCATACTTTCACTAGTGCAAGTCCTCTCAACAATAATAACATAGTTGGATCACATAACTATCCCTCAACATGCAACAAAGAGTCACTCCAAAGTCACTAATAGCGGAGAACAAACGAAGAGATTATGGTAGGGTACGAAACCACCTCAAAGTTATTCTTTCCAATCAATCTGTTGGGCTATTCCTATAAGTGTCACAAACAACCCCTAGAGTTCGTACTAGAATAACACCTTAAGACACAAATCAACCAAAACCCTAATGTCACCTAGATACTCCAATGTCACCTCAAGTATCCGTGGGTATGATTATACGATATGCATCACACAATCTCAGATTCATCTATTCAACCAACACATAGAACCTCAAAGAGTGCCCCAAAGTTTCTACCGGAGAATCACGACGAAAACGTGTGCCAACCCTTATGCATAGGTTCATGGGCGGAACCCGCAAGTTGATGACCAAGACATACATCAAGTGAATCACGTGATATCCCATTGTCACCACAGATACGCACGACAAGACATACATCAAGTGTTCTCAAATCTTTAAAGACTCAATCCGATAAGATAACTTCAAAGGGGAAACTCAATCCATTACAAGAGAGTAGATGGGGGGAGAAACATCATAGGATCCAAATATAATAGCAAAGCTCGCATACATCAAGATCGTATCATCTCAAGAACACGAGAGAGAGACAGATCAAACACATAGCTACTGGTACATACCCTCAGCCCCGAGGGAGAACTACCTCCTCATCATGGAGAGCACCGGGATGATGAAGATAGCCACCGGAGAGGGATTCCCCCCTCCGGCAGGGTGCCGGAACGGGTCTAGATTGGCTTTCGGTGGCTATGGAGGCTTCTGGCGGTGGAACTCCCGATCTATTGTGCTCCTCGATGTTTTTAGGGTATATGGAGATATATAGGCGGAAGAAGTACGTCAGGGGGGCCACGAGGGACCCACGATGGTGGAGGGCGCGCCCAGGGGGGTGGGCGCACCCCCCTGCCTCGTGGCTTCCTTGTTGACTCCCTGACGTGCACTCCAAGTCTTCTGGGTTTCTTCTGGTCCAAAAATAAGTTCCGTGAAGTTTCAGGTCAATTGGACTCCGTTTGATTTTCCTTTTCCGCGATACTCTAAAACAAGGAAAAAACAGAAACTGGCACTGGGCTCTGGGTTAATAGGTTAGTCCCAAAAATAATATAAAAGTGTCTAATAAAGCCCATAAACATCCAAAACAAATAATATAATAGCATGTAACAATCAAAAATTATAGATATGTTGGAGACGTATCAGCATCCCCAAGCTTAATTCCTGCTCGTCCTCGAGTAGGTAAATGATAAAAACAGAATTTTTGATGTGGAATGCTACCTAACATATTTCTATAAGTAATTCTCTTCATTGTGGCATGAATATTCAGATCCATAAGATTCAAGACAAAAGTTTAATATTGACATAAAAATAATAATACTTCAAGCATACTAACAAAGCAATCATGTCTTCTCAAAATAACATGGCCGAAGAAAGTTATCCTTACAAAATCATATAGTCTGGCTATGATCCATCTTCACCACACAAAATATTTAAATCATGCACAACCCCGATGACAAGCCAAGCAATTGTTTCATACTTTTTATGTTCGCAAACTTTTTCAATCTTCACGCAATATATGAGCGTGAGCCATGGATATAGCACTATAGGTGGAATAGAATGGTGGTTGTGGAGAAGACAAAAAAAAGGAGAAGATAGTCTCACATCAACTAGGCGTATCAAACGGGCTATGGAGATGCCCATCAATAGATATCAATGTGAGTGAGTAGGGATTGCCATGCAACGGATGCACTAGAGCTATAAGTGTATGAAAGCTCAAAAAGAAACTAAGTGGGTGTGGATCCAACTTGCTTGCTCACGAAGACCTAGGGCATTTTGAGGAATCCCATCATTGGAATATACAAGCCAAGTTCTATAATGAAAGATTCCCACTAGTATATGAAAGTGACAACATAGGAGACTCTCTATCATGAAGATCATGGTGCTACTTTGAAGCACAAGTGTGGTAAAAGGATAGTAGCATTTCCCCTTCTCTCTTTTTCTCTCATTTTTATTTATTTTTTATTTAGGCCTTCTCTCTTTTTTATGGCCTCTTTTCTCTCTTTTTTTATTTGGGCTTCTTTGGCCTCTTTTATTTATTTATTTATTTTCGTCCAGAGTCTCATCCCGACTTGTGGGGGAATCATAGTCTCCATCATCCTTTCCTCACTGGGACAATGCTCTAATAATGATGATCATCACACTTTTATTTACTTACAACTCAAGAATTACAACTCGATACTTAGAACAAGATATGACTCTATATGAATGCCTTCGGCGGTGTACCGGGATGTGCAATGATTCATGGGTGACATGTATGAAAGAATTATGAACGGTGGCTTTGCCACCACTACGATGTCAACTACATGATCATGCAAAGCAGTATGACAATGATGGAGAGTGTCATAATAAGCAGAACGGTGGAAAGTTGCATGGCAATATATCTCGGAATGGCTATGGAAATGCCATGATAGGTAGGTATGGTGGCTGTTTTGAGGAAGGTATATGGTGGGTTTATGGTACCGGCGAAAGTTGCGTGGTACTAGAGAGGCTAGCAATGGTGGAAGGGTGAGAGTGCGTATAATCCATGGACTCAATATTAGTCATAAAGAACTCACATGCTTGTTGCAAAAATCTATTAGTTATCGAAACAAAGTACTACGTGCATGCTCCTAGGGGGATAGATTGGTAGGAAAAGACCATCGCTCGTCCCCGACCGCCACTCATAAGGAAGACAGTCAATAAATAAATCATGCTCCGACTTCATCACATAACGGTTCACCAAACGTGCATGCTACAGGAATCACAAAATTCAACACAAGTATTTCTCAAATTCACCACTACTCAACTAGCATGACTCTAATATCACCATCTCCATATCTCAAAACAATTATCAAGTATCAAACTTTTCTTAGTATTCAATGCACTTTATATGAAAGTTTTTATTATACCCCTCTTGGATGCCCATCATATTAGGACTAAATTCATAACCAAAGCAAATTACCATGCTGTTCTAAAGACTCTCAAAATAATATAAGTGAAGCATGATAGTTCATCTATTTCTTCAAAATAAAACCACCGTCGTGCTCTAAAAGATATAAGTGAAGCACTAGAGCAAACGACAAACTACTCCGAAAGATATAAGTGAAGATCAATGAGTAGTTGAATAATTATGCAACTATGTGAAGACTCTCTAACATTTAGGAATTTCAGATCTTGGTATTTTATTCAAACATCAAGCAAAGAAAAATAAAATAAAATGACGCTCCAAGCAAAACACATATCATGTGGTGAATGAAAATATAGCTCCAAGTAAAGTTACCGATGAACGAAGATAAAAGAGGGGATGCCTTCCGGGGCATCCCCAAGCTTAGGCTTTTGGTTGTCCTTGAATATTACCTTGGGGTGCCTTGGGAATCCCCAAGCTTAGTCTCTTGCCACTCCTTATTCCATAGTCCATCGAATCTTTACCCAAAACTTGAAAACTCCACAACACAAAACTTAATAGAAAACTCGTAAGCTCCGTTAGTGAAAGAAAACAAAATACCACTTCAAGGTACTGTAATTAACTCATTATTTATTTATATTGGTGTAATATCTACTATATTCCAACTCCTCTATGGTTCATACCCTCCGATACTACTCATGGATTCATCAAAATAAGCAAACAACACATAGAAAACAGAATCTGTCAAAAGCAGAATAGTCTGTAGTAATTTGTATCAAACGTATACTTACGGAACTCATAAAATTCTAAAATAAATTGTTGGACCTGAGTAATTTGTCTATTAATTATATTCAAAAAGAATTAACTAAATATCACTCTCCAATAAAAAATGGCAGCAATTCTCGTGAGCGCTAAAGTTTCTGTTTTTTACAGCATGATCGCAAAGACTTTCCCCAAGTCTTCCCAAAGGTTCTACTTGGCACAAACACTAATTAAAAGCATAAAACCACATCTAAACACAGGCTAGATTAATTATTTATTACTAAACAGGAGCAAAAAGCAAGTAACAAAAATAAAATTGGGTTGCCTCCCAACAAGCGCTATCGTTTAACGCCCCTAGCTAGGCATGATGATTTCAATGATGCTCACATAAAGGATAAGAATTGAAACATAAAGAGAGCATCATGAAGAATATTACTAGAAAATTTAAGTCTAACCCACTTCCTATGAATAGGAATTTTGTGAGCAAACAACTTATGGAAACAAGAATCAACTTGCATAGGAAGGTAAAACAAGTATAACTTCAAAACTTTAAGCACATAGAGAGGAAACTTGATATTATTGCAATTCCTACAAGCATATATTCCTCCCTCATAATAATTTTCAGTAGCATCATGAATGAATTCAAAAATATAACCAGCACCTAAAGCATTATTTTCATGATGCATAAGCATAGAATTTTTATTACTCTCCACATAAGCAAAATTCTTCTCATTCGGAATAGTGGGAGTATCATAAGAGACTCGAATACTATAAATTGTTTCCACATTAAAAGAGTAATGTTCAGAAAAGGAGTAATCATAATCATGACAAGTTTTATAAATATAATCACTACTTTTTATAGCATAAGTACCATCACAATAATCATCATAGGTAGGAGGCATGCTATCATCATTATAAATTTGCATATCAAAACTTGGGAGACTAAAAATATCATCTTCCTTAAACATAGCATCCCCAAGCTTGGGACAAACATTAATTGCAGCAAATATATTCTCAAAAACATCATCTTCATCAAACATAGCATCCCCAAGCTTGGGCCTTTTCATATCATAAGCATAATCACTCTCATCATTAATAGTATGGATAGCACAAATAGTATAGCAATTATCATATTCTTCCAAGCAAGTGCCAAAAAGATTTTCAAGATCATAAGAAGTATCATTATCTTCCACAATTATATTTTCATGAGGCACAATAGTAATAGGAGCAGCATTATTTGGGAGAGATATCTTTTTACCTCTCTTGCTTTTTCTTTTCTTCTTCTTCACCACATCATGTGTGGGTTCAATCCTATTTTTGGAGCTCCTTATTAATGAGATTGGTTGAATAGGAGGCTCCTCCTAGTTACCTGATTCATCATAAGAAATAATAGGAGGATATTGGGAAGTCTCTTCCCTTTCATTAATATTCTCTTCATCTTCTATTTGTTTTCTTTTCTTTATGTAATTGACAATATAAGGATTTTTAATACAATTCACCGCACAATACATATAAATTTCCTCTAGATCAAAACCAAGAAGTTTATAACGAGCAAATTCTGGAAGATGTTTAGTTATACGTTTCATTTCTTCGTAGCCCATAAGCAAACTAAGTTCATTATAATGTGTAAGGGAAATCAAGTCATCAAAATTTTTGGACACGATTAGATCATGAAACAATTTGCATCGGATAGCTAATGACCCTGTTCATTGCAAAGTATAAAAGTACGACCAAGAAAATTTAAATCTTCAGCACAATCATCTAGCCTTTCTTGCAACATTTTAGTTTCTAAGTACTTATTCCTCATGCAATATCTATCTTCCCTATTTTGTGTGTACTTACAAACCCAATGCACTCCACAAAAATTGACATGTTTATAGGAGACATTTTCATCATAACTGGTGCAATCATCATTAGTACCATGGAAATTCAAGGAGTTCATACTAACAACATTGCAATCATGCTCATCATTTAAATATTTAGTGCCAAACATTTTAATGCATTCTTCTTCTAACACTTTGGCACAATTTTCCTTTCCATCATACTCACGAAAAATATTAAAAAGATGAAGCGTATGAGGTAGACTCAATTCCATTTTTTGTAATTTTCTTTTATAAACTAAACTATGATAAAACAAGAAACTAAAATACTCGATTGCAAGATCTAAAGATAAACCTTCAAGCACTCACCTCCCCGGCAACGGCACCAGAAAAGAGCTTGATGTCTACTACACAACCTTCTTCTTGTAGACGTTGTTGGGCCTCCAAGTGCAGAGATTTGTAGGACAGTAGCAAATTTCCCTCAAGTGGATGACCTAAGGTTTATCAATCCATAGGAGGCGTACGATGAAGATGGTCTCTCTCAAGCAAACCTGCAACCAAATAACAAAGAGTCTCTTGTGTCCCCAACACACCCAATACAATGGTAAATTGTATAGGTGCACTAGTTCGGCGAAGAGATGGTGATACAAGTGGTATATGGAAGTAGATAAATAGGTTTTGTAATCTGAAATTATAAAAACAGCAAGGTAACTAATGATAAAAGTGAGCGTAAACGGTATTGCAATGTTGGAAACAAAGGCCTAGGGTTCATACTTTCACTAGTGCAAGTTCTCTCAACAATAATAACATAATTGGATCACATAACTATCCCTCAACATGCAACAAAGAGTCACTCCAAAGTCACTAATAGCGGAACAAACGAAGAGATTATGGTAGGGTACGAAACCACCTCAAAGTTATTCTTTCCAATCAATCCGTTGGGCTATTCCTATAAGTGTCACAAATAGCCCTAGAGTTCGTACTAGAATAACACCTGAAGACACAAATCAACCAAAACCCTAATGTCACCTAGATACTCCAATGTCACCTCAAGTATCCATGGGTATGATTATACGATATGCGTCACACAATCTCAGATTCATCTATTCAACCAACACATAGAACCTCAAAGAGTGCCCCAAAGTTTCTACCGGAGAATCACGATGAAAACGTGTGCCAACCCCTATGCATAGGTTCATGGGAGGAACCCGCAAGTTGGTCACCAAAACATACATCAAGTGAATCACGTGATATCCCATTGTCACCACAGATACACACGGCAAGACATACATCAAGTGTTCTCAAATCTTTAAACACTCAATCCGATAAGATAACTTCAAAGGGGAAACTCAATCCATTACAAAAGAGTAGAGGGGGGAAGAAACATCATAGGATCCAAATATAATAGCAAAGCTCGCGATACATCAAGATCGTATCATCTCAAGAACACGAGAGAGAGAGATAAAACACATAGCTACTGGTACATACCCTCAGCCCCGAGCGAGAACTACTCCCTCCACATCATGGAGAGCACCGGGATGATGAAGATAGCCACCGGAGAGGGATTCCCCCCACTAGCAGGGTGCCAGAACGGGTCTAGATTGGCTTTCGGTGGCTACAGAGGTTTCTGGCGGCGGAACTCCCGATCTATTGTGCTCCTCGATGTTTTTAGGGTATATGGAGATATATAGGCAGAAGAAGTACGTCAGGGGGGCCACAAGGGGCCCATGAGGGTGGAGGGCACGCCCAGGGGGGTGGGCGCGCCCCCTGCCTCGTGGCTTCCTCGTTGACTCCCTGACGTGCACTCCAAGTCTTCTGGGTTTCTTCCGGTCCAAAAATAAGTTCCGTGAAGTTTCAGGTCAATTGGACACCGTTTGATTTTCCTTTTCCGCGATACTCTAAAACAAGGAAAAACAGAAATTGGCACTAGGCTCTGGGTTAATAGGTTAGTCCCAAAAATAATATAAAAGTGTCTAATAAAGCCCATAAACATCCAAAATAGATAATATAATATCATGGAACAATCAAAAATTATAGATACGTTGGAGACGTATCACCCGCTTCCATCTGAGCTAGGCGGCCTCATCCAGCACTCCGGACCCTCATGACCGCGAATTCTCCCTATGTGAATGTGAGTTTTGTATTCCAGCAAGGCCTGGGAGGTGTGCAGTCGCGCGTGCGGTCTGCCGTTCATCTCCGGCTCCAGCACCCAGAGGCGTTTGTCTGCCGACACCTCATCCGGGTATACAGACCAAGCTCGCAGCTTGAAGAGAGAAAGATCTTCTCTGCTCTCCGTTTCTGGCGCCAGGCTCTCTACTAGACAAGCTGAGCCAAGGAGCTCCGCCGCCGTCTCTGTCGTCCAAGCATGGGAAGGGAGCCCCTCGATCATGAGATCAATTTGCGAGCGCATAACTCTAGTGACTGCTTGCGCTTGCTTAAGCCACGACTTGACGTACATCTTGAAGAAGCCATGCTCGACTGTGCCGGCCACCAAGGCCCTTTTGCGAAGGTCCGGCGCCGTGAACACCACTAGGAAGTCCTCAGGATGGTACTTGTGAACCGAGAATCTATGGCGATGGATGCGTAGTTCCTCCGAAATTGCCTCCGCGGCCTCATGGCACGACACCACTGGTCGAGTGCCGCCCACATAAGCCACCACTGCCAGCCTTAGGTGTTGCTCAAGGTCATCCATCTCCTGCGTCCGGTGAAGCACGCAGACACCGCCAGTAGCAGCAGCTGCAGCTTCCGAAGCCTGCACGAACCCCACAGGTGCGGTGTCCACCAACACTGGCGAGGTCCTCTCCGCCGAAGAGGTCTGCCTAGTCACCAGTGATAGCCTGCGCGCAGGTCTGGCCTACATCAGCGGCTGCGAGAACCACGCTACCTTGGCAACATCATCCCGTCGGAGCTCCTCCTCCGACCTTGGGCTCCTCGCCCGCTTGTACTCCGTGGAAATGTGACCCCCCCAGTCCACATCTGATGCAGAGCGGAGGAAACTTGCAGTCATCTCTTCTGTGGCCCTCCCGGAAACACTTGAAGAAGAGGCCGAACAGGTCGGCTGGGATCTCCCTTCTCTCCGGCGACGAGGCAGGCAAACGCGACCGAGATCCTCCCGCCGCGGCCATCTTCCTCAAAGCTTTCCTCTTGTGCCAGAGCGCCTTGCGCGAAGGCCCCGACATGCTCCATGGGGCGGCGGAGCCCGCAGCCAGCCCAGGGTTGGCACCACCCGGAGCACCTCCAGCCCCGGTCGAGCCTCCCTCAGAACCCGACGAATCCGACAGCTCGAGGCCAGAGATGACGGGCTGGAGCCTGGAGGACACCGACGCCGGTCTTGCGGAGCCATCGTCCATGGCGGGTGGGAGCAGATGTGGCGGAGACCTGAAGGGACAAGGAGAGCGCCGGGGCCCCGGTGGCCGCCGGCGGGAGAGGGGTGGACGCCGGGGCCGGGGTGGCCTCCGGCGGGAGAGGGGTGGACTCCGGGGCCGGAGTGGCCGCCAGCGCGGGGGGGGGGGGGGGCTCGCTAGGGGAATCGAAATTTTCCGCTAGGGGGAAATTCGAATTTTCAGCTACGCATTTTAGTATGGGAAATTCAATTGTCAGACGGGTACTCTCCCGTTGATTTCTTTTCAATCGCATGGCTGGAAAGCTCCAACAACACTCAGTTGAAACCGCCCGTAATCCCCGTACCTTCCTCCCCCACCCGGTCAGCTTCCTTCCAAATCGCTCCAGGCAATTGTTCTCCATCGCGCTCGCCGACACCACTCTGCACCGTGCCAACCCATTGTTCTCCCTTGCCCGGCGCCATACTAGCATGTAGTCTCCGCGGCCACATCATCAGCACACGGCCATGAAGGAGAACCGGGCGCTCGTGTGCTGCCGTAGACCTACCATGTGTGGCTGTGATATGCTAGCAGTAGATGTGGCCTTGTTTGTACTTGACTGGAAGCCGCCATCAATGTTGTTTCTTTCGTGCATCACTATGTCGACCTGACCGAGAAGGTGTAACATCCTAATTTTCAATTTGAATGTTAATCACTAGGTCATCATATGCATTCATGCTCTTTGCATTTTTGTTTGATTTTAACATTTTGATCCTAAAGACCTTAAGCAACTCAAGGACCCAAAGAGAGAGTTGGAGGTTTCATTAAATTTTCATATTTGAATTTATTTCAAATTTGAAAAGAGGATCAATTTGATTTTAATAGTTTCTTTCCAATTATTTCAACAATAAAATAAATGAGAGAAGATAATATGACTTCTTCAACAGAAGAAAAATATTGGAGAAGAAATAAAAAAAATCAAATTATTATTTTATTTGGGTTTTATTTGTTATTTTATTTGAATTAGAGATGACATGCATTTTTGTCCAGAAAAATGTTCATGTTGTCCTAAATTTTAGGTTTGGACGGTGAAAATTGTTTCTGGAATTTTTAGATTTTTTTTAATATTTTATTAGGATTTTTGTTCGCGGCGAAATTTATTTTAAAAAAAGTTCTTGGGCCGGCCCAGCCGAGCCGGGCCACGGCCCAGCAGAGCGCCGCTGCCTTCCTTTGGCTCGGGACTGGAGTCCCGAGTTCGCCTGCGCCGCCACCGTGTCCGACAAGGACACTGTCGGCGTTCTGGGAACGGGGGTCCCCAGACTTGCCTGCCTGTGGCCCGCGGTGTGGCTGAGCTAGCAGGCCGTACGGCCCATCTCCATCAACAAGCATCCAAGACGCTCGCGAGGGGCCAAGCCTTGCGAGGCAGACGACGCAAGACCTCCTCTGGAGTGGCTTGACCAGGCAAGCTCATGAGGAGCGGAGATATCAAGGCAGGGCAAACCTCGTGAGGCTCTCGTGACGTGAGCCATGACGATTGACACCAGGCGGGCGCGAGCGCGCGCAGCGTCCTTGTTTCCTATTTGGTGCAAAGAAGGCAAGCGCAGCCGCGGAGTACCGAGGCATCAGGCAAAGGTTGCCATTTCGGTGCAACAAGACCAAGACCGGGAGGACTGCAAGACGGAGGTCATCGTGGAGCCCAAGACGGCATCACCACCAGAGCTTTGTGCAGGGGAAGACTACCTTTTGTCAGGATAGCTCGTACTAGCTGTCCCCCTTCAAATTAGCCCGCCATTGTTGGCTCCCTTCCCGCTCAATATTTGGGAAGAGGACCAGGGCCTCTATAAATAGGATTAGCCACCACAGTAGAAAGGGGGGAATCGAACCGAGAGAGAGAGAGAGAGAGTCAGGCCCAGAGACACACACAAGTTCATACGCACAAGAACACCTCAACCTCAGGAGGCTGTTCTTCACTTGTACTGTTCATCATCAGCCCAGGAGGCAATCCACCACCACCACACTGGAGTAGGGTATTACACCACAACAGTGGCCCGAACCAGTATAAACCCCGTGTCTTTCTGTGTTGTGAGTTCGTCGAGTTTGTCCGCAAGATCTTAGCGAGCTAGAGCGTAGATCGGTAGGAGGGAAAGACTTCGCGCGCACCTCAGTGTTCGAACCTTAAGGGTTAGCCGGAGCACCACATCCAACATTTGGCGCGCCAGGTAGGGGTGCGCCAGGGCTTCTCTCCACCAACCAGCGCCCCGCACCGCCGCACTACGCTCCCATGGCAGGTGCCCCGCCACAAACCTCTGCGGCCAACACCAGCAGCAGGCAGTCTGGGTATCGAGCCCTGGCCCCCGCTCTGCAGCAAGTGTAGTGGCCAGCCAAGTTCAGGCCGGAGATGCCGCCGCATTACAATGGCGCGGTAGACTTGGCGCTGTTCCTGCTAGCTTACAAGGAGGCCGTCCTCGAAGCCGGAGGCGACGACAAGATCATGGCAAACTTGTTCCCCCTGGCGCTCACCGGCGAGCCGCGCGCCTGGCTGCTCAACCTTCCGGGATCCACGGTGACGTCCTGGGGGGAACTCCGCGACCTCTTCACTGCGTGTTACGTGGCGCCGGCACACCACGCAGTCGCGGAACTGCTGGGTGGCTCCCAAGCACCTCCTTCAGATCGCCATGTCAAGCCTTTCTTCCGTCAGATTGGGGCAGCCTGCAAGCGCCCGGGGGCTCCGCCGGGTTGGGCTACGCCGAAGGCCGACCTCACCTTCAATTCGAAAGACCACCACGGTTCCACCGCCGGCTCCGGGATGCTCCCGATGCTCTTCACGCCCACCACCTGCAACATGGCCATCACCAAGACCCTCATCGATGGCGGCGCCGGCCTCAAGTTGCTCTCCGTGGAAGCCCTTCACAGGAGTGGGTGGTGGAGCTGCTCACCCTCTGGGGCAGATCCGCCTCCCTATCACCTTTGGCACGCGAGACAACTATCGCACCGAGCTGGTGGACTTTGACATCGCCCCCATCGGTCTCCCATACAACTCCATCCTCGGGTACCCGGCTCTCGCTCAGTTCATGGCGGCAACTCACCCGGCCTACAATCTCATGAAGATGCCAGGGAGCAAGGGCGTCCTCACCATCAAGGGGGACACTAAGGAGGCCGTGATGGCGCTCAGGCTCGCCTTCAAGACTGCGGCAGCGGCACAGCCAGCCGGCGCCGGTGCGCCCGAGGCTGGGGAGACCGCGCCCACCAAGAAGAGGCAGCTGTTCACCCAAGACAAGGCGGAGACCAAACAGGTGCCGGTCAACGAGGACGGGTCTTCAGGTGCCACCTTCACCATAGGAACCGGCCTTGGCACGGGACAAGAAGAAGCTTTGGTGAGGTTTTTGCGCGCGAACAAGGAGATATTCGCGTGGGAGCCCAATCAGCTGGTAGGGGTCCCGAGAGAGGTAATCCAGCATCATCTGAGGGTATGCCCCAACGTACGCCCTGTGAAGCAGCGAGCAAGATGGCAGTCCACTGAGAAGCAGGCCTTCATCGTCCAAGAGACACGCAAACTGCAGGCGGCAGGCACCATCCGAGAAGTTCGATACCCCGAATGGCTGGCGAATCCCGTCGTAGTACCGAAGAAAGGTGGGAAAGAACGGATGTGCGTCGACTTCACCAACCTCAACAAAGCCTGCCCCCAAGATCTGTTCCCCCTTCCGCGCATCGATCAAACCGTTGACTCCACTGCCGAGTGCGATTTGTTATGTTTCCTGGATGCGTTCTCTAGATAGCATCAGATCAAGATGGCGGTGGAGGATGTGGAGAAGACGGCCTTCCTGACACCATGTGGGGTGTACTGCTACAACTGCATGCCTTTCGGCCTTCGCAACGCGGGCGCGACCTTTCAGCGGTTGATGCACATCGCCTTGGGGCGGCAGCTCGGCAGGAACACAGAGGCCTACGTTGATTACATAGTGGTCAAATCTCGCGAGGTTAGGACGTTGATTCAAGACTTGGAGGAGACCTTTGAGAGTTTGCGCCAGGTGAACTTGAGGCTTAACCCAGAGAAGTACGTGTTTGGCGTCCCTTCTGGCAAGCCATTGGGGTTTCTCGTATCCCACAGAGGGATCGAGGCAAACCCGGAGAAGATCAAGGCCATCGAAGACATGAGCCCACCACAGACCCTCAAGGAGATGCAAAAGCTGGCAGGACGTGTGACCACGTTAGGGCGCTTCATCTCTAAGATAGGCGAGCACGCCTTACCCTTCTTAAAGCTCATGAAGAAGAAAGGCCCCTTCGAGTGGACCCCGGAGGCCGACCGGGCCTTCCAAGACCTCAAGAAATACCTCACCACCCCCCCGGTGATGGTGGCGCCGCAGCCTCTCGAGCCTCTGGTACTCTACCTCGCCGCCACCCCGTACTCTGCCAGCGCGGCGCTGGTGGCAGTTCGGGAGGAGCACAGAGACAAGGGTGTGCCGCGCCAAGCCAGAGCTGATGCAGCGCAGGGTCAGGAAGGCACACCAGAGCCATCAGTGGCAAAAGATCAAGCTCGGCAGGGCAGCGTCACGGAAACTCCTGAGGATGGCCAAGTCTCAGGAAACCCTCCACCTCAGGATGCGTCACAATCTCCGCAAGACCCGAGCCTCAACAGTGTGCCAGCCCTCGTCGAGCACCCGGTATACTTCGTCAGCATCGTACTGCGAGACACAAGGGCACGCTACCCCATGCCGCAAAAGCTCCTGCTCACACTCTTGGTGGCCTCGCACAAGCTGCGACACTACTTCCAGGGGCACCCATCAAGGTTGTCTCATCTTACCCATTGGAGAGGGTACTCAGGAGCCCAAACTCAGCCGGAAGGGTCGCTGAATGGAACATCGAGCTGCAAGCATTCCAGCTGGAGTTCAGCACCACCAGGGTCATCAAGGGAGTCACGCTCGCCGATTTTGTGGCGGAATGGACAGATGCCCCGGCTCTTGAGGAAGGAGAAGACCGATCCACCTTCCCAGGAAGTGAGGCACCAGACGGCTGGTTCATGTATTTTGATGGCGCCTTTGCGCACCAGGGCGCGGGGGCTGGAGCAGTGCTCATCTCGCCCACTCAAGACAAGCTTTACTACGCCGTGCAACTCTGCTTCCAGCACGGCGAGAAGGTCTCCAACAATATCGCAGAATACGAAGGCCTCGTAGCCGGACTGAAGGCTGCGACAGCTCTGGGGGTGAAGCGCCTTACCCTCAAGGGCGACTCGCAGCTCCTCGTTAACTTCTCCAACAAAGTGTACGAGCCAAAGGACGAGCACACGGAGGCCTACCTTGCGGAGGTGCGCAAGATCGAAAAGCAGTTCTCAGGCTTGGAGCTGCAGCACGTCCCCCGGGGCACCAACAAGGAAACCGACGACATTGCCGAGAGAGCATCCAAGCGGCAACCACAAGAGCCCGGCATCTTCAAAGAGCGGCTCTTCAGGCCGTCAGCTACGCCACCTCTCTCAAGCACGACTCAGCCTCGGGAGGAGCTCCCATAGCCCCCGGCCACGGGAGCACCAGCTTGCGGCCCAACCTTAGGAGCTCGGCTACTCTTGGCGCTCGAGCCTCAGGAGGAGTGCTGGACCAAGGAGTTTAAGGAGTACCTGATGCACGGGACACTGGCGGAGAAGGAAGAGGACGCGGAGCGCGTGGCCCGATAGGCCTGGCATACTGCATTCAAGAAGGCGAGTTGTACAAGAAACGGCCGAACGATGTCACGCCGCGCTGCATCTCCAACGGTCAAGGGAGGGACCTGCTGACTGACATACACGGCGGGGACTGTGGACATCACTCATCATCACGGACCCTCATCGGCAAAGCCTTCCGCAGCGGATTCTATTGGCCCACAGCACTCAACGATGTAGCCGAGCTGGTGAATCCTACGAAGCTTGCCAATTCCACACCAAGCAAATCCATCAGCCTGCTCAGGGCCTCCAAACCATCCCGCTCACATGGCCGTTCGCGGTCTGGGGGCTAGACATCCTAGGCCTGTTCCCACGAGCGCCAGGGGGCTACCATTATCTCTACGTCGCCATCGATAAGTTCACCAAGTGGGCGCAAGTGGAAGCCGTACGAACCATTCCAGCCGGCTCTGCTGTCAAGTTCATCAAGGGCCTCGTGAGCCGCTTTGGGGTCCCCAACCGCATCATCACAGATAACGGCTCGCAGTTTACTAGTAACCTCTTTAAAACCTACTGTGCTAACCTTGGAACGCAGATCTGCTACGCTTTGGTGGCCCATCCCAGGAGCAATAGTCAGGTTGAACGCGCCAACGCTGAGGTCCTGAGGGGCCTCAAGAGCAGGACCTTCAAGAAGAAGCTGGAGGCATGCGGCAGGGGCTGGCACGACGAGCTCCAGTCCGTGCTGTGGTCCATCCGCACCACCGCGACCAAGCCAACGGCCGAGACTCCGTTCTTCCTCGTCTAGGGAGCTGAAGCAGCCCTCCCTCACGAGGTAAAGTATCGCTCTGCGCGGGTTCTGGCATTCGACGAAATGCAGCAAGACGCCATGCGGGGGATGGACCTCATGCTGGGGGAGGAACATCGTCGCGAAGCTGCATTAAGGGCGGCAAGGTACCAGCAAGCGCCGCGGCGTTACCACTGCCGCAACATTCGCTCGAGGACACTTGAGACGGGTGACCTGGTCCTGAGGCGGGTCCTCTCTAGGGAAGGGTTGCACAAGCTTTCACCCATGTGGGAGGGCCCGTTCAGGGTCGTCCACATCTCCAGGCCTGGCGCCGTGCGCCTGGAGACGCAAGAAGGGACACCCATCCAAAACGCCTGGAACATCTAGCACCTCTAGAAGTTATACCCATGAAGCAAGGCCCAGAGCCTGTGAAGCAATGCCCAGAGCCTGTGAAGCAAGGCCCAGAGCCTGTGAAGCAAGGCCCAGAGCCTGTGAAGAAAGGCCCAGAGGCTGTGAAGAAGGCCCGGTGCCTGTGAAGAATCGCCGCCGTGACACTCTCACGTAATAATGAGTTGGGGCTATACACGCCCTGGAGTCTCAGGAGCGCTGACCTCAGGCCCTGGGGCTCCCTCCCACGCCTAGTGGACATCACTTAGCTCCGCGCTGGTGAGAAGACTTGAATACTAGATTAGGTGCCGGACGCGGCTTTTCATTTGCTTTCCACGGTTGGTTCGCTTCTCCTTAATCAAGTTTGCTTTTGGCGTTCCTTGCCGATTTGGTTCCTTTGCCTTTTACCACGTTTTTCGGCTCTGGTTTGCTCATGATCTCTCTCTCGCATACCTCGCAAGGAGGCTAGGCAGGTGCCCTCGCGAGCATTTTTCTTCTGTCTGCCTTCTCACGAGTCACCCTCGTTCGAGCCTGAAAGCTGGCACATCTCTCCTAATCCGTGCCCCTCGGGTACCGCGATACAAAGTGCCAAGTCAAGATTTGGGTGAATGGCGAATCCCCTAGCGCACCCACTAACATTTTTTTTGCAGTTTCTGAGCAAACGCAGGCATCTCGTGAAGGAAAGGGCATCCCAAACGCACCAGGCAGGCATCTCGTGAAGGAAAGGGCGTCCCAAACGCACCAGGTTAACTTATCTTTGCGCAAAATAACAATATGACATGGGAATAACATGCACGTTGCATTAACCAAGAACCACAGTTCGATACACGCCCCTCTGGGCCCATACTGGTTTCATTCTCTGATACAGGAAAACGGGAAAAAGCTAAACAAAGCGGCGTTTCAGCAATCCGTGGAGGCAGGCCCTTAGCGACGCCCCGAGCCTAGCCAGACCCCTCCTCACGCTTCACGGAGGCGTGGCGACGATATGACGCGCTGGCCCCTTCGAAGCGGGCGCGACGGCTGGCCGTAGCCACCGCCGCTGGAGCTGTCACCAAAGGAAGAGCCGCCGTAGCTGGAAGAGACGCGGTCGCCGCTGAGGGCAGGCTCACCCTCATCCTCGTCGCGACCGTCACCAAGGCCGAGCACCTCCTAACCGTCATTCGTCTTGGGGCAGCACCCGGCGCGGCGACCATCTTCCCCGAACACCCTCACGTAGAGGGTCGACCCACCGTCATACCTGAAGTGGAGCGTACACCGCGTGCCCAGGCCGCGCGCACGGGCAAACGTCTGCCAGCCGCGGGCCAGGGCTATGTTTCTCGTGGCGGAAGTCTTGACCGCGACCCAGGAGGCCTTGCTGCAGCAACCATCCGCCTGCGACCAGAGCTCGCCTGGACCAGGGGCCGGCAGTTCGTCAACAAAGAAGCGCGGAAGCTGGAGCCAGTTGCCGGCCGGGTTCTCCGACCAGACAACAAACTCCGGCGACACCTCTGCTGAATGGAAGCGTGGGCGGGGAAGCCGCACCACCATCGTGCACCTCCCCTCGTCAGCTGGACAGCCATGGTTGGGACGATCCCCTCCGCGTGCCGCGGTGCCGCCTCGATGGTGGGCCACGGTGGGGGTCGTAGCGTGCTTGCGCGGACGGCCGCGGCCACGCTTGGGCGCCGGGGAACCGGGGCCCTCGCGAGGGGCCTTCCCCTTCTCGGTGGCAGAGAACTTCCTTCGTGGCGCCATTGGAGGCGCTGCAAGCAATGAAGCAAAGAAGAAGCGAGCAAGCGAGGAAGAGATGGGCAATGGGGGCTCCGCCCCCCTCCCCATTTATAGCAAGAGAAGTCCAACCGGCGTCTCCCACGATCGCAGGTAATGATGGTTTCCCTTGCATGTCACAGGGACATGTCAAGTCGTGCAGTTGCCGAGGCAGCGTGGGGAAGCGGAGACGCCCACGTCCAATCAACCGCCACGTGTCAACCAAGGCCGCAGGCTTTTGGGGGCCCGCGGTGCTCCGAGCTTGACCCTTGGCTTCGCCGCGAAGCCAAGCTTGCGCGCACCTTGGGCCCGGGGGCTACTGTCGGCGTTCTGGGAACGGGGGTCCCCAGACTTGCCTGCCTGCGGCCCGCGGTGTGGCTGAGCCAGCAGGCCGTACGACCCATCTCCATCAACAAGCATCCAAGACCCTCGCGAGGGGCCAAGCCTCGTGTGGCGGATGACGCAAGACCTCCTCTGGAGTGGCCTGACCAGGCAGGCTCACGAGGAGCGGAGATATCAAGGCGGGGCAAACCTCGCGAGGCTCTCATGACGTGAGCCATGACGATCGACACCAGGCGGGCACCAGCGCGTGCAGCGTCCTTGTTTCCTCTTTGGTGCAAAGGAGGCAAGCGCAGCCGCGGAGTACTGAGGCATCAGGCAAAGGTTGCCATTTCGGTGCAACAAGACCAAGACTAGGAGGACTACAAGACGGAGGTCATCGTGGAGCCCAAGACGGCGTCACCACCAGAGCTTTGTGCAGGCGAAGACTACCTTTTGTCAGGATAGCTCGTACTAGCTGTCCCCCTTCAAATTAGGCCGCCATTATTGGCTCCCTTCCCGCTCAATATTTGGGAAGAGGACCAGGGCCTCTATAAATAGGATTAGCCACCACAGTAGAAAGGGGGGATCGAACCAAGAAAGAGAGAGTCAGGCCCAGAGACACACAAGTTCAAACGCACAAGAACACCTCAACCTGAGGAGGCTGTTCTTCACTTGTACTGTTCATCATCAGCCCAAGAGGCAATCCACCACCACCACACTAGAGTAGGGTATTACACCACAACGGTGGCCCAAACCAGTATGAACCCCGTGTCTTCCTGTGTTGTGAGTTCGTCGAGTTCGTCCGCAAGATCTTAGCGAGCTAGAGCGTAGATCGGTAGGAGGGAAAGACTTCGCGCGCACCCCAGTGTTCGAACCTTAAGGGTTAGCCGGAGCCCCACATCCGACAGACACGGGGAACCCCGTCCCTCCCGCAAGCCGCCCCGCCGCCCCTCTCCTCCTCATCAAGAAGCCGCCGCCGCACCCTTCACCGCCGCCCGCGCCGCCCCGCAGCCGAGCCACGCCGCCGCTGCGAAGCCGCCGCCGCCCGCTGCCGCACCATCGCTCACCGTCGCCTCGTCACCGGAACCGCCGGATCCCGCAGACGACGCCTTTGACCGGTAAGAACCGGTCGGTTCTTTCGGTTTTTTTCTTCAGTTTTGTCGGTTTAGCTTTTAGACCAGTTTTTGTTTTAGTCTAATTAGTGAACGTTCACCTGATTCTATCTGCTCGCGAATGTATTCGTTCATTAGGTTCTGTTGACGAACGTTCATTCGTTAGGTTTTTCTTTTTAGTTTTATTTTCGGCCAGGGACCTATCTGTAATAACTTTTATCATAGATTAGTCCCTAATCTTCAAAGCTTCACTACTTTTTGCTCGTTTGTCCAAATCCAGTGAAACCAACGCCAAAATCTTCGTCTTGTTCCTCTCTTTCCAAATAATCAACTTGAACATGATTTTGAAAATTTAAAATTTGGTTTCAAGTAGATTTGTATTCAAACTTCTTTTCATCGTAGTTTGAGTTTCGTAGCTTCGATTCGATTGTTTCTTTTTGCAAATCGAAGCTCTTCACCTGGACTTTCAGTTTGGATCTTTTCTTTTGGATTTAATTTTGCATATTATGCTTGAGTGCTTATGTATGCTATTGTTTGTTCACGATAGAGTTTCTGGAGTGCGAGGCTTGCTACTACGAATCACTAGGGTTTTCCGATCATCAGCAAGGCAAGTAACACTTTGAACATATCCCTTTACTACCCAGTTTTTATGCATTAGTCTCAACCTCAAACATTGCATGAGTAGGATTGATAACATGTGGGTATTTGGGAAGTAGTAGATGAGGTAGGAACCTATTGCCTTTTGTTTCAAACCATGGGTGTTACTACGTTATGCTTACACTACTATGCTATGCTCATAGACGTGGTTTGGTTTTGAGAGAATTCATGAAAGTTGTGAGAGTTATTGTTAACTAAGGTTGAACTTAAGGTGGCTATTTTAATACACATCTGGGTGGATTGGTTTGTGGGCACCTGGGGAATCTAGTGTTGTCTAAGGAGATCCCGGGGTATCCGTGTGATTTTCCTATGGTTCGCCACCCAGGCTCAAAGGGATCATAAAATTGTTCATGCTAGAAAAACTTCCGTGTGCAGCCACAAGCAATTATGGGCTCTGGCATATTTGAGTAACTTGTGGGAATCCTTTCCATGATGGGCTAGCAGATGTAGCGGATTTTAGGTGTATCGGCCTATCTATCGGTTAAGGGGACCTTTTCAGAAAGACTGTGTCTCGGTCATCCGTTCCAAAAAAATCATGCAATGCAAGAAATACAACGGAGGAGATCGAGTCTGGTGGGGAAAAGTGCACAAACCTCTGCAGAGTGTACAAACTAATCATGATTAGCCGTGTCCCCGGTTATGGACATCTTGAGTATCTGGTACTTGAATTATTATGTTGATCTCATCACTTTACTTAATTAATTTTGTCGGGTTATTAACTTTTAATTGGGATTTAGTTGGGGTTACCTTCTCAATGTTTTCAACCAACTTTGTAGTTAAATAAAACATATTCCTTTGTTGTAGGAAAAAATTAGCTTTATGCAAATGATAACCGTAAAGCCTCCACCAGCCATATATGCATGTAGTGATAGCTGTTATTTGCTCATTGCTCTATAGTGTTATCTTGCCAGCATATTCCATGTGCTGACCTACACAGGCTGCAACGTATTATGTTGCAGAATTTTCAAACGAAGAGTAAGATGCGCTAGGTCGTTGTCATGCACTCAGTTTTGCCATGGAGTTGGATGGACTCTTCTACCTTCGAAGTTTCCGCTGTTATCTTATTTAGATGGCCTTCAACCATATTATTGTAATAAGTTCTCTTTTGAGACATTTGATGTAATAAGTGTGTGATTGAACGCTGTTATAAATCCTCGAGTACTGTGTGTGTGAGCAATACCGATCCAGGGATGACACTTAAGCACAGAGACTTGACCGCCTGAGGTCGGGTCGCTACAAGATTGTATCAGAGCACACGCTGACTCTAGGACGCGACCACTAGGAAAAGCCATAGGTTACTCTTCTCTACTCATTTCTGACTCTTCTCCATTTTCTACTCTATAGATGGCAGACCCAAGGAACAAGTTCACTCAACTGGATGACGACACCCCTTTCGGACGACACTTGAAGGAAGTCACTATGTACCTGAGCATCAGAATACCAACTTTCACCGGGACCTACACCGCCACTTTACCAGAAGAGGAGAGCTGGATGATTCGAGTTCATGTTCCAGGATGGACGTTTGCACCAGTTACTGAGGCCATAGAGTTTTCCTTTGATGCACCAACCTGGAGTCTAGGAAAGAGCATGGCCGCCCACATCGCCATTGGACGAGATATACAATAAGGAGCTTAAGGACACCATCTACCAGATATGTGGACACCGATATGAGCAATGGGAGATGATTTTCACCAAGAGGGATAAATCCATTGCAGCCTATATCCAGGAGTTAAATCAGCACATTCATCGTCAGGAGAACCAGATGTGTGCCAGCATGTTAGACATGAAGAAGGTGATGACCCGAAACATGGAGCTAGAAGAGGAACTCAAGTCTACACGCGATGGATATGAAGAAGAAATTGCAGTACTACTGGAGAAGAATGAAGACCTAAAGAAGAAGCTAGGGATATTCATGGGAGATCCCGAACCCGTGGAGGACAACCATCCTAAAGACTACATCATAATCGACGACATCAACTCCGACCCCGACAGTGATGATGATTATGAAGACGAAGCTGGAGTAGATATCATGGAGTCTTCCACCAATCAAAATTTCTCGACGACCACCATATTATCATTAGTATTCTCCCATGTATAAAGAAATAGTCCAAGCTTTTCTAATAGTAGTTTAGATCGATTGTATAATCTTGTTTGAATTGAGTGATGTGAAATGAATGTGTTTGTCTCATGTGCATATGGGTAGCGATTTCTCTTTAGACCTCACTCTATTCTGTTCTCACCCCTCTAAACCTATCAGATGCCTCCGAGACGTGATCACGGATTTGTCTTCCCACCAGAGCTCACTTAGTTGATCCAACAGCAGAATGCCTTGATGCAGTTGCTAGTCCAGAACCAAGGCAACAACATCAACAACCCACCGCCACCACCTCCAGTTGACAATTTAGCCCGTTTCCTAAGGTTGAATCCGCCGGTGTTCTCTAGTAGCACCGAGCCGATTGTTGCTGATGACTGGCTCCACAGGATTGGAAGGGAGCTGACCACCGCAGGTTGCACAGATGCTGAGAAGGTGCGCTTTGCCGCACACCAACTGGATGGACCCGCAGCCTCATGGTGGGAGAACTACACTGCCACGTTCCCCGTGGCCAATGTCACTTGGGATCAATTTCAGCAAGCATTCTGCACTGCACATGTCTCAGCTGGATCTATGACTATGAAGAAGCATGAGTTTCGCAACTTATGCCAGGGAAATCGTACTGTGGGGCAGTACGTGGATGAGTTCAGCAAATTAGCCCGCTATGCCCCAGATGATGTGGCCACAGATGCCGCGAAGCAGGAGAAGTTTATGGAAAGGTTGAACGATGAGTTGAGTATGCAGTTGATGGTGGCGACATTAGCCAACTATCAGGAGTTGGCAGACATGGCTCTTATGATTGAAGGCAAGCAACAGTAGATTGAGAGCCGCAAAAGGAAGTATGGACAGGGGAAGTACAACTCTGGAGCTTAGCAGAAGCCCCGTTTGACCCCAAACTCCGGTGGACATACTCATCATAACCATGGAAGCCACACTCACAATGGAGGAAGTTCACATAACCATAGTGGCCCTAAGAATGGAAATGGGAATGGAGGGAACAACAATCAGAACCATTCCAACCCAGCAACACCCGCCAAGAAGGATGTAAGTCATGTCACTTGTTACAAGTGCGGGAAGACTGGACACTATGCGAATGATTTTTCTGAGTTGAAGAATGGTAATGGAAATGGAAGTTCTGGGAAGAAGCCTAACCCTTTCACCAGAGGACAGGTGAACCACGTTAACATGGAGGAAGTTGAAGAGCAGCCGGATCCAGTTATCGGTAAGTTTTTGATTAAGTCATTTACCGCTATTGTTCTTTTTGACACTGGTGCATCACATTCATACATATCAAGGGGATTTGTGTATAGGTTTAAGTTACCCACCGTAGCCCTTAAGACACCTATGTTAGTAAGCTCACCTGGAGCGGAGTATATGGCAAGTAGAGGATGTTTTCAGATGCCATTGACCATAGGTAGGCATGTTTTCCCCTCAGACCTAATAATTTTGGAGTTACAAGGATTGGATGTGATACTAGGCATGGATTGGCTATCGATGTATGGAGGAAATATCAATTGTGCTAGCAAGTCAATTCTCCTCACCACCCCATAGGGTAAAAGGATCAAGTATGTGTCTAGGCATGCGTCAAGGAGGACTCAAGTAAATTCACTCTCGGGAGTTGTTCAGGAGGAAGTGCCAGTTGTGAAGGATTATCCTGATGTATTCCCAGAGGAACTACTAGGCATGCCACCAGATCGAGATATAGAATTTTTGATATTGTTGTTACCAGGCACCAGACCAATATCTAAGAGACCATATCGGATGCCCGCAAATGATCTGGAGGAAATTAAGAAGCAGATTAAGGAGTTATTGGAGAAAGGTTACATTCGACCAAGTTCATCACCGTGGGGAGCCCCAATGCTCTTAGTTGGGAAGAAGGATGGATCTTTGAGGATGGTTGTGGATTATCGTGCATTGAATGAGGTGACGATCAAGAACAAGTAGCCACTACTGATGATCAATGATTTGTTTGACCACCTGCAGGGAGCTAAAGTATTCTCCAAGATTGATCTTTGATCAGGATACCACCAACTGAAGATCCGAGAACAGGATATACCTAAGACAACTTTTACCACATGGTATGGGCTATATGAGTACACGGTCATGTCTTTTGGATTGACTAACGCCCTTGCCTATTTTATGAGTATGATGAAAAAGGTGTTCATGGAGTTCTTGGATAAGTTCGTTGTGGTGTTCATTGATGATATATTGGTGTACTCGGAGAATGAAGAGGAAGACAAGGAACACTTGCGATTAGTTCTTGAGAAGCTCAGAGAACATCAGCTATATGCCAAATTCAGCAAATGTGAATTTTGGTTGAAGGAAGTTGGATTTCTTGGACATGTTATATCAGGAGAAGGTATAGTAGTGGACCCTACTAAGGTTTAGTCTGTCATTGAGTGGTCGGCACCCACCTCAGTTGGAGAGATCCACAATTTTCTTGGACTCACAGGATACTATAGGAGGTTCATTAAGAATTTTTCTAAGATTGCGAAGCCCATGGCAGAGTTCTTAAAGAAGGACACCAAGTTCAAATGGACCAAGGAATGTGAGGCCAGTTTTCAGGAGTTGAAGAAACATTTAGTTACAGCCCCAGTGCTAATTCTTCTGGATATACGCAAGGATTTCCAAGTTTATTGTGACGCTTCTAGCCTGGGACTTGGAGGTGTACTTATGCAAGACGGAAGAGTTGTTTCATATGCCTCACGTCAGCTTCGACCTCATGAGTTGAATTATGCCACGCATGATTTGGACTTAGCAGCCGTTGTGCATGCACTCAAGACCTGGAGACATTTTATTATTGGAAACCGTTGTGATGTATACACGGATCACAAGAGTTTCAAGTATATCTTCACACAGAAGGAGTTGAATCTCAGGCAAAGGAGATGGTTGGAGCTCATAAAGGATTATGATATGAAGTTGCATTATCATCTAGGAAAGGCCAATGTTGTAGCAGATGCTTTGAGCCGCAAAGCTATGTAAATTTTTCTCTAGTAACCGGAGGTTTACCACGGGAGTTAACAGACGATCTCAGAGAACTACGGATGGAGATAGTTCTGAGAGGTTTTGTTGCAGCTTTAGAAGTTCAGTCCACGTTATTGAGAAAGATTCGAGAAGACCAGAAGACTGATAAGGAGATTGCTGAGATAAAAGAAAGTATGAGTAAAGGAAAAGCCAAGGGTTTTCGTGAGGATGAACACAAAACTTTATGGTTTGAGGATCGTATTTATGTGCCCAATGATGCAGAGATCAGGAAGTTAATACTTCAGGAGGCTCACGACTCGCCATACTCGATTCACCCCGGAAACACTAAGATGTATTTGGATTTGAAGGAACATTTTTGGTGGACAGGTATGAAGAAGGATATTGCCGAGTATGGAGCAGTATGTGATGTATGTCAGAGAGTTAAGGCAGAACACCAGAAGCCAGCATGGTTACTATAGCCTATGCCGATGCCCGAATGGAAGTGGGATAAACTTGGCATGGATTTTATCACCGGACTACGCAGGACCCGATCAGGTTATGACTCCATCTGGGTAGTAGTAGATCGCTTGACCAAAGTGGCTCACTCTATCCTCGTGAAAACCACCTATATGAGTGCGAAGTTGGCCAAGATATATATGACCAGGATCGTATGTCTGCAAGGAGTTTCGAGGACCATTGTATCACATAGAGGAACACAGTTTACCTCGAAGTTTTGGAATCAGTTACACCAGACTTTGGGTACGAGGCTAGAGTTCAGTACAGCCTTTCATCCATAGACAGACGGACAGACCGAAAGAGTCAATCGGGTTCTGGAGGACATGTTGAGAGCCTGTGCGCTAGACTATGGGTCTAGTTGGGATGATAATTTGCCTTACGCAGAGTTCTCTTACAACAAAAGCTACCAGGCTAGTTTGAAGATGGCCCCTTTCGAAGCCTTGTATGGAAGGAGGTGTAGGACACCGTTGATGTGGGATGAAGTTGGAGACCGTTAGTTGTTCAGACCAGATTTAATTAATGAGTCTGAAGAGAAGGTTAAGTTGATTCGTGATAGACTAAAGGTAGCTCAGTCCAGGCAGAAGAGTTATGCCGATACTAAACGCAGGGAGGTAGCCTACGAAATCGGAGAAAGAGCGTATCTTTGTGTGTCGCCACTGCGAGGAGTTAGACGATTTGGAGTCAAGGGAAAGTTAGCCCCAAGATTTATAGGACCATATTGTAACACCCTCGATGCGGCTATATCTTCCATGTGTCGAAGCATGACTTAGAGGCATAACCGCATTGAAAGCAATGTTGCAAGTGAGGTAATCTTCACACAACCTATGTAATACATAAGGGAAAGAGATACATAGTTGGCTTACACTCACCACTTCACACAGTTACATGAATAAAGCATTACATCATACAAATACACACAAGGTCCGACTACGGAACCCAAAATAAAAGAAGACTACCCCAAATGCTACACAGATCCCCGATCGACCGCAACTGGGCTCCACTACTGATCAACTAGAATGAAGCAACACAAAGGACAAGATCTTCATTGAGCTCCTCCTTGAGCTTGGTTGCGTCATCTGCACGGTTCAACGGCACTTGCAAGCTGGTTTTGGAAGTATCTGTGAGTCACGGGGACTCAGCAATCTCACACCCTCGCGATCAAGACTATTTAAGCTTATGGGTAAGGTAAAAGGTATGAGGTGGAGCTGCAGTAAGCGACTAGCATATATGGTGGCTAACATACGCAAAACAGAGCGAGAAGAGAAGGCAAAGCACGGTCGAGAATCTATGATCAAGAAGTGATCCTAGAACAACCTACGTCAAGCATTACTCCAACACCGTGTTCACTTCCCGGACCCCGCCGAGAAGAGACCATCACGGTTACACACGCGGTTGATGTGTTTTAATTAACGTCAACTTCAGGTTTTCTACAACAGGACATTAAAAAATTCCCATCTGCCCATAACCACGGGCACGACTTTCGAAAGTTCAAATCCCTGCAGGGGTGTCCCAACTTAGCCCATCATAAGCTCTCACGGTCAACGAAGGATATTCCTTCTCCCAAGACATTTGGATCAGACTCGGCATCCAGGTTACAAAACATTTCGACAATGGTAAAACAAGTCCAGCAACACCGCCCGAATGTGCCGACAAATCCCGATAGGAGCTGCACATATCTCGTTCTCAGGGCACACTCAAATGAGGCTAGCTACGAGTAAAACCAACCCTCAAGTTTCCCCGAGGTGGCCCCGCAGGCAGCTCAGTTCGGACCAACACTCAGAGGAGCACTGGCCCGGGGGGGGGTTAAATAAAGATGACCCTTGAGTCTGCAGAACCCAAGGGAAAAAGAGGCAAGGTGGCGAATGGTAAAACCAATGTTGGGCATTGCTGGAGGGGTTTTATTCAAGGCGAACTGTCAAGGAGTTCCCATTATAACCCAACCGCGTAAGGAACGCAAAATCCAGGAACATAACACCGATATGGCGGAAACTAGGGCGGCAAGAGTGGAACAAAACACCAGGCATAAGGCCGAGCCTTCCACCTTTTACCAAGTATATAGATGCATTAATTAAATAAGAGATATTGTGATATCCCAACAAAATATCCATGTTCCAAACATGGAACAAGCTCCAATCTTGACCTGCAACTAACAACGCTATAAGAGGGGCTGAGCAAGCGGTAACATAGCCAAACAACGGTTTGCTAGGACAAGGTGGTTAGAGGCTTGGCTTAACAATATGGGAGGCAAGATAAGCAAGTGGTAGGTATCATAGCATAGGCATAGCAATAGAGCGAGCATCTAGCAAGCAAAGATAGAAGTGATTTCGAGGGTATGGTCATCTTGCCTGAAATCCCACAAGGAAGAAGAACGAGTCCATGAAGAAGACAAACGGACGTAGTCGAACGGTTCCTCACAAACGCGACGTTATCGGAACCAACCCGAAGAAGCAACACCGGAAAGAAGCACACAACATAGTAAACAAACAACACATGGACATGGCATGATGCACAACCAAGTATGATGCATGTCCGGTTTAATGAGGCATGGATGGCAAAATGCACAAACAACCCTACAAATTAAGTGGAGCTCAATATGCAACGGAGTTGCATATTGTAGAAAACACCACATGACTTATTTAGATCCCTCTCGTTTATGTACCCAACAAGATTAAATGTTGTTAGCATGGCAAGAGGTGAAGCATAATGAAACTATCTATCTAGGCAAGTTTAAATGAGGTCGGAACAACAAAACAACAAGTCCGGAAACTCCTCATGTGCATGTTTTGGTAATGGTACTGTTCTGCCCTAAACACAATTTTAGGGTTGTTAAACATACAAGATGAATGCACCATGTTAAACTAGGCATTTTCCCACCCCATTTACATATAAAGATTATTAAATTCCGAGTTACGGTTATTTAGTTATGAATTAAAGCATTTTAGCATGTTCATAGAGCAAAATTTAAACAAACATCATTTTAAACATTTTAAACATGATTGAAAGTTGGATATTATTAAACTAGATGAAAAACTAAGCAAGTTTCCTATACAAAGTTTTTACATGTGATGCTTAGTTTGTGAGATATTAAATGCATGAACATGAGGGTCTTTTCTGCAAAACTGACGTTCTCTAGGAAAAAATAGGAAAACGTTCTATGTAGAAAAAAACAGGATACGGGCCGGATCTGGTTGGCACATCAGTGCACAGGAGGGGCTGGGGTGGTCTCTCACCATGGGCCTCGGCCCAGCTGGATGGAGCAGTGGCCGGCTGGTGCGCTGGGCCTTGGCGCCGAATGCGGCCCAGGCACGCAGGAGGCAGGCTATCTGGAGCTGGGCTCGTCCCACTCCTCGATCCCGCCTGGATCGAGCGAGGGGGTGCGGGGGCCGCGTCAACGCGCAGGGCGCGCTCGAGACGAACAGGGGGCAGTCGAGGCAGGGGCCGTGGGCGCAGGAACTTGGTGCTGTCGTGGATGCAGGGACGGTTCAACGCGGGCAGCTCCGGTCGGGATCCTCCGGATCGAACGTAGCAGAGGACGGAGGGGCTCAGGGGCAGCTCGATTTGGTCGGCGGCGGGGATCGGTCAGGGGAGCTGCTGTCTCGTGGCAACGATGAGCGGTTGAGGAAAATCCATGGTGCTCGACGCAGGAAGCAGCTTCAGACACGGAGCTCGCCGGATCCGATAGCGGTGAAGGTCGTCGAGGCAGGGAACGGAGCAGATGCGGAGGGAATGGAGCTCTGGCGGCTTGGCCGCTCCGAGCGAGGCTCAAGGAGCTCGGGCGCGGGTCATCCATGGCGCTGCTCCTATGGCACAAGAGAGGGAGGGAGAGGTTAGAGAAGGGAGAGACGAGAAGAAGAGGAAGACATGAAGAAGGAGCGGGTGGTCTGGCCTGGTTCGGTCCCTGGCGGCGGCGTCGGACGACGAGGCGAGGAGGAGGAGCACGGGGAGGATCTGGAACGAAGAAGAGCATGGGGTCTCGTTCCTGGCGTCTTGCGGGAGCACCTACTTGAACGAAGCTCGTCAGCGGCGCGGAGATGAGGCGAGCTCAGGCGCTGCTCGCTGCTGCACGGGTATGGGGGCGAGGAAGCTACAGGCGGCGGCGGCATGTCCATGGCGTCAGGAAGGAGAGGGATCAAGCAGAGTCCGGTGAGGTTGGTCGGGGATGGATTGGATCAGCTTGGTGGTTGGTTGGGCACTAAAAACAAGAAGAGTGGCGGCGGGGATGGATTGGATGGATGGAAGGATGGGACAGGATCCATAATTCCTAGGGTTGCCCATTATATACGCTGGTTGGTTAGGTTAGGGGCTAACGGAACCCTCCGATCGTAATCGGACGGTCGGGAAAAATAGGATAGGGAGCCCAAATAAGAAAACGGAGACGTTTTGTAGATGTTTGGGGATTATCTGGACACAACGGTGATGACTACCCGGGTCGGGTCCGGGACAATTTTTGGACGCGCACGTGAGGGGTTTTGATGCACTGAGCAGAGAGGGTCTCGGACCGTGCGATCGCATCGGACAACTCCGGAAGCGAAGAGGGGAAGGAGGATGGACTAGGTGGGCTATGACGAGACTACGAGGGGGAGAAGAGAGAGAGAGAGGGCCCGGCATCTGTTTCCGGAGACCGAAAACGTCCGACGTTAGACCGGTATACTGCCGCTATAGTTATCCGTTGGGGCATCAAACGATCTCCGAATGCGATGAAACTTGACAGGCGGTCTATCTACACTATAACAAGACCGTATGTCAACTTTCATCCCATTCCGAGAACATTTTCTGGCCACTTATAAAATAATATTTCGGACGTGCCGCGGGCGCGTGCAAGTGTGTCTGGACTCAAAACGGACAACGGACGAAGCTGGGGAACCCGGACGGATGCAAGTTTTAAAACATGATGATGCAATGCACATGATGACATGAAAAGATGCAACACGCAAGAAAATGGCATGACAACGACAGCGAAATAACTGGAAAACACCTGGCACAACGGTCTCGGGGCGTTACACATATCGAGTTCTGGAACGAATGGGAGAAGTGGCCTACAAGTTGGAATTACCCAAAGGTTTGTTAGGAGTTCATGATGTGTTTCACGTTTCCCAGTTGAAGAAATGCCATGCCGAGATGACCGATATTCCTCTAAGAGATACGGTGCCCCTGGAAGCAATTCAGTTGGAAAGTGACCTAACCTACGAGGAGAAACCTGTCAAGGTTTTCTCGAGTTTGCCAGCCAAGTTACACGCAACAAGGTTATCAAGTTTGGCAAAGTTCAGTGGAGCCACCATACAGAGGAGGAGGCCACCTAGGAGCGAGAAGAAGACCTACGGAAAGACCACCCACACCTATTTTCTAGCCAACCCGAATCTTGAGGGCAAGATTCATCTTAAGGGGGGTAGGTTTGCAACATCCCAACTTTCAATTTGGATGTTAATCACTAGGTCATCATATGCATTCATGCTCTTTTCATTTTTGTTTGATTTTAAAATTTTGATCCTAGAGACCTTAAGCAACTCAAGGACCCAAGGAGAGAGTTGGAGGTTTCATTAAATTTTCATATTTGAATTTATTTCAAATTTGAAAAGAGGATCAATTTGATTTTAATAGTTTCTCTCCAATTATTTCAACAATAAAATAAATGAGAGAAGATAATATGACTTCTTCAACAGAAGAGAAATATTGGAGAAGAAATTTAAAAAAAATCATATCATTATTATTTTATTTGGATTTTATTTGTTATTTTATTTGAATTAGAGAAAACATGCATTTTTTTTCTAGAAAATTGTTCATCTTGTCCTAAATTTTAGGTTTGGACGGTGAAAATTGTCTCTGGAATTTTGTCCCAGTCGAGCGTCGCCGCCTTCCTCCAGCTCGGGACCGGAGTCCCGAGTTCGCCCGCGCCACCGCCGTGTCCGACAAGGACACGGGGAACCCCGCCCCCTCCCGCAAGCCACCCCACCACCCCTCCTTAAATCCCCCGCCCCGTCGCCCCTCTCCTCCTCATCAAGCCGCCGCCGCAGCCCGCACCGCCGCCCGTGCCACCCCACAGCCGAGCCACGCCGCCGCCGCAAAGCTGCCGCACCGCCTCTCGCCTTCGCCTAGCCGCGGACGCCCGATGCCAGAACCGCCGGATCCCGCCGTTGACCGGTAAGAACTAGTCGGTTCTTTCGGTTTTTTTTGGTTTTATCGGTTTAGCTTTTAGATCGGTTTTTCGTTTTTGTTTTAGTCTAATTAGTAAACGTTCACCCAATTCTATCTGTTAGCGAACATATTCATTCGTCAGGTTCTGTTAATGAATGTTTGTTCGTTAGGTTTTTCTTTTTAGTTTTATTTTCGGCCAGGGACCTATCCGTAATAACATTTATTGCACATTAGTCCCTGATCTTCAAGCCTTCACTACTTTTTTCTCGTTTGTCCAAATCTAGTGAAACCAACGCCAAAATCTTCATCTTGTTCCCCTCTTTCTAGATAATCAACTTGAACATGATTTTGAAAATATAAAATTTGGTTTCAAGTAGATTTGTATTCAAACTTATTTTGATCGTAGTTTGAGTTTCGTAGCTCTGATTCGATTGTTTGTTTTTGCAAATTGAAGCTCTTCACTTGGACTTTCAGTTTGGATCTTTTATTTTGGATTTAATTTTTCATCTTATGCTTGAGTGCTTATGTATGCTATTGTGATGTAGGGTAGAACCCTAATCACCCGATCTTTCACAAAAGGAGCGGATCCCGCGATGAACACGAAGAACACAAGGGGAAAACGAGGTGAAACACAAGGGAAAACACGGGAGAATCACTAAACCAACACAAGATAGTCACACATGTGCTAGATCCTCGGATACATAAGAGTTCACACGGTACACGATCAACTAGGGATGATACAAGGGTAGCCGGTCTTCTCCGTGAGGAGGTCTTGATGTTCTTCTTCACAAGGAGGTCTTGAATCCAAACGGATCTTCTCCTAAGAGGCCACGGTCTCTCTAGAGGAGTACATCCGATGTGGATGAGCAATGCTCTATCACTCAAATGAGTTAAACCAATGCTAGCCCTAGAAAGGAGGAGGGAGAGGTCTATTTATGGTCTTAGTGCAAAAGAGGGGGGCGAAGGGGTACATGGGCTGCGGCCCAACACGAAACATCACACAGGCGTCGGACGTCCGGTACTCACCAGTCGTCCGAAGGCTCGCGAGGGTCCGGACGTCCGGTGCCTGTCGGACGTCCGTAGATTCGGCTCGGGTGGACTTCGGGCGGACGGGGTCGGACGTACGGAGCATGGAGGTCGTCAGTCGTCTGTAGTGCTTCGGATGTCCGTAGTTTTGGCTAGGGCGTGGAAGCGTCGGTCGTCCGGAGGGGGCTGGACGTCCGGAGCCTGGAGGTCGTCGGACGTCCGATGTCTGTCGGTCGTCCGGAGCGTGGGGACTTCGAGCAGTTCTTCTTCTTGTCCCATGAACTTAGCGTCCTCACCATCTTGTCTGTTGAGTGTAGTTGGTCCGGGGCTTTCCTCCAAATACCTGATCACACATAGGGTTTCCACTTGAGGTAGTAGCCAATTCTCATGCATGGAAAGTGGAAGTTCGGGGAGGAGTGAGTTCACCTTTTCTTTAATGGCCTTGGCCCGGGATCTTGTCATTGGTCCAAGTGGTGACGTTTGAGGTGTAGGTGCGTCCATGGGGATGATCATGGGATGCTTCGCATCATCTCCTGTCCCTTGGGAAAGATCCGTCCTCGGATCAAATTCTTCATCACCATGGTACGGGGGTAGATCTTTGACGTTGAAGATGTTGCTCACGTCGTACTTGTCGCACGGGAGGTCGATCTTGTAGGCATATTTGGCGATCGGTAGGCATGGTTGCAAGATTTCTCTACAAAGTAGATGTGTAATATGTGAAGTATCGTCTATCTTGTGGCAAGATATGAAATGAGCCTTGGTGGAGAATCGGTTCACAACAACAACACACGGAATCCTTTCCATTCCTATTTCTAGGCAACCCAAGTGTAAAATTCTGACTAAAATCCTCCCATGGTTGATATGGAATTGTAAGTGGCATGTAAAAGCCAAGAGATTGGACTTTGCACTTAGCTCGGCGACATGTAGAGTATTGGTTGGTGAAGCGGTTGACGTCGCGAAGCATCGTTGGACAAAAAGAGTGCTTGGAGAGCGTAGCAAGTGTCTTGTCGTGTCCAAAGTGGATGAGTAATTAAACTTGCCATTGGATCTTCTTAGGTTCCTCGGGGTGGACGCAGTAGAACCTTGTTAGGAAGGGGCGCTCCGGGGATGATGTCGATTCGGTGCTTAATGCCTCTTAGAGGAGGTGGACCCGGAGGTAGCTCATCGGTGAAAACGTCTTGAAATTCCTGCAAAAGAGAAGATAACACTAAAGGTAGAGTGTGAGAGGTGTTAGGTTTTGGTGCCTCGTCGTTGCACGAAAGGGCATGGTGCATGACACTAGATGGGTTCTCACACACTTTTCTCATCTCACGTGTGGTGGAAAATAGAACTAGGTTCTTCTTTTCGCTCATCGCGGAGTCGCTCAATTTGGGCTTGTGGCGCTCACTCTCTTTTTGGTGGATCGCTCTCTCACTATTATCTCCATGATGGGTGGCTTGCTTGTCGGCGATCACTTGGCTTGGAGACATGGGGCGAAGTACGTACTCCTTTCCTTCATCTTGAAGACGTAGTGGTTCGTTCGGCCGTTGCGGGTCACACCTCTATGAAATTGCCATGGGCGTCCAAGGAGAAGGTGGAAAACGGTCATTGGAATGACGCCGCACTCCAAAGTGTCTTCATAGGCACCAATTTTGAAGGAGACTTGTACTTGATGCTCGACTTGGATAGTGCCGGAGTCGCTAAGACATTGAACTTTGTAGGGATGTGGGTGCTTCGTCTTGGGAAATTGGAGCTTGGAGCAAAGTTCTTCACTTGCGAGGTTATGACAACTCCCTCCATCGATGATGACCTTGACGGATCGTCCATTGATGCCGGCCTTTGTATGGAATATGTGGCATCTTTGGTCTTCTTCTTGGTGATGTTGGAGAGTCAAGACCTTAGAGACAACAAGAGCGGGACTTGAATCTTCATCGCAAAAGACTTGTTCCTCTTCATCGTTCACTTACCGGTGCATGGCGACTTTCTCAAGAGCGTCCATTTCTCCTTCACTCATCGAGTCGTATGTGCTATCGTCGTTGAGGATCATTGTTTGCTTGTTGGTGCACTCATAGGACTTGTGCCCTCGGCCTCCGCATGTGAAGCATTTGAAGGAACTCGTCTTGACGGTCTCATCGGTGGGGGTTGAGGATGATGAAGCTCTCGACTTGAAGTTTCTTGTAGTAGGAGGATGACTTGGAGTGGACGAAGCTTTCTTGGAACTCGACTTGTCGATGTTGCTTGTAGAAGGCTTGATAGATGGTGTTGGAGTCGTTGAAGCTTGGTTGTTGGAGAAGCCGTAGGACTTGGATGAGAACTTGGCATACTTGAAATCGTCTTGCACTTGATGTTCCGCCTTTGTAGCTTGATGCACTAGCTCGATGAGGTTCGAGTATGGTTGGAAGTCGGTGATCTTCTTGATAGGATGGTTGAGTCCATTCAAGAAACGTGCCATAGTTTGCTCATCATCTTTCGTGACATTGGATCTTATCATGGCAATCTCCATCTCCTTGAAGTACTCTTCAACGCTCTTGGTTCCTTGCTTGAGTAGTTGGAGTTTCTTGAAGAGGTCGCAGTTGTAGTAGGTAGGCACAAAGTGTGCTCTCATGACATCCTTCATTTGTGCCCAAGTAGTGATGGGTGGTTCACGTCTTGCCTATCGGCGCTCGATAACTTGTTCCCACCAAATGAGGACACAGTCTTGGAACTCAAGGAATGCCATCGCGATCTTCTTCTCTTCGTCGTAGTTGTGCAAACGGAAGATCTTGTCAACTGTCAATGCCCATGAAAGGTACTCTTCGGGATCGTTGCTTCCGTTGAACTTGGGCATGGTGAACTTGAGCTTGCCATAGCATTGCTCTTCATTGTGTTGGGGTCGGGGATGATGACGCCCATGTTGTAGTTGATTGTCAAGCTCGTGTGGCTCTTGGTGAGGAGGATTGTCAACGTCATGTTGCTCTTGTCGTGGAGGATTTCTATTGCCGTCATGCTCTTGATGAACTTGATGTTCTTGGCGAGCTTGTGGAGGCGCTTGTCGAGCTCGAGGAGGAACTTGAGGAGCGTGACGATGCATGTGAGCTTGATGTCGTCGTTCATGAAGTTCTTCGCGAAGTGCTTCCTCTTGTTCACGGACTTGTCGGCCTCGGTTGGCGACGGCTCGACTTGAATCTTGGAGGACTTGTTGCGCCTTGAGGGAGTCCTGGATTAGGGGGTCTCCGGACAGCCAGACTATATCCTTTGGCCAGACTGTTGGACTATGAAGATACAAGATTGAAGACTTCGTCCCGTGTCCGGATGGGACTCTCCTTGGCGTGGAAGGCAAGCTAGGCAATACGGATATGTAAATCTCCTCCCTTGTAACCGACCTTATGTAACCCTAGCCCCCTTCGGTGTCTATATAAACCAGAGGGTTTAGTCCGTAGGACAACATACAATCATACCATAGGCTAGCTTCTAGGGTTAGCCTCTACGATCTCATGGTAGATCAACTCTTGTAATACTCATATCATCAAGAACAATCAAGCAGGAAGTAGGGTATTACCTCCATCAAGAGGGCCGAACCTGGGTAAACATCTTGTCCCCTGCCTCCTGTTAGCATCCGCCTTAGACGCACAGTTCGGGACCCCCTACCCGAGATCCGCCAGTTTTGACACCGACATGGCTCAAGTGCTTGAGCTTCACGGAGTTGTTGTTCTTGGCGTTGTGCTTCGGCATCTTGTGCAACTTGGTGTAGACGCGTTTGCTCATCCTCTTCATGTTGGCATTGTCGTTGCCGTTATCGTGCTAGTGCAAAAGCCTCTTGGGTTTGACGTTGTCGATGCTCTTGAGAGTTCGTGTCGCGTGGAGGATTGAGGCTTGCTTGACGATCGTTGCGCTGTAACATCCCAAATTTTCAATTTGGAATGTTATACATTAGATCATCATGCATATCGTATTTTCTTGCTTTTTGGGTCGATCCTAGAAATTTCACGCAACTCAAGGACCTTCGGAGAGAGTTGGAGATTTCGTTATTTTCATATTTGAGAGTTTTCTCGAATTTGAAAAGAGGATCATTTGATTTATTTATTTCATCTTCAATTATTTTTCCGATATCAAAATATGAGAGAGGGAATAATATGACTTTCCCAAAATATAGGAAAAATGAAGATTTAATAAATAGATCAAATTTCGTTTTCCGGTGTTTGTTTGTTTTTCTTTGGATAGGGAAAAATGCGCGTTTTAAAAAATTGCATTTTAGGTCCGGAGAAAAGTTCATTTTGTTCGGGTCATTTTTAGGAGTCGGGGAAAATTTACTTTAGGCTTTTCGGAGTTCGTTTAGATCTCTTTTGTTGTTTTTTTCTGCGCGCGAAAAACCAGTTAATAATAAAAAAAAAGAGAGCCCCCGCCAGGCCAGCCGGGCCTAAGGCCCAGCCAGCCGGCCTCCTCCCAGCCGCACGCGCGCTAGCGCTAGGCGCCAGCCAGGCGCAGGCAGGCCGCCGCCTCGCCTCTTGTCGCTCGAGGCCAAGTCCCAGCAGGACTTAGGTTGGTAGCTCTCCCTTTTTCCTTTGTTTCGTTTTCCTTTTTCCTAATCCTAGTCTATTTCTTGTCCCCTACCCCAAGTAAACCCCCTCCCCTCACCCATATAAATACCCCATAGACCCCCCCTCTCCTCACATCAAAATCTCAAGCCTCTCTCTGCCCTCAAGCCGCAGCAGCACGCAGCCCCAAGCCGCGCCCCACCCCGCGCTCTACACCCGCGCCGCCGCCGCACCTTGCCCCGCCGCCGCCGCACCTTGCCCACGCCGCCGCCCTACGCCGCCGCCGCCGGAGCCCCTCGCCGGAGACCTCGCCGGAGGTTGCCCCGCGTCTCTTTTCCTCGGATCATTTTCTTCTAATCGTTCCGATTCTTTTTCTTCTTTTCCGATTCGTTTTCTTTTCCGATTTAGTTGCCTTTGGACCGTTCGCCGGACCGTTCATCCTAACGAACGTGATCACCGGATTCTTCTAGGTTAACGAACGTCCGTTCGTATAACCATTCTTTTCTTTTTCTTCTCATCGGATTTATTCCGCGATCGTGATCTCAGATCCGATCTTCTTTCTAGTCTTTCTTCTCGCTCGTTTATCGGAATCAGGTGATTCAAGCGCCTGGAGTTTCGTTTCAAAACCGCCGTTCCGTCTAATCAACTTAAACAAGTTTTTGCCCCGGTAAAATTTGACCTAGTTTCAACTTGCTAGAACCGAGCTGTTTTCTTCCGCCATTTGTTTTCCGTTTCTTTGTTCGGTTCTTTCTTTCTTTGCAACTGGAGTTCTTAAGTTGAATTTTCTGGTTCGACCTCTTGTTCGAGTTTTACCTGTGCATTAGATGAGTACTTATTGTATGCTTGTTGTTTGTCTGCGATAGATCACCCAGATTGCGCCGCCTGTTACTTCGAAACCCTAGGACTCGCGGATCATCAGCAAGGCAAGTAACACTTTGATCATACCTTTTCTACAACCCATGTTTTATTGCATTAGATCAATCCTCACACATTGCATGATTAGGATCTAATTAAATTGTGGGATGGGAAGTAGATGAGGTAGTACCTATCACCTGTATTATCATGAAACCTTTGGGAGTTACTTCTACGTTTGCTTATTATTCCATGCTATGCTAGTAGATGTGGATTGGGTGAGTGATATCCATGACATATGTGAGTTGATAATTTTAATGGTTTATCTAAGGTGGCAACTTAAACACACATCTGGGTGGATTGAGGCACCTGATGTCTATCAGGACTTGCCTGTTTTTTTTGGACCGCCACCCAGGCTCAAAGGGATCATAAGATCTTTCATGCTAGAAACTTCCGTGTGCAGCCACATGCTACTATGGGCTCTGGCGTAGTTGACTAAGTTGTGCGAACTCTTACGGGGTGGACTAGCAGATGTAGGGGTTGTAGGTGGTACGGTCTACCCCACATGTAAGGTGCTAGCGCTTCTGAAAGACTATGTCTCGGTCATCCGTTTCTCAAACACCGTGTAGTGCGAGAAAACAAACGGAGGAGATCGAGTCATGTGGGGAAAAGTGCGCAAACCTCTGCAGAGTGTACAAACTAATCATGATTAGCTGTGTCCCCGGTTATGGACAATTTGAGTATCTAGTACTTTAATATCATGTGAATCTCAACATGTTACTTCTAATTAATGTTGTTGGGTTTTAATTATTTTTAATTGGGATTGAGAATGCTGTCAACCATTCTCGATGTTTCACAACCACCATGATAGTTAAATAAATTTATTCCTTTGCAGTAGGGAAAAATTGGCTTTACGCAAAAACTGTAACCATAGAGCTTTCCACCAGCCATATATGCATATAGTATAGCTGTTTCATTCCATTACTCTCTATGTGTTACTTTGCCAGCATATTCCATGTGCTGACCCGTTTTCGGGCTGCAACTTCTCATGTTGCAGACTTTTCAGACGATGAGTAAGGTGTTTTAGGTCGTGGTTCTATACTCAGTGATGCTGTTGGAGTTGATGGACCCATTTATCTTCCAAGTCTTCCGCTGTTATCGACACTAGATGGCCTTAAGCCATGTTTATTGTAATAAGTTCTCTTTGAGACAACGATGTAATAAGTGTGTGATTGCCACTCTGCTATAAATCCTTCGATGTACTCTGTGGTGTCAGCATTACTGATCCAGGGATGACACCTGAGCACAGAGCGCTTGATCCATTCGGGTCGGGTCGCGACAGAGAATGGTATCAGAGCACACGCTGACTGTAGGACACGACCACTAAGTTAAAGCCATAGATCACCATTCTCTTCTCATTTTCTAATTCCTCATCTTTTCTACTCTTTTAGGATGACGCACGCGAAGATTAAGTACGCTCAACCGGATGAAGGCACACCATTTGGATTTCACCTGAAGGAAGTCACCAAGTACCTGAATATTGGATTACCAAGCTTCACGGGAACTTTCAACGCCACTCTGCCTGAAGAGGAGCGCTAGAAGATTCAAGCTCACGTTCCGGGAAGGACATTCGCGCCAATCACGAAGCCCATAGATAGTGTTTTCAATGCACCAACCTGGATCCTGGGAAGGAGCATGGCAGCTCATATCACCATAGGACGCATTGGAGAAGTTTATCAAGAAGACCTCAAGGACACTATCTACCAGATTTGCGGACGCCGAGATGAACAATGGGAGTTAGTCAGCACCAAGAAGGATAGATCCATTGCATCTTTCATCCAGGAGTTAAACCAGCACATTCGACGCCACGAGAACCAGATGTGCAATGATATGATAGAGTTGAAGAATGCGAAGGCAAGGATCATCGAGCTAGAAGGAGAACTGAAGTCTACACGCAAGGACTACATGGATGAGATCGTAGCTCTAGCGAGACACAATGGCGATCTTAAGCAGGAGATTGAAGAACTCAAGAAGAAGTTAGCATCCAAGGAGGAGGACGAGTACGTCGCATGTCCGGACAACTACATCATCATCGACGACACCGATTTGGATCCAAGTGAACCCGACTTTGAAGACGAAGCTGGAGCAGATATCATGGAGTCTTCCACCGGTTCAAATTTCTAGATGACCACCAAATAGTAGTAGTATTCCCCCATGTAAACACAGTATAGTCGAGCACTTTTGCGATAGTTAGACCGTTTGTAAGCCCTTGTTTGATTGATTGAAGTGAATTGTGTGTTTTTGCTCATGTGCATATGGGTAGTGTTTTCCCTTTAGACCCCCTCTATTCTTAATTCTCGTCTTTTCTAAACCCTCAGATGCCTCCAAGACGTGACAATGGATTTCCACCGGAGCTCACTCAGTTGATCCAGCAACAGAATCAATTGATGCAGATGTTAGTCCAGAACCAGCAGAACAACAACAACAACCCACCACCACCATCACCTGTTGACCACTTAGACCGTTTTCTTAGGCTGAATCCGCCGGTGTTTTCTAGTAGCACCGAGCCGATGGTAGCAGACGATTGGCTCCGCAAGATAGGAAGGCATGTTTTCCCAACGGATTTAATTATTCTGGAATCCCAAGGTCTGGATGTGATTCTTGGTATGGATTGGCTGTCGATGTATGGAGGAAACATCGATTGCGCCAGTAAGACAATTTTGCTTACCACACCAGAAGGAAGAAGGATCAAGTATGTATCCCGGCATGTGCCACACAGGACACAAGTAAACTGCCTAACAGGAGTTGTGCAAGAAGAAGTACCAGTGGTAAAGGATTTTCCTGATGTATTTCCTGAGGAATTGCCAGGCATGCCACCGGATAGAGACATTGAGTTTTTGATTGAGCTTTTGCCAGGTACAGGCCCAATATCGAAGCGACCATACTGGATGCCAGCAAAGGATTTGGTAGAAATTAAGAATCAGATTAAAGAGTTATTGGATAAAGGTTACATTCGCCCAAGTTCTTCACCTTGGGGATCACCCATACTTCTAGTGGAAAAGAAGGATGGATCACTAAGGATGGTTGTAGATTATCGGGGATTGAATGAAGTAACCATCAAGAACAAGTACCCACTGCCAATGATCAACGATCTGTTTGATCGGTTGCAAGGAGCTAAAGTGTTTTCCAAGATCGATTTGCGATCAGGGTACCATAAATTGAAGATTCGGGAGCAGAACATACCTAAGACAGCATTCACCATGAGATATGGACTGTATGAGTATACCGTTATGTCATTTGGATTGACTAACGCACCTGCCTATTTTATGAACCTGATGAACAAAGTGTTTATGGAGTTTTTGGATAAGTTCGTCGTAGTGTTCATTGATGACATCCTGGTTTATTCAGAGAATGAAGAGGAGCATAAGGAACATTTGCGTTTGGTTTTGGAGAAACTAAGGGAACATCAGTTATACGCCAAATTCAACAAATGTGAGTTTTGGTTGAAGGGAGTTGGATTCCTCGGACACGTTAAATCTGGAGAAGGTATAGCAGTTGACCCCACTAAGGTTGAGAAAGTAACTGAATGGGAATCACCAACGACAGTTGGAGAGATCCGGAGTTTTCTTGGACTCGCAGGATACTACCGGAGATTCATTGAGAACTTTTCAAAGATTGCAAAGCCTATGACTGAATTGTTGAAGAAGGATACTAAGTTCAAATGGACTGAGGAGTGTGAGGCTAGTTTCCAGGAGTTGAAGAAACGTTTGGTTACCTCACCAGTATTGATCTTGCCAGATCAGACCAAGGATTATGAGGTGTATTGTGACGCTTCACGTTGAGGACTTGGAGTAGTGCTTATGCAGGAAGGAAGAGTTGTTTCGTATGCTTCACGACAACTGAATCCTCATGAGTTGAATTATGCCACGCATGATTTGGAGTTAGCAGCTGTAGTGCATGCATTGAAAACATGGAGACATTTCCTCATTGGAAATCATTGTGAGGTGTACACGGATCACAAGAGTTTGAAGTACATTTTCACTCAGAAGGAGTTGAACCTCCGACAAAGGAGATGGTTGGAGCTCATCAAGGATTATGACATGAGATTGCATTGCCATCCCGGAAAAGCTAATGTGGTAGCTGACGTATTGAGCCGTAAGAGCCATGTCAATATGGTAATGACCGGAGAAGTACCTAAGGAGTTAGCAAAAAACCTTCGTGAGCTATGTTTGGAAATAGTTCCGAGAGGCTATGTAGCAGCATTGGAGATTCAGTCAACATTGATGGATAAGATCATAGAAGCTCAGAAATCTGACAAAGAGATTGCTGCTATAAAGGAGAAACTTAGCAAAGGAAAAGCTAAGGGATTTCGTGAGGATGAGCACGATACCTTATGGTTTGAGGACCATGTCTATGTGCCCAATGACCCGGAGGTCAGGAAGTTGATTTTGCAAGAGGCACATGATTCACCATATTCGATTCACCCAGGGAATACCAAGATGTATTTAGATTTGAAGGAAACATTCTGGTGGACCGGAATGAAGAAGGATATTGCAGCATATGTAGCAGTTTGTGACGTATGTCAGAGAGTAAAGGCAGAGCATCAGAAGCCAGCAGGATTGTTACAACCATTGCCGATACCCGAATGGAAGTGGCATAAGATAGGCATGGATTTTATCACAGGACTACCCAGGACGAAAGCAGGCTATGACTCGATATGGGTAGTAGTTGATCGTTTGACGAAGGTAGCACATTTTATTCCAGTTAAGACCACTTACACCAGTGCTAAGTTGGCAAAGATATACATGACTAGGATCATTTGTTTGCATGGAGTTCCGAGGAGTATCGAATCAGATAGAGGAACCCAGGTTACCTCAAAGTTTTGGAATCAGTTGCATGAAACTTTAGGAAGCAGACTAGAGTTCAGCATAGCTTTTCACCCGCAGACAGATGGACAGACCGAGAGAGTCAATCAGATTTTGGAAGATATGCTGAGAGCTTGTGCACTAGATTATGGATCTAGCTGGGACGATAACTTGCCGTATGCGGAGTTTTCCTACAACAATAGCTATCAAACTAGTTTGAAGATGGCACCTTTCGAAGCTTTATACAGAAGGAGGTGCAGGACACTGTTGTCATGGGACGAAGTTGGAGACCGTCAATTCTTTGGACCAGATTTGATTAAGGAGTCTGAACGGAAAGTTAAGTTGATTCGAGATAGATTGAAGGTAGCTCAGTCCAGGCAGAAGAGTTATGTAGACTCACAAACTCAAGGAGGTAGTCTATGATATTGGAGACAAAGCATGTCTTCATGTGTTTCCTCTGTGAGGAGTTAAATGATTTGGAGTTAAGGGACAGTTAGCCCCGAGATTTGTAGGACCATACCGAGTTTTGGAGCATATGGGAGAAGTGGCCAACAAGTTGGAGTCACCCGAAGGACTTTCAGGAGTTCGTGATGTGTTTCACCTTACCCAGTTGAAGAAGTGCCATGCAGAGATGGCCAATATTCCCCTGTAAGGACGCTTGACCGCGGAAAGGATAATGATGTTCCACTAAGTGGAATACGGACTTCATAAGTATAAGTTTTTACCTCGGTATGAGGGATATCCCACGAGGATGAAGAGACGAAGTACTATTGGATATAAAGGAGGTATGATGTTGGAAATATGGATCAATGGAAACTCCATGATGAGTTTGAGTAAACATGTCTAGTTTGGAGCCAATAGAAGGAAGGAAGACAGTACAATTAGATGGATTTAAGAATACTAGGAAGTTGGAACAATGATCGGTTGCCTGATGATAAGTTCAAGGACTACAAGTGATGAGATGGGCCATAACCCACAGGCCCCAGGACCTGCCAAGAAGCAAGCACACTCTTGCTGAAGGAAAAATCCTGGAAGAGGATATGCCCTTATCGATAGACGATCCTATAGGAGTAACGCAAAACCTGAGAGTTGTGAAGGAATGATAGATGGTTGTTTGGCTTGCAGAATCTATGGATATATCCGAACCTGATTCGTTGACAAGAGAAATTCTGCAATGCTTGTGAGGATGACCGAGTGTTAGAATGCGAGATTCGCTAAATCGTATACAAGGTAATGATTTGGGTGCGGGATGGATTGATCACCATACCGACTTACTCTTATTATTCGCCTTGCTATATGGGATGGTAAATCTGAGTGACTTTCCTATAGTAGAGAGACGACGATATTAAACCTTGTTAAACCTTAGAATGGTATACGTAATTTTCCCTTGTACACGGCAGTTGTTGCCAACCGTAGGTTATACGGTGAGGATCACCCAGACCCATTTCCTGCAGGAGAAACCATAAATTGTTGACCACCATGAGGTATCGATAGTTGTTTAGTTTTGGCGTCAGACCCGTCAGCTAAGGAGACCCAATCTCGGAATAACCTTACCAGGATGAAAGTACAGAAGAATTGAGGAAAAGGTTATGCCACTACCGGAAGAGCCCGGATAAGGAATTATCCTAAAGATCTAAGAAGACCGACACTGTTAACAATATGGATGAAGTATATGAGTTTTTGACGGAGCTGTAACCATGCTTCTAAGGGTGGTAGCACCCCAGACCCCTATGATGATCAATGGATTTTGAGGAGACCCCCAAACCCTAACCTTTTCTTGCTAGCCTCTCCGAATCTCAAGGACGAGATTCCTTTTAAGGGTGGTAGGTTTGTAACATCCCAAATTTTCAATTTGGAATGTTATACATTAGATCATCATGCATATCGTATTTTCTTGCTTTTTGGGTCGATCCTAGAAATTTCACGCAACTCAAGGACCTTCGGAGAGAGTTGGAGATTTCGTTATTTTCATATTTGAGAGTTTTCTCGAATTTGAAAAGAGGATCATTTGATTTATTTATTTCATCTTCAATTATTTTTCCGATATCAAAATATGAGAGAGGGAATAATATGACTTTCCCAAAATATAGGAAAAATGAAGATTTAATAAATAGATCAAATTTCGTTTTCCGGTGTTTGTTTGTTTTTCTTTGGATAGGGAAAAATGCGCGTTTTCCAAAATTGCATTTTAGGTCCGGAGAAAAGTTCATTTTGTTCGGCTCTTTTTTAGGAGTCGGGGAAAATTTACTTTAGGCTTTTTGGAGTTCGTTTAGATCTCTTTTGTTGTTTTTTTCTGCGCGCGAAAAACCAGTTAATAAAAAAAAAGAGAGCCCCCGCCAGGCCAGCCGGGCCTAAGGCCCAGCCAGCCGGCCTCCTCCCAGCCGCACGCGCGCTAGCGCTAGGCGCCAGCCAGGCGCAGGCAGGCCGCCGCCTCGCCTCTTGTCGCTCGAGGCCAAGTCCCAGCAGGACTTAGGTCAGTAGCCCTCCCTTTTTCCTTTGTTTCGTTTTCCTTTTTCCTAATCCGAGTCTATTTCTTGTCCCCTACCCCAAGTAAACCCCCTCCCCTCACCCATATAAATACCCCATAGACCCCCCTCTCCTCACATCAAAATCTCAAGCCTCTCTCTGCCCTCAAGCCGCAGCAGCACGCAGCCCCAAGCCGCGCGCCACCCCGCGCTCTACACCCGCGCCGCCGCCGCCCTTGTGCACCCGCGCCGCCGCCGCACCTTGCCCCGCCGCCGCCGCACCTTGCCCACGTCGCCGCCCTACGCCGCCGCCGCCGGAGCCCCTCGCCGGAGGTTGCCCCGCGTCTCTTTTCCTCGGATCGTTTTCTTCTAATCGTTCCGATTCTTTTTCTTCTTTTCCGATTCGTTTTCTTTCCGGTTCTTCTCTAAACCATTCCGGTTTTCTAGATCGGTTTTTCGTTTCGGTTTTCTTCTCCGAAACCCTAGACCGGATTCGTTTTCTTTTCCGATTTAGTTGCCTTTGGACCGTTCGCTGGACCGTTCGTCCTAACGAACGTGATCACCAGATTCTTCTAGGTTAATGAACGTCCGTTCGTATAACCGTTCTTTTCTTTTTCTTCTCGTCGGATTTATTCCGTGATCACGATCTCAGATCCGATCTTCTTTCTAGTCTTTCTTCTCGCTCGTTTATCGGAATCAGGTGATTCAAGCGCCTGGAGTTTCGTTTCGAAACCGCTGTTCCGTCTAATCAACTTAAACAAGTTTTTGCCCTGGTAAAATTTGACCTAGTTTCAACTTGCTAGAACCGAGCTGTTTTCTTCCGCCGTTTGTTTTCCGTTTCTTTGTTCGGTTCTTTCTTTCTTTGCAACCGGAGTTCTTAAGTTGAATTTTCTGGTTCGATCTCTTGTTCGAGTTTTACCTGTGCATTAGATGAGTACTCATTGTATGCTTGTTGTTTGTCTGCGATAGATCACCCAGATTGCGCCGCCTGTTACTTCGAAACCCTAGGACTCGCGGATCATCAGCAAGGCAAGTAACAACACTTTGATCATACCTTTTCTACAACCCATGTTTTATTGCATTAGATCAATCCTCACACATTGCATGATTAGGATCTAATTAAATTGTGGGATGGGAAGTAGATGAGGTAGTACCTATCACCTGTATTATCATGAAACCTTTGGGAGTTACTTCTACGTTTGCTTATTATGCCATGCTATGCTAGTAGACGTGGATTGGGTGAGTGATATCCATGACAGATGTGAGTTGATAATTTTAATGGTTTATCTAAGGTGGCAACTTAAACACACATCTGGGTGGATTGAGGCACCTGATGTCTATCAGGACTTGCCTGTTTTTTTTGGACTGCCACCCAGGCTCAAAGGGATCATAAGATCTTTCATGCTAGAAACTTCCGTGTGCAGCCACATGCTACTATGGGCTCTGGCGTAGTTGGATAACTTGTGCGAACTCTTACGGGGTGGACTAGCAGATGTAGGGGTTGTAGGTGGTACGGTCTACCCCACATGTAAGGTGCTAGCGCTTCTGAAAGACTATGTCTCGGTCATCCGTTTCTCAAACACCGTGTAGTGCGAGAAAACAAACGGAGGCGATCGAGTCATGTGGGGAAAAGTGCGCAAACCTCTGCAGAGTGTACAAACTAATCATGATTAGCTGTGTCCCCGGTTATGGACAATTTGAGTATCTAGTACTATATCATGTGAATCTCAACATGTTACTTCTAATTAATGTTGTTGGGTTTTAATTATTTTTAATTGGGATTGAGAATGCTGTCAACCATTCTCGATGTTTCACAACCACCATGATAGTTAAATAAATTTATTCCTTTGCAGTAAGTAGGGAAAAATTGGCTTTACGCAAAAACTGTAACCATAGAGCTTTCCACCAGCCATATATGCATATAGTATAGTTGTTTCATTCCATTACTCTCTATGTGTTACTTTGCCAGCATATTCCATGTGCTGACCCGTTTTTGGGCTGCAACTTCTCATGTTGCATACTTTTCAGACGACGAGTAAGGTGTTTTAGGTCGTGGTTCTATACTCAGTGATGCCGTTGGAGTTTATGGACCCATTTATCTTCCAAGTCTTCCGCTATTATCGACACTAGATGGCCTTAAGCCATGTTTATTGTAATAAGTTCTCTTTGAGACAACGATGTAATAAGTGTGTGATTGCCACTCTGCTATAAATCCTTCGATGTACTCTGTGGTGTCAGCATTACTGATCCAGGGATGACACCTGAGCACAGAGCGCTTGATCCATTCGGGTCGGGTCGCGACATGTGCGCAGCACAGCGAAGAGTGTTCGATGTCGGAGTACTTGAGCCGGAGAGGGTGAAGTCGGAGTGGAGACTTGAATGGCTCCTTCTTGTCGAGGACGAAGTTAAAGAAGAGGGGTTGAGCAACAAAGCGCCAATCTCGTCCATCCTTGCATCATTCTCTTGCTTGTGATCATCAAGCTTGTGGTCGAAGTAGTCTGTTGTACGTTGCTCAGAGAGTCGCAAGTCGGCGGTGAGGTTGTCGATGCATTCACTCATAGCTTGTTGTTCTTGATGCAAAGCACGTTGTGCACCAAAGAGGTGACTCTTGGTGACGTAGGAGTTCATATCATCATCATGCTCGATGAAGAGTGGGTTGGTAGAAGTACTTGGCCTATCCATCATTCCAAGAAAAATGTGAGTGGTAGAAAGAGAAGAACGAATACCAAATGTACCTTGACCGAAGTTGAAAATGGATCGATGATTACTCCAATGTAGGACAAGGGAATATCACAATTGGTACCAATTCTTGTCGGTTTCTCACACCTACACAAGTAAAAGCTTATAGTGGAGCTTGGTTAGGATGGTGGCACAAAATTTGATGCAATTGTAAGTGAGCTTCAATAATGTTGGAAAAGATTCGCAAGATTGCAATGTAACAAGTAGACCAAGCATATAAGGTACAAGGAAACACACACGCAAAAGATAAGTGGGGTCGTGCAACCAAGGATGAGCCAAAATGTGGAATCCACCAAAATGCTCGTGTTGCACAACACTAGAGAGATGCTAGCACGATTGCACATTAGGCGGATACAATAACTTGTGCACAACCTAGTTAGCAAAAATGCAACGACTTCTATCCCAAGTATGCTCTATGCAAGGTGTTTTGATGATATGATCCAACATGATCGAGTATGACAATCTTAATGTTGTATGATGCTATGGTTCTTGCTTAAAAGCTCATTGCTTATCTTTCATCTTTGCTTAAAAGCTTGTTTGGCTCTTTGATGTTTGACCTCTTTTCTCATGCAATGCTTGACGAACCAAGATAGCAATTGTGTATGCGATGACAACTTTGTGACACAAGAGATGATACCAATATATGCAACAATGATGTATGTATGCTATGGGAAGTATGATCACTAATGTGCACAAGTCTCGTTGCCAGCAATACTCAATGACTAGTCTCGATGGGTAAGCAACGCAAAGGAGTAAGGCTATGATGGCTACCAATGTAATGGCAAGAATGATGTATCACAATACCAAGACGAGGTTACCGTTCTTGCTTACGGTATGGTGTCAAAATGGTGGCACTAATACCAAGATGTAGTCGAGGTGGTCATTGTTGATGACGCGTCTGTGGCAAAGATGAGCGGCGGTGATGTTGATGTCGAACCATACCTAGATAGATGAAACACAAAAGGATACGGAACCGCAACTCAAATTCTCAAAGCTTGAAGTGGCAACACGTGTCAGAGAGCGAAACAGTCCAAATGGTGGTGGTATGCGGAAGTGGTGATGGTGTATAGGTGGTAGGGGTGCATATGCGGAAATGTGGGGCGGTGGTGGTGACTACACTAAAAAATTCAGTTTCATCAGGGTCGATCGGATGTCCGGGCTGGGTCGGTTGTCCGATCGTCGGACGTCCGGGCTGGGTCGGACATCCGGTGCCTGGGCGAATTTCAGGCACGGGATGAACTGCTAGGTTTCGAGGTGGAGATGGCGAAAATGGTCAAATCCGGAGGATTTTGTGGATGGAAAGGGGGGGAAAGGGGGGGGAAGCTAGATCCACTCAAAACAAAGCAAATCCATGGATCCAAACCAACAAAATCTCAACACATGAACAAATCACAAAAAAAATTGGGGCTATTTTTGTGGCAAATTTTTCGATTAGGGCAAAAAACAATAAAACAAGGCTAGAAATACAACAGGGAGGCTCCGAAATCGTGATCAACGTGGCTCTAGATACCAAGATGATGTAGGGTAGAACCCTAATTGCCCGATCTTTCACGAAAGGAGCGGATCCTGCGATGAACACGAAGAACACAAGGGGGAAACAAGGTGAAACACAAAGGAAAACACAGGAGAATCACTAAACCAACACAAGATAGTCACACATGTGCTAGATCCTCGGATACGTAAGAGTTCACATGGTACACGATCAACTAGGGACGATACAAGGGTAGCCGATCTTCTCCGTGAGGAGGTCTTGATGTTCTTCTCTCCGAGGAGGTCTTGAATCCAAAGGGATCTTCTCCGAAGAGGCCGCGGTCTCTCTCGAGGAGTAGATCTGATGTGGATGAGCAATGCTCTATATCTCAAATGAGCTAAACCAATGCTAACCCTAGAAAGGAGGAGGGAGAGGTCTATTTATGGTCTTAGTGCAAAAGAGAGGGGCGAAGGGGTACATGGGCTGCGACCCAACACGAAACAACACACAGGCGTCGGACGTCCGGTAGTCACCGGTCGTCCGGAGGCTCGCGAGGGTCCGGACGTCTGGTGCCTGTCGGACATCCGTAGATTCGGCTCGGGTGGACTTCGGTCGGACGTCCGGGCGGGGTCAGACATCCGGAGCCTGGAGGTCGTCGGTCGTCCGTAGTGCTTCGGAAGTCCATAGTTTTGGCTCGGGAGTGGAAGCGTCAGTCGTCCGGACAGGGCCGGACGTCCGGAGCCTGGAGGTCGTCGGACGTCCGGCGTTTGTCGGTCGTCCGGAGCCTGGGGACTTCGAGCAGTTCTTCTTCTTGTCCTGTGAACTTGGCGTCCTCACCGTCTTGTCCATTGAGTGTAGTTGGTCCGGGGCTTTCCTCCCAGTACCTGATCACACATAGGGTTTCCACTTGAGGTAGTAGCCAATTATCATGCATGGAAAGTGGAAGTTTGGAGAGGAGTGAGTTCACCTTATCTTTGATAGCCTTGGCTTGGGCTCTTGTCATTGGTCCAAGTGTTGACGTTGGAGGTGTAGGTGCATCCATGGGGATGATCGTGAGATGCTCCGCATCATATTGTTTGTTCACGATAGAGCTTTCGGAGTGCGAGGCTTGCTACTACGAATCACTAGGGTTTTCCGATCATCAGCAAGGCAAGTAACTCTTTGATCATATCCCTTTACTACCCAGTTTTTATGCATTATTCTCAACCCTCAAACTTTGCATGATTAGGATTGACAACATGTGGGTATTTGGGAAGTAGTAGATGAGGTAGGAACCTATTGCCTTTTGTTTCAAACCATGGGTGTTACTACGTTATGCTTACACTGCTATGCTATGCTCGTCGACGTGGTTTGGTTTCCAGAGAATTCATGAAAGTTGTGAGAGTTATTGTTAACTGATGTCTACTACACAACCTTCTTCTTGTAGACGTTGTTGGGCCTCCAAGTGTAGAGGTTTGTAGGACAGTAGCAAATTTCCCTCAAGTGGATGACCTAAGGTTTATCAATCCGTGGGAGGTGTAGGATGAAGATGGTCTCTCTCAAACAACCCTGCAACCAAATAGCAAAGAGTCTCTTGTGTCCCCAACACACCCAATACAATGGTAAATTGTATAGCACTACTAGGGAAAAAGCCTAGCAGTAGCGCTGGTTTTTGGCCTATCAGTAGCGTGGGTAAGCGCGCTACTGATAAGGCGCTACAGCTAATGCTTAGCAGTAGCGCCTACTAGCACTCGCTACTGCTATATCTACTTAGTAGTAGTGCTTTCCAAGTCAATCGCTACTGCTAATTATTAGTAGCGCTTTCGAAAACAACCGCTACTACTATTATTCCCTATTCCATTTCTTTTGAATTTTAGGTCATATTCATATACATGTATACAATTTTTCATACAGTAGCAATTTAGAGATTGTTTTTACATCGTAATGAGTTATTAAATCACTAGGTTAAAGAACCTTGGATTAGTTTCAAGTGCATGGATCCAAAGTAACCAATGGTCACTTTGGATCCAACCATTTGAAACTAATCGGCGGTTCTTTCACCCAATGACATAATAACTTCTCATCATCATCATAATATCGTTAACAACTTATCATCATAATATATCATTGTCATATAACTCCTCATAATCATCATTTTCGTCCATGATGGGACGTCATATAACAACTTCATCACTAGTTATAATAACAACTCGTCCTCCTCATCATCATAGTACTCATAGTCACTACTCCTACTCAGCATCACCATCAAGTCTAAGACATTGTAGTCATATATAATCAACGCTAACTAATTGTTCTTAATACTTAGGACCTACTCCTCTCTCCTAGCTAAACTACCATAAAACATATAAACCGGTCCTTCACCATAATGAAGAATGGACATAAACCTATCTCCAACTTGTGGCTTGCACACATTCATTTTGTCTCCAATTATTTGCGTGTGCGCATTCATCACTTTGCTCCATTCTTTGATTTTGAGCCTTCCACTGTTTGAAGAAATCGAGTATGCAGTATGGTAAGCCTCCGAAGGAGTTGGTCGTAAGCTAACCATATGCATATCACCTTCGGTAAATAGCATGTCAGACACAACCTGCTTCGGGAGCCTCTATTCAAAAACAAAATAGTAACATATATAGTTAGCAATGGTTTACTTCAGAATAATGTATGCAATGAAGTTACCATCATTAACAAAATCTTACCAAGTTTTTAGCAGTGAAGTTATCATCAAGCAATGTATGGACTAGTGGCACGTATCTAGTATAATTTTGGCTGATAGAGTGACTGGTTTTGAAGGCCTCAACATCTTCTATGAATGAGACAAGATAACCTTTCTCCTCACAATTAAGCTTGGAGTCATAGCTGTAGTATGTGTTGTCTACTATCTTCCGAGTATTTCTTGAAGATAAGAAATAAGCTGAAAATTATAAATAAATAAGTTTAGTATGGACGAACACCAAATATTTTTAAATTAACAACATAAATTACTGAACTTAACAAATTAGTTTGACAAACTCACATCTAGGCAAAACTGGAGGCATATCCACATCCACCCAGATGTCGATATTATCATCATCATCATAATCCTCGGGACAAATATCAAATCTTATTCGCATTCCCTCCTCAAATCCATATGCCTTGCAGAGAGCTTCCCATTTAGAGCAACCGAAATGGGAGCGATCGACCGCATTGTAGAACTTGACCAGAAACTCGTAACCATGTTTACTTCTTAAGTGAGACCTCCTCGTCTCCACATTCTCAAAGTCATCTAAACCAAAACCAAGCTTCTCCAATACATATGGTCTAGCATGGCACGGGATGTACTAATCGACTTGAAAAAATCCATAAATTACACGTTGAACAAAAGAAGCACAAGTGATGATATTAATTACGATGAAATGCTTGTCGTTGCGTACCGTACAAACATCAAAGGTCTTTTCCAGCTTCACGGTGAAAAACCTATCATTTTGCAGGTGAGGAAACATGTCGCACACACCACGGTCATCATAGTAGTACCCGCACTCCGGGATCCCATCGTCATCAGACATCTCTTGTGTTCAAAATTTAGAGATTATAACTCGACAGCAAAACCCAAAAAATCCGGCATGACCTTTGCTAAAAAAGGACACATCGAGCGCCTGAAATTTGCCGGAACAGAAATTAATCAACACTCCGGCAAAACATAGGCCACTTATCCATGGTCATTGCATTTCAATGATTCAAAATATGAAAAAAAACATTCGAAAATATCTTATATAAAATTCTAACACTAATTAAACTAGTTTTATTAACTACTTACTAAATAAACTAGTTTTATTAACTACTTACTAAATAAACTAGTTCTATTAAGCACTTACTAAATAAACTAGGTCCATTAAGCACTTAATATAAATAAGCTAGTTATATTAATCACTTGCTAAATAAACTAGTTACCTATAATTTGCAAAAACAAAGACAAGAGAGGGAGGGAGGAGAGAGGAGGGGTAGGGGGTGGCCGAAGGAGGAGGGGGAGGGGCTGGCCGAAGGAGGAGGAGGGAGGGGCGGTGGGCGGAGGAGGAGGAGGAGGAGGAGGGAAGGGCTGTGGGAGGAGGGCTGCCGGAGGAGGAGGGAGGAGGGGGCGGCCGCAGGCGGAGGGAGGAGGGCGCGGTGGGAGGAGGAGGGAGGAGGGACGGAAGGAGGTAGTACCTCGGTGACGGACGGACGATGGCGGCGGTGGCGACGAGCGACAATGGTTATCGGCGCGGGCGAGAGTGACTGAGAGGGAGAGTGAGAGAAAGAGGGTTAGCCGCGTGGGGATAATGTAGGGTTAGTAGTAGCGCGGGTATGAAAAGGCGCCGCATGTAAGGAGAATAGCAGTAGCGCGGTATGGTGTAAGGCGCTACTGCTATAACTAGCTGGACGGCGAGGTCAAGGCAATTAGAGCAGTAGCACGGTTTAGAGATGACGCGCTACTGCTATTTTTCTTTCAACAGCGCATTTTTCCGGCACGCGCTGCTGCTAAATAGCAGTAGCGTCGTATTTTGAAGAGTGCTGCTGGTAATATTCTGTGTATAAGGTTTTCCCTAGTAGTGTAGGTGCACTAGTTCGGTGAAGAGATGGTGATACAAGTGCAATATGGATGGTACATATAGGTTTTTGTAATCTGAAAATATAAAAACAGCAAGGTAACTAATGATAAAAGTGATCACAAAAGGTATTACGATGCTTCAAAACAAGGCCTAGGGTTCATACTTTCACTAGTGTAAGTTCTCTCAACAAGGATAACATAATTAGATCATATAACGATCCCTCAACATGCAACAAAGAGTCACTCCAAAGTCACTAATAGCGGAGGACAAACAAAGAGATTATTGTAGGGTACGAAACCACCTTAAAGTTATTCTTTCCGATCAATCCATTGGGCTATTCCTATAAGTGTCACAAACAGCCCTAGAGTTCATAGTAAAATAACACCTTAAGACACAAATTAACCAAAACCCTAATGTCACCTAGATACTCCAATGTCACCTCAAGTATCCGCGGGTATGATTATACGATATGCATCACACAATCTCAGATCCATCTATTCAACCAACACAAAGAACTTCAAAGAGTGCCCCAAAGTTTCTATCAGAGAGTCGAGATGAAAACGTGTGCCAACCCCTATGCATAAGTTCACAAGGTCATACAACTCGCAAGTTTATCACCAAAACATACATCAAGTGGATCACGTGAATATCCCATTGTCACCACAGATAAGCACATGCAAGACATACATCAAGTGTTCTCAAATCCTTAAAGACTCAATCCGATAAGATAACTTCAAAGGGAGAACTCAATTCATCACAAGGAGATAGAGGGGGGCATCATAAGATCCAACTATAATAGCAAAGCTCGCAGTACATCAAGGTCGTGCCATATCAAGAACACGAGAGAGAGAGAGAGTGATCAAACACATAGCTACTGGTACACACCCTCAGTCCCGAGGGTGAACTACTCCCTCCTCGTCATGCAGAGCGCCGGGATGATGAAGATGGCCGCCGGTGATGGATCCCCCCTCCGGTAGGGTGCCAGAACAGGGTCCCAATTGGTTTTTGGTGGCTACACAGGCTTGCGGCGGCGGAACTCCCGATCTAGGTTATTTTTTGGAGGTTTCTGTATTTATAGGAATGTCCGGCGTCGGTCTCACGTCAGGGGGGGGGGTCTCCAAGTCATCCACGAGATAGGGGGGCGAGCCCAGGGGGTAGGGTGCTCCCTCGACCCTCGTGGATGGCTCGGGACTCTTCTGGCCCAACTCTTTTACTTCGGGGGATTCTTTTGGTCCATAAAAAATCATCAAAAATTGGCACGTCAATTGGACTCCGTTTGGTACTCCTTTTCTATAAAACTCAAAAACAAGGAAAAAAATAGAAAATGGCACTGGCACTGGGCTCTAGGTTAATACGTTAGTCCCAAAAATCATATAAAATAGCATATAAATGCATATAAAACATCCTAGATGGATAATATAATAGCATGGAACAATCAAAAATTATAGATACGTTGGAGACGTATCATTAACTAAGGTTCAACTTAAGGTGGCTATTTTAATACACATCTGGGTGGATTGGTTTGTGGGCACCTGGGGAATCCAGTGTTGTCCAAGGAGATCCCAGGGTATTCGTGTGATTTTCCTATGGTTCGCCACCCATGCTCAAAGGGATCATAAAATTATTCATGCTAGAAACTTCCGTGTGCAGCCACAAGCCATTATGGGCTATGGCATAGTTGAGTAAGTTGTGGGAATCCTTTCCATGATGGGCTAGCAGATGTAGGGGATTTTAGGTGTACCGGCCTATCTATCGGTTAAGGGGACCTCTTCGAAAAGACTGTGTCTCAGTCATCCATTTCTCAAACATCATGCAGTGCGAGAAATACAACGGAGGGGATCGATTCTTGTGGGGAAAAGTGTGCAAACCTCTGCAGAGTGTACAAACTAATCATGATTAGCCGTGTCCCGGTTATGGACATCTTGAGTATCTGGTACTTGAATTATTATGTTGATCTCATCACTTTACTTAATTTATTTTGTTGGGTTATTAACTTTTAATTGGGATTGAGTTGGGGTTACCTTCTCAATGTTTTTAACCAACTTTATAGTTAAATAAAACATATTCCTTTGTTGTAGGAAAAAATTAGCTTTATGCAAATGATAACCATAGAGCCTCCACCAGCCATATATGCATGTAGTGATAGCTGTTATTTGCTCATTGCTCTATAGTGTTATCTTCCCAGCATATTACATGTGCTGACCTACACAGGCTGCAACGTATTATGTTGCAGAATTTTCAGACGAAGAGTAAGGTGGGCTAGGTCGTTGTCATGCACTCAGTTTTGCCATGGAGTTGGATGGACTCTTCTACCTTCGAAGATTCCGCTGTTATCTTTTTTAGATGGCCTTCAGCCATATTATTGTAATAAGTTCTCTTTTGAGACATTCGATGTAATAAGTGTGTGATTGAACTCTGTTATAAATCCTCGAGTACTATGTGTGTCAGCAATACCGATCCAGGGATGACACTTAAGCACAAAGACTTGACCTCCTGAGGCCGGGTCGCTATAGAAGGTCATGTGCATCCGTGTGTTGATGCATCCAGAGGAAGGTACTACACCCATGTGTGCTGGCTTGGATGTCTAGATCTGCTTCCTATTTAGATGAATTGTGTTGAGATATCACTCTTTTCAGTTTCCTACTAATGGCCTTCCAAAGATAATAGTACATACAATTTTGCTAAAGCACATCTAGATGTGCTCTAAGTATCGCACATCTAAATGCTATGTCATTGATTTTACAGTAAGATTCGTGCAAGCATTTTCTTTTTCTCCTATTCATTTTAGTTTGATTGAGTCACTTAAACGTGCAATAACTAGAGCACATCTAGATGTGCCCTAGACATACTTCGGTTTAGAAATTTTGCTTCCATAGTTCAACCAATTCTTGGTGAATTTAGTATGTACGTGACAAACATGCTTCCTCATGTTGGCTGCACTCTATATTAATTTCCATTTTTATTTTTCCATGCTTCAAAGTAAGATGAGTTATACAAAGATAGCGCACCTTCATGCTTCATACTGATGGGACTTCCAAATTATACTTCATATGCTCGTTGGGTTTAGATAAAATGCTTCCAATACTTTCCTGCTTCCTTAAAAAAAGGAGCTGGTATACGAACAACACTGTCCGGATATTTGGACAATGCTACGAATCTAACCGTGCATGAGTGGAAGCAAGTGCCACACAACCACTAGATCAGGCGTCGTCTCAAAATCGACCATCGTGTGTCGGCCGCAGAGTTGTCTCATAAAAAAATGTTGTCATTGTTATCACCATTCTAATATGACATGCCGCAAATTATGTTATGTTTCCGGTGTTTGTGGTTTGCTTCCATAGTCCATGGTTCTAAAGAAAAAAATTGTTTCTATTGTTCTTTTTTTTGAACACCATTTTGATCAAAACACAACCCCATGTATGTTGTGACAGACAACTCGTTGCTTCGCGTAAACCTTTTTCTGACTACCTTACTTGCTATTCTGTTTTCCTGATGTATTCTAGTTTGAACATTGCCCCCATGCTTCTAGTTTCATCACATACTCCAGCATATGTCACGCAAGCTTCACATTATTCTTTTCTAGTTTAACTCATTTCTTCATTGCTGTTGTGTGCTTAACCGGTTAAATTCTTATCTCTCATGCTAGTTATTTTTTTGCTGATCATATGTTATCAATTGTTCTGACAATTCCCATATTGTTATCTTTGCTAATATCTAAAATTTATAGATGTCAATGCACGAGTGATACCGTAAGCAATTCATCCATGTTTCAGTTGGTGTTATCCCGGCGGGTGTGCTTCCATGGTCTTGCTAGCTTGGCATGTACATTCTCAGCTTCGCCGAGGTGTGTTTCAAATGTTCCACTCTTCCTTGTGCCGTCATTGTCAAGGTGGACCACTGGTCAGGAAGATCATCAAGGTAGAACGATGTGCGAACACCATGGGTGGGGATCAAAGCAACTCGTGTGGAAGCAAATTTGAAAATCTTTTGAAGCAAATTGTATTTTCTTCGGAAGCAAGTTATACTCTTTTTTTGCATTGTTTGATGGAAATAATTTTTATTTATTTTGCTGGAGTCATGATTGTCGATACATTCAACATATTTTTCTGCTTACAAAGAACACCGGACACACCTTCTAACTACCAGACTAAGAGCATCTCTAGCAGACCCCATATATCACCGACCCGCAAAACTCATTTACAGTTCATTTTATGGTTCCGCTATGTGGGGTCTGCTCGGCCAGCGCCCGCACCGGCCCACAAATCAGATGCGGTTCTATCTGAATTTGACACATATGCACATATCCAGAATTACTAATTTGCAATATAAGAAAAATTGTGAATGCTACAATACAAAAATCATCTGAATTATAATAATTATTCAAATCACCGAAGCAAACTAAATAATTCAATATAAAACTTGTCCCGTATACAAATCACACATTAATTAATTGAAAATGAATGGAAAAATGGAATATGTTACTGCCCAGCCCTTTGCCAATGGTGCTCAATGAGATCCTCCTGGAGCTGAAAGTGTTTGCATTTCAATCTCCCTATAGGTCTGAAGAGAAGCTCTAATGTGGTTAGGGTCTCCGGCTGGTTTGGCACGACAACCCACATTGTCGTAGAAGAACTCTAAGTTCATGCCTCTCTCATCTTTGAGAATCATATTGTGAAGAATAACATAGCATGTCATGATGTTTTTCAAGGATTGCTTGTCCCAAAAATGAGCAGGACCACGAATAATGGCAAACCTAGATTGCAAAACCCCGAATGATCTTTCATTATCTTTTCGGGCTGCCTCTTATACCCATGCAAATCCACATTTTTATTAGTTTTGGGGTCTTTGATGCTCTTGACAAATGTGCACCAAGGGTACATACCATCTGCAAGATAGTACCCCTTTGTGTATTCATGCCCATTGATAGTGTAGTTGCAAGCAGGAGCATCACCACTAGAAAGCCTAGCAAACAAATGAGACCATTGCAACACATTGATATCATTGAGAGTACCCAACATACAAGAAAGCAATGTCAAATCCATAAATCTTCGGATGCAACGGCCTCTAGCACAATTGTTGCATCACGAGACTTGCCACAATACATTCCCTGCCATGCCTTCGGGCATTTTTTCCAAGTCGAATGCATACAATCAATGCTACCTAGCATGCTAGGCCGACCTCTTCTCTCATTAGATGCCATCAATTTTTTTTGTCTTCCTCGTTGGGTGCCCGAAGATATTTAGTACCAAAGACACATATGATCACTTTGGCAAACCTGCGCACTGACTCAATTGTAGTATCTTCACCAATGCGAAGCTACTCATGGGCATAGTCATCCAGAATGCCGTATGCAATTACTCGCATAGTTGCCGAGATTTTTTTGACATGCACTAAATCCCTTCAACCCCGCGACATTTCTTCTTTGAGTAAAATACCGACAATTGGCTTCGCAAGCTTGAACTATTTTTACAAAGAGAGATTGGTGCATTCAGTACCTTCTCCGGAAGAGGTGAGGCAGATATGTTGGATTGTCCGTGAATTAGTCTTGCATCAACATCTCGTTTCCCGAGATGGAGATTTCGAGGAATGCAAAGACGACTGACAACCGATCCTCGCCGTCTCTTTCGGTTCTCATCTTCGTGCTCCTTCACGACGAGGGCCATCACCAACTTCTACTGCCGATAGTTGACAAGCAGCGTATCAACATCTGAGTCGTCTAAATCGGATGAATCCTTGAGCAAAAACTTCTCGCACAGGCTCAATTCCATCTAAATTCACAAATATGCATGCTGCGTTAACCAATTATGCATACCGCTCGGCACAAGCACAAGTACAAGTACTCACCTGCGGCTCAGCATGGTGGATCTCGAGGCAGCGACGGTGACTAGGTGTGGCTCGGGGCGGTGGATCCTGTGCGCTGACAGAGACTAGGGGCGGCTTGGATCAGCGGATCCGGCAAGCCGGTGAAGCGGCTTGCTGGAAGAGGGTAGGGGCGCCCCCGTGACGTGATTCCGCACGTAGATTGGCCGGAATCACTGGCGGCGGACGGGCGAACAAATGACGGGCGATGGCGGAAGGGGTGGGGAAAGGGCACGGGCTGAAATATCCCTTTGAAAGTGCAACTAATACCCGGGTGATCTTGGTAATTCATAACAACATATAGCTCATTGAACAAATGATCATTCAAGTTTAATATTTCAGAAAGTTCAATGAATGGCATGTCATGGACTAGAGATGTGGACCCCTCAAAGTGCTAAGGACACATATTGGCAAAAGCTCAAGACATTTCATTTTATTTTTAGTGATCCAAGATCACATTGAGTCCATAGGAAAGCCAATACTATTAAAAGGGGATGAGGTGTTGCTTAATGACTTGCTTGCTCAAAGTGCTTAGTGATATTGCTCCAAAGCCCTCAACCACTTTATCATTCCAAATATGTCCAAAACCCAAAGTCAAACTCGGCCCCAGTGATTCATCCTATCCGGAGCCACCGAGTTCATATGACATAGTTGAGGGAGTCCTGGATTAGGGGGTCCTCGAACTGCCGAATTATATACTTTGGCCGGACTGTTGGACTATGAAGATACAAGATTGAAGACTTCATCCCGTGTCCCGGTGGGACCCTCCTTTGCGTGGAAGGCAAGCTTGGCAGTTCAGATATGTAGATCTCCTCCCTTGTAACTAACTTTGTATAACCCTAGCCCCCTCCGGTGTCTATATAAACCGGAGGGTTTAGTCCGTAGGACAAGAACAATCATAATCATAGGCTAGCTTCTAGGGTTTAGCCTCTACAATCTCGTGGTATATCAACTCTTGTAATACTCATATCATCAAGAGCAATCAAGCAGGAAGTAGGGTATTACCTCCATCGAGAGGGCCCGAACCTGGGTAAACATTGTGCCCCCCGCCTCCTGTTACCATCCGCCTTAGACGCATAATTCGGGACCCCCTACCCGAGATCCGCCGGTTTTGACACCTACATTGGTGCTTTCATTTAGGGTTCCACTGTGTCTTCACCATAAGGCTTGATGGCTCCTTCAATCATCGGCAACGATGCGATCCAGGGTGAGGTTTTTCTCCCTGGACAGATCTTCATATTCGGCGGCTTCGCACTGCGGGCCAATTCGCTTGGCCATCTGGAGCAGATCGAGAGCTACGCCCCTGGCCGTCAGGTTAGGTTTGGAAACCTAAACTATAGTGCAGACATCTGCGGAGACTTGATCTTCGACGGATTCGAACCCGTGTCAGGTGCGCTACACAATCACGACGAGCATGACTTAGCTCTGCTGCCAGACAATGTTCGGGAAATCACACCTGTGGTAACTCCGGCCCTCGATCCGGAGCAGATCGCGCCTTCCCAGGATTGGTGGATGGACCCCGCCACGAAGGCCGCACACTCAGCGGCGATAGAGCCGAATACTGACTTCACCTCCTACGAGACTTGTGTTGCCGGATCCCTGGATTCGTCCCCGGCCACGGGCTCCGAACCGCCTGCGTTCGTGCCTATCAAATCTGATTGTGCGTCGATCATGGAGTTTTCCTCCGTGGATATCTTTCATCTCTCGCCCTTGGGTGATGTGCTAAATTCATTAAGGTCTCTCTCCTTGTCAGGAGGCCCTTTGCTGAACTATGTCTGGCTGGAGTGGGAAGCGGACGACGAAGAAATTCATTCCCCACCCACCACCCACTTAATAGCCACTGTCGATGACCTGACCGACATGCTTGATTTCGACTCCGAAGACATCGACGATATGGACGACGATGCAAGAGAAGAACAGGAACCACCGCCCATAGGGCGCTGGACAGCCACCTCATCATATGATATATACATGGTGGACACCCCCAAAGAAAGCGATGGAAATAAGGCAACAGAGGATAATCCCCCCGAGAAGCAATCTAAGCACCGGCGTCATCGGCGCCGCTCTAAGCCCCACCATAGCAAAAGTAGAGATACCGGCACAACAGACAATAACGCTGCGGATAGTGCCGAAAACGAAGACAATCCCCTCTAGCCAGGCTTCGAGCTGGAGGATGGGCAAGCTAGCCCTAAGGATCAGGTGGCAGACGGAGAATCAGAGGATGACAATTACATGCCTCTCTCCGAAGGCGAGGTGAGCCTCGGCGACGAAGAATTTATCGTGCCTGAGGAGCCCGCCGAACAGGAGCGCTTCAAGCGCTGGCTTATAGCCACAACAAAAAGCCTGAAGAAAAAGCAACAACAGCTTCAAGCTGACCAAGATCTGCTAGCGGATAGATGGACTGAGGTCCTGGCGGCCGAGGGATACGAACTTGAGCGCCCAACCAAAAGTTACCCAAAGCGCAGGTTGCTACCCCAACTTGAGGAGGAAGCATTAAAGCCTACACTCCCAGCGTATGATGCGGCTGACCGACCACCTCGTGGCCGAGACAAAGCGGCATATCAGGCCGAAGTCCAGCCCACACTCCATCGCCAGTTAAACAAAAGTACCAGGGCCCGGGGTAATACGCAGGACCTGTGAGACATATTGGAAAACAAGGCAGGACATGCAAGATCGATCTACGGATCACGGGGCGCGTCCCGACGCGTGACGACGACCATCACGCCGGATATACTAAAAGCAAATCCGGCCGAGCCGAATACAGCAGACAAGACTCGTATGAACTGCGTCGTGATATAGCCCGGCACAGAGGCGCCGCACACCCCCTATGCTTCACTGATGAAGTAATGGATCACGAATTCCCAGAAGGTTTTAAACCCATGAACATTGAATCATATGATGGTACAACAGACCCCGCGGTATGGATCGAAGATTTCCTCCTCCACATCCACATGGCCCGCGATGACGATCTACATGCCATCAAGTACCTCCCATTAAAACTCAAAGGACCTACTCGGCATTGGCTCAATAGCCTGCCGGTAAACTCCATTGGCAGTTGGGAGAATTTGGAAGATGCATTCCTTGACAACTTCCAGGGCACTTATGTGCGACCACCGGATGCCGATGACTTGAGTCACATAATCCAACAGCTAGGGGAATCAGCCAAGAAATTCTGGACTCGGTTCCTAACTAAAAAGAACCAAATTGTCGACTATCCGGATGCCGAGGCCTTAGTGGCATTTAAGCATAACATCCACGACGAGTGGCTCGCCCGACACCTCGGCTAAGAAAAGCCGAAATCCATTGCAGCCCTAATGACACTCATGACCCGCTTTTGTGCGGGGAGGATAGCTGGCTGGCTCGCAGCAACAACACATCAAGAAACCCTGGCAATTCAGATGCCAAAGATAGCAACGGCAGGCCACGTCGCAACAGACACAAGCGCCACAACAACGGCGACAGCACCGAAGACACGACGGTTAATGCAGGATTCAGTGGCTCTAAATCCAGTCAACGGAAAAAGCCATTCAAAAGAAGCAATCCGGGCCCGTCCAGCTTGGACCGCATACTCAATCGTTCATGTCAAATTCATGGCACCCCCAATAAACCAGACAACCACACCAACAGAGAATGCTGGGTGTTCAAACAGGCCGACAAGTTGAACGCCGAAAACAAGGAAAAGGGGCTGCATAGCGATGACGAGGAGGAGCCCTGGCCGCCAAACACACGAGGATAGAAGAAATTTCCTCCCCAAGTGAAAACGGTAAACATGATATACGCAACCCATATTCCCAAGCAGGAACGGAAGCGTGCACTGAGGGACGTCTATGCGATGGAGCCAGTCGCCCCAAAGTTCAACCCATGGTCTTCTTGTCCGATCATCTTTGATCGCAGGGACCACCCCACCAGTATCCGTCATGGCGGTTCTGCCGCATTGTTCCTTGACCCCATCATTGACGGATTTTGTCACAGCCCTAGCTTTGGCCTTTTCTTGTCATTGCATATGCATCCATGCATCATCTTAAATTCAAGGAAATTGAATTGAGGGAATTCTCAAGCCTCAGAAATCTTTTAAAAATGATCAACATTAAATCCTTTTTAAATGAGCCCAAGAAAATGTTCCTGTTAATCTCTGGGAATATTGGCAAGAGGTAATTAAAACCAATATTTTTGGTATCTCAGAAATATTTGTTTTGGGCATTTGAATTAATCCAATATGTATTTGATTTAGGGTTATAAAATGATATATATATATATATATAATATAGTTTTATAGTCTCAAACAATTTGAAACATGGTGTGAACCTCTAGAATAATTCAGTGAGTGCCCACAGGAAGTTTCAGATTTTATAAAATGGTTTGGTATTTAAAACAAACCAAAATAGATTGAAATAAATAGAAAATAGTAAAACAGAAGGAAATAAGACAGAGCAGAGAGAAAGAGACCCACCTGGCCTTACATGGCCCAGTAGCCGGCCCAACTCCTGTTTAGGCCGAGCCACCAGGGGTAGCCTTGTCTTCCTCCTCTCGCCGGTAGGCAGAGGGGAAGCAGTGCATGGCGCCCGCGCGCTCCGGCACGCAGCTGCCTGCCTGGCTCCCCCTCGACGTGCCTAGACAACGCCACGGAGACGCCCCGAGACCCCTCTCTCCTCTCCCTCACTCACTGCTCTCTCTCCCCTCCCCTGTCTTGCTCTCTTCCCACCACCGAGAGTGCCCTTCGCCGCCGCTCACTGTTTCCGCGCCCTGAGCCACCGCCTCGCCTCCCCGAAGTATCCCTCGTCACCACCACATCGTCCTGAAGCTCCGCGCCTACTCACGCAAGCCAGGGAGCCCTGCAACATCGCCGACGTCGTCGTGTTCATCGTAGGGCACCGGAGATCGTCATCGCCGATTCGTCGTCCTCAGCGCATCCCCGAGCTCTCTGGTGACTCCTTCGGATTTGCTGTGAGCCACTGCGTCGATTCCCCCTCTCCCCTAGCTCGTTTCCTTCCTCTAACACTGATGCCGTCGGAGCCGAGAGCTCTTCGCCGCCGTTCATGTCGCCACCGTGGCCACTGTCACCTAGGGCCGCGACCGAGCACACCACCATGCTCAGTGCAACGCCAGGACCCCAAAACCGTCACCTGTTGCTTCTGCCATGCACCGAAGCACCGAAACCGCCAACTTCCGAGCGCCGGTCGCCGCCTTTGAGCTCGCCGCGGTCGTCTCCGGCCACCCCAGCTCCCGCCGTCTGCTCCATCAGCTGTGCACGAGTAGCAGCTCTTCGTAGAGCCTCCCCATGCCCAAAACCATCGCCCATGGGCGATTTCCGAAGCCCTCCGCCGTCTCTGACCTCGCGGGCGACGAGCCGCGGGTCAACTCCGGTGGGGTTGACCCCATTTGACCGGGGTTTGACCCCCCCTGAGTCTATGACATGTGGGCCTAGGCCTGCAGACACTTTTAGTTAAGTTTAGTTTAACCAGTAAGTAGCTCCGTTAATCACTGGGTCACTGACCAGTGGGCCCCACTGGCCAGGTTTGACCTGGACCACTTCGTTGACCGCTGACGTCAGCGTGATGTCATGCTGATGCAATAACTCATTTACTGGATTATTCTTATTCAGGAAATTCCAGAAAATAGTGCTAACTTCTAAAAATCATAGAAAATCAACCATAACTCCAAATGAAATAATTTATATATGAAAAATGATCAGAAAAATTCAAGGAACCCATCTGTACCATTTCCATGCATGTTTGAGCAATGTTTGTCCTCTGTTTTGGACAAAACAAATAAAGGGCATTTAAATAATCATATATGGAGTTGGAATTTGAATCATGTATCCAAACCAACTTCATTTAAATCATAGCTAGATGCATTAGCTCAAATCACAGCATATTGCCATGTCATGATCATGCATCATATTGTGGCATTGCATTGATTGTGTTCTTTCTCAGTTGCCGGTGTTTGTCCCCTCTCGGTAGATGTGTACCGACGACAAGAACGATGACACCGATGAAGTGTGTTCCTCTTCAGAAGTGTCAGGCAAGCAAAACCCCCTTGTTCATTCCGATACAATCCCACTCTCTCGCTCCTGCTCTCTCTTACCGCATTAGGACAACAACGATTCAACTGCTACATGCTGCGGTAGTTGAACCCCTTTCCTTTGCATGACCTATCATTGCCACAGTAAATAGATGAAACCCATTAGCATGAGTAGGAATTGTTTGAGCCCTGATGTGCCTACTCATTCATGCTTGTTGTCATGCCTGCTACTGCTTAGAGTTGAGTCAGGTCTGATTCATCGGGAATGAATTGGAATGTGGTGAACATGTCCTACTGTTGAGAGCTAAGTGTGTGAACACGATTTGGTAAAGGTAGCAGTGAGAGGCCATGTAGGAGTATATGGTGGGTTTTCTCATTGAAATCGTCCTCAGGAACTGAGTTCTGTGTTTGTGATCCATGAACAATTACTACCACACATTGGGTTCCGGTAACTCGACCCCTCTCGGCTTATTAACCAACTCGATCTCTGTCCAGGAGTTGCAACTAGTTTCTGGTGTTTGTAGGTAGTGTTAGTAAGCTACCAAGTGGCACCCAGTACATGTGGTCTTGGGGCAGACTAGGCACAGTGGCACGGTGTACCAAGTGGCACCCGGATGGTGGGCTTGGGAACCCTGCTCACATCGTTTGGGGCCGTGAGCGACACCCCGACCGGATCTCCTTGCGGATGAAACCCGAATAGGCAATAAACCTGGACGAGAGACTTGTGTGGTTAGTCAGCTCATGGCCGACTCCCTCGACAGGCTTCCGCTTGAAGGTTGCCGAGGTACACGAAGTGTACATGGTGGTAAGTGGCGAGAGCGTGTGTGAAGAAGTACACCCCTGCAGGGTTATCATTACCTATTCGAATAGACGGATTCCTCGGATATGGAGACTTGGACCCCTTGCATCATTCATAGACAAGTGAAAGTGGATACTCTAAAATGCGCAAGATAAGCATGAGTGCTATGGATGGCGTTCTCGTAGGAAGACGGGAGCGGATCCATAGTGGTGTATTGATATGGTGAATATGTGGACTCGTGTGCGCCACCTCAAAAGAGTTACTTGCAGCCGTAGTTTAGGATAGCCACCGAGTCAAAGCTGGCTTGCTGCAGTTAAACTCCACCACCCCCTTTGTTGATACCGATGCATATGTAGATAGTTCTGATGTAAGTCTTGTTGGGTACATTTGTACTCACGTTTTCTTATTTTATGTTTTGCAGAGACATCAGTCTCGCTAGTAGTTCTGTGTGGACTCCGACGTTTAGCTTGATACCTCAGCTACGATCTTGTGCCCTCGGCAGGATCTTGTAGATAGTCAGGCTTCTCAGCCTTTGTCATTTGTAGAAGTCTGTACTCAGACATGTTAAGCTTCCGCATGTGCTTTGACTTGTATGCTCTGAATGTTGGGTCATGAGACCCATGTTTGTATTATCTGGCTCTTCGGAGCCTAATGAATAAATACTTGAGTCGTAGAGTTATGTTGTGATGCCATGTTGTATTTACACATATCGAGCATATTGTGTGTATGATTGAAATGCTTGGTATGTGTGGGATTCGACAACCTAGTTGTTGATCCTTGGTAGCCTCTTATGGGGAAATGTAGTCTTGTGCTTCAATGAGCCATAGTAGTCTGCTACAGCCCGGTTCACCAGAGTCCTGCTAGCCCAGCACTACTGCTCTGGAACACTTAGACTGGCTGGCATGTGATTCACTTCGTTCCTGTGTCTGTCCCTTCGGGGAAATGTCATGCGATGACATCCGGAGTCCTGCCTAGCCTGCTACAGCCCGGGATCCTGGAGTCCTATTAGCCCAGTGCTACAGCCCGAATTCGCACACTGCTGACCGACATGCTCGATCATGATTCATGTATGCCTATCCCCGTAAGTTAGTGCCACTTTGGGTTCATGACTAGTCACGTCGGCCCAGGTTCTCTGTCATATGGATGCTAGCGACACTATCATATACGTGAGCCAAAAGACGCAAACGGTCCCGGGCCATGGTAAGGTGACACCCGTGGTAATACCATGCGTGAGGCCGCAAAGTGATATGAGGTGTTACAGGCTAGATCGGTGTGACTTAGAATCAGGGTCCTGACAGCTTTGGTATCAGAGCCTGACTGCATGTAGGATTACCAAGCCAAACTGGTCGAAGTTGAGTCTAGAAATGCTTTAGTTATATGTAAGGGAATTGATTGTGGAAGGGAACGTAAGGCTCTTTTTACTCCTTTACCTTATGCCTTCTGATCTGAGTCAACCGCTTCTCTTCTGCGGGGATTAAGAACTAGGCCTTCTCATCTATCTACCAGGATGACGTGTTACTAATCCATAGACTTATAGGATTGATGGATTCAAGTCTTAGTTCAGTTCCTACTACTTCTGTGTGTTGACAGTTGATCTCAGAACCTTGATATTGCGATCTTAAGTGGTTATGCCACCATTTTGCAGGATGTCTCAAATCTTTTGAGCATTTACAACCGTTATGTTGTCCGAGTCATCCCAGGTTTCTAAACAATCTGATGCATTTGCAAATCCCTTTCTCTTGTGTTCGATGTCTTTTTGGGCCAGTCTAACCAGACTAACCGGTGCGTTGAGGTAATTTATTGCCTCAACATATATGTGTTGGGGAACGTTGCAGAAAACAAAAAATTTCCTACGGTTTCACCAAGATCCATCTATGAGTTCATCTAGCAATGAGTGATTGGATTGCATCTACATACCTTTGTAGATCACGCGCGGAAGCGTTCAAAGAACGGGGATGAGGAAGGCGTACTCGACGTGATCCAAATCACCGGAGATCCTAGCCGCCGAACGGACGGCACCTCCGCGTTCAACACACGTACGGTCAGCGTAACGTCTCCTCCTTCTTGATCCAGCAAGGGGAAGGAGGAGGTTGAGGAAGATGGCTCCAGCAGCAGCACGACGGCGTGGTGGTGATGGAAGCTGCAGTACTCCGGCAGGCTTCGCCAAGCACTATGGAGGAGGAGGAGTGTTGGAGAGGGAGAGGAGGCCACCAAGGCAAAAGGTAGAAGTCTCCATTCTCCCACTATATATAGGAGGGCCAAGGGGGGGGCGCCGCCCTAGGAGATCTAATCTCCTAGGGGGCTGCGGCCAAGGGAGGAATCCCTCCTCCCAAGGCACCTAGGAGGTGCCTTCCCCTCCTAGGACTCTTCCTCCCTTGAAACCCTAGGCGCATGGGCCTCTTGGGGCTGGTGCCCTTGGCCCATGTCGGCCAAGGCGCACCCCCTACAGCCCATGTGCCCCCCCGGGACAGGTGGCCCCACTCGGTGGACCCCCGGGACCCCTCCGGTGGTCCCGGTATAATACCGGTGACCCCGAAACTTGTCCCGATGCCCGAAATAGCACTTCCTATATATAATTCTTTACCTCCGGACCATTCCGGAACTCCTCGTGACGTCCGGGATCTCATCCGGGACTCCGAACAACATTCGGGTTACTGCATATACATATCCCTACAACCCTAGCGTCACCGAACCTTAAGTGTGTAGACCCTACGGGTTCGGGAGACATGTAGACATGACCGAGATCGCTCTCCGGTCAATAACCAACAGCGGGATCTGGATACCCATGTTGGATCCCACATGCTCCTCGATGATCTCATCGGATGAACCACGATGTCGAGGATTCAAGCAACCCCGTATACAATTCCCTTTCTCAATCAGTATGTTACTTGCCCGAGATTCGATCGTCGGTATCCCAATACCTCGTTCAATTTCGTTACCGGCAAGTCACTTTACTCGTACCATAATGCATGATCCCGTGACCAGACGCTTGGTCACTCTGAGCTCATTATGATGATGCATTACCGAGTGGGCCCAGTGATACCTCTCCGTCATACGGAGTGACAAATCCCAGTCTTGATCCATGTCAACCCAACAGACACTTTCGGAGATACCCGTAGTATACCTTTATAGTCACCCAGTTACATTGTGACGTTTGGTATACCCAAAGCACTCCTACGGTATCCGGGAGTTACATGATCTCATGGTCTAAGGAAAAGATACTTGACATTGGAAAACTCTAGCAAATGAACTATACGATCTTATGCTATGTTTAGGATTGGGTATTGTCCATCACATCATTCTCCTAATGATGTGATCTCGTTATCAATGACATCCAATGTCCATAGTCAGGAAACCATGACTATCTGTTGATCAACGAGCTAGTCAACTAGAGGCTTACTAGGGACATGTTGGTGTCTATTATTCACACATGTATTACGATTTCCGGATAACACAATTATAGCATGAATAAAGACAATTATCATGAACAAGGAAATATAATAATAATGCTTTTATTATTGCCTCTAGGGCATATTTCCAATAGTCTCCCACTTGCACTAGAGTCAATAATCTAGTTACATTGTGATGAATCGAACACCCATGGAATTCTGTTGTTGATCATGTTTTGCTCTAGGGAGAGGTTTAGTCAACGGATCTGCTACATTCAGGTCCGTGTGCACTTTACAAATATCTATGTCTCCATCTTGAACATTTTCACGAATGGAGTTGAAGCGACGCTTGATGTGCCTTGTCTTCTTGTGAAACCTGGGCTCCTTGGCAAGAGCAATAGCTCCAGTGTTGTCACAGAAGAGCTTGATCGGCCCCGACGCATTGGGTATGACTCCTAGGTCGGTGATGAACTCCTTCACCCAAATTGCTTCATGTGCTGCCTCCGAGGCTGCCATGTATTCCGCTTCACATGTAGATCCCGCCACGACGCTCTGCTTGCAACTGCACCAGCTTACTGCCCCACCATTCAAAATATACACGTATCCGGTTTGTGACTTAGAGTCATCCAGATCTGTGTCGAAGCTAGCGTCGACGTAACCCTTTACGACGAGCTCTTTGTCACCTCCATAAACGAGAAACATTTCCTTAGTCCTTTTCAGGTACTTCAGGATATTCTTGACCGCTGTCTAGTGTTCCTTGCCGGGATTACTTTGGTACCTTACTACCAAACTTACGGCAAGGTTTACATCAGGTCTGGTACACAGCATGGCATACATAATAGACCCTATGGCTGAGGCATAGGGGATGACACTCATCTCTTCTATATCTTCTGCCGTGGTCGGACATTGAGCTGAGATCAATTTCACACCTTGTAATACAGGCAAGAACCCCTTCTTAGACTGATCCATATTGAACTTCTTCAATATCTTATCAAGGTATGTGCTTTGTGAAAGACCTATGAGGCGTCTTGATCTATCTCTGTAGATCTTGATGCCTAATATATAAGCAGCTTCTCCAAGGTCCTTCATTGAAAAACTCTTATTCAAGTAGGCCTTTATGCTGTCCAAGAGTTCTATATCATTTCCCATCAAAAGTATGTCATCTACATATAATACGAGAAATTCTACAGAGCTCCCACTCACTTTCTTGTAAACACAGGCTTCTCCATAAGTCTGTGTAAACCCAAACGCTTTGATCATCTCATCAAAGCGAATGTTCCAACTCCGAGATGCTTGCACCAGCCCATAAATCGAGCGTTGGAGCTTGCACACCTTGTCAGCATTCTTAGGATCAACAAAACCTTCCGGCTGCATCATATACAATTCTTCCTTAAGGAAACCATTAAGGAATGCCGTTTTGACGTCCATTTGCCATATTTCATAATCATAGAATGCGGCAATCGCTAACATGATTCGGACGGACTTCAGCTTCGCTACCGGTGAGAAAGTCTCATCATAGTCAACCCCTTGAACTTGTCGATAACCCTTAGCGACAAGCCGAGCTTTATAGATGGTCACATTACCATCCGCGTCTGTCTTCTTCTTAAAGATCCATTTATTCTCTATGGCTCGCCGCTCTACGGGCAAGTCAGTCAAAGTCCATACTTCGTTTTCATACATGGATCCTATCTCGGATTTCATGGCTTCCAGCCATTTGTCGGAATCCGGGCCCGCCATCGCTTCTTCATAGTTCGAAGGTTCACCGTTGTCTAACAACATGATTTCTAAGACAGGGTTGCCGTACCACTCTGGTGCAGAACGTGTCCTTGTGGACCTTCGAATTTTAGTAGGAGCTTGATCAGAAGTATCTTGATCATCATCATTATCTTCCTCTCTAGTCGGTGCAGGCACCTCAGGAACATTTTCTTGAGTTGTGCCTTTTTCCGGTTCAAGAGGTAATACTTCATCAAGTTCTACTTTCCTCCCACTTACTTCTTTCGAGAGAAACTCTTTCTCTAGAAAGGACCCATTCTTGGCAACAAAGATCTTGCCCTTGGATCTGAGGTAGAAGGTATACCCAGTAGTTTCTTTAGGGTATCCTATGAAGACGCATTTTTCCGACTTGGGTTCGAGCTTTTCAGGTTGAAGTTTCCTGACATAAGCATCGCATCCCCAAACCTTTAGAAACGACAGCTTAGGTTTCTTCCCAAACCATAATTCAAACGGTGTCGTCTCAACGGATTTCGACGGAGCCCTATTTAAAGTGAATGCGGCAGTCTCTAAAGCATACCCCCAAAAGGATAGCGGTAAATCGGCAAGAGACATCATAGATCGCACCATATCTAATAGAGTGCGATTACGACGTTCGGACACACCATTACGCTGAGGTGTTCCAGGCGGCGTGAGTTGTGAAAATATTCCACATTTTCTTAAGTGTGTGCCAAACTCGTGACTCAAGTATTCTCCTCCACGATCTGATCGTAGGAACTTGATTTTCCTGTCACGTTGATTCTCAACCTCACTCTGAAATTCCTTGAACTTTTCAAAGGTTTCAGACTTGTGTTTCATTAAGTAGACATACCCATATCTACTTAAGTCATCAGTGAGGGTGAGAACATAACGATAGCCACCGCGAGCCTCAACACTCATTGGACTGCACACATCAGTATGTATGATTTCCAATAAGTTGGTTGCTCGCTCCATTGTTCCTGAGAACGGAGTCTTGGTCATTTTACCCATGAGGCATGGTTCACACGTGTCAAATGATTCGTAATCAAGAGACTCTAAAAGTCCATCAGCATGGAGCTTCTTCATGCGTTTGACACCTATGTGACCAAGGCGGCAGTGCCACAAGTATGTGGGACTATCATTAACAACCTTGCATCTTTTGGTACTCACACTATGAACATGTGTAGCATTACGCTCGAGATTCATTAAGAATAAACCATTCACCATCGGAGCATGACCATAAAACATATCTCTCATATAAATAGAACAACCATTATTCTCGGATTTAAATGAGTAGCCATCTCGTATTAAACGAGATCCTGATACAATGTTCATGCTCAAACTTGGCACTAAATAACAATTATTGAGGTTTAAAACTAATCCCGTAGGTAAATGAAGAGGCAGCGTGCCGACGGCGATCACATCGACCTTGGAACCATTCCCGACGCGCATCGTCACCTCGTCCTTCGCCAGTCTCCGTTTATTCCGCAGCTCCTGTTTTGAGTTACAAATGTGAGCAACCGCACCGGTATCAAATACCCAGGAGCTACTCGAGTACTGGTAAGGTACACATCAATTACATGTATATCATATATACCTTTCGTTTTGCCGGCCTTCTTGTCCGCTAAGTATTTGGGGCAGTTCCGCTTCCAGTGACCACTTTCCTTGCAATAAAAGCACTCAGTCTCGGGCTTGGGTCCATTCTTTGGCTTCTTCCCGGTAGCTCCCTTGCCGTCCTTCTTGAAAGCTTTCTTTCCCTTGCCCTTCTTGAACTTAGTGGTTTTATTCACCATCAACACTTGATGTTCCTTTTTGACTTCTACCTCTGCTGATTTCAGCATTGCAAATACTTCAGGAATGGTCTTTTCCATCCCCTGCATATTGAAGTTCATCACAAAGCTCTTGTAGCTTGGTGGAAGCGACTGAAGGATTCTATCAATGACCGCGTCATCCGGGAGATTAACTCCCAGCTGAGTCAAGCAGTTATGCAACCCAGACATAGTGAGTATGTGCTCACTGACAGAATTGTTTTCCTCCATCTTACAGCTGAAGAATTTGTCAGAGACTTCATATCTCTCGACCCGGGCATGAGCTTGGAAAACCATTTTCAGCTCTTCGAACATCTCATATGCTTCGTGTCTCTCAAAACACTTTTGGAGCCCCGGCTCTAAGCTGTAAAGCATGCCGCACTGAACGAGGGAGTAGTCATCGGTACGTGCCTGCCAAGCGTTCATAACGTCTTGTTCTGCAGGGAGAACAGGTGCATCACCTAGCGGTGCTTGTAGGACATAATCTTTCTTGGCAGCTATGAGGATGATCCTCAGGTTCCGGACCCAGTCCGTGTACTTGCTGCCATCGTCTTTCAGCTTGGTTTTCTCTAGGAACGCGTTGAAGTTGAGGACTACGTTAGCCATTTGATCTACAAGACATATTGTAAAGATTTTAGACTAAGTTCATGATAATTAAGTTCATCTAATCAAATTATAATGAACTCCCACTTAGATAGACATCCCTCTTCTAGTCATCTAAGTATAACATGATCCGAGTTAGCTAGGCCATGTCCGATCATCACGTGAGACGGACTAGTCAACGTCGGTGAACATCTTCATGTTGATCGTATCTTCTATATGACTCATGCTCGACCTTTCGGTCTTCTGTGTTCCGAGGCCATGTCTGTACACATGCTAGGCTCGTCAAGTCAACCTAAGTGTTTGCATGTGTAAATCTGTCTTACACCCGTTGTATGTGAACGTTAGAATCTATCACACCCGATCATCACGTGGTGCTTCGAAACAACGAACTGTCGCAACGGTGCACAGTTAGGGGGAACACTTTCTTGAAATTATTATGAGGGATCATCTTATTTACTACCGTTGTTCTAAGCAAACAAGATGAAAAACATGATAAACATCACATGCAATCAAAATAATAATAGTGACATGATATGGCCAATATCACATAGCTCCTTTGATCTCCATCTTGGGGCTCCATGATCATCTTGTCACCGGCATGACACCATGATCTCCATCATCATGATCTCCATCATTGTGTCTCCATGAAGTTGCTCGCCAACTATTACTTCTACTACTATGGCTAACGCGTTTAGCAATAAAGTAAAGTAATTTACATGGCGTTTCTCAATGACACGCATGTCATACAAAAAATAAAGACAACTCCTATGGCTCCTGCCGGTTGTCATACTCATCGACATGCAAGTCGTGATTCCTATTACAATAGCATGAACATCTCATACATCACATATAGATCATTCATCCTTCATCACAACTTTGGCCATATCATATCACAAAGCACTTGCTGCAAAAACAAGTTAGACGTCCTCTAATTGTTGTTGCAAGTTTTACGTGGCTGAAGTAGGGTTCTAGCAAGAACATTTTCTTACCTACGTGAAAACCACAACGTGATTTGTCAACTTCTATTTACCCTTCATAAGGACCCTTTTCATCGAATCCGCTCCAACTAAAGTGGGAGAGACAGACACCCGCCAGCCACCTTATGCAACTTGTGCATGTTAGTCGGTGGAACCGGTCTCACGTAAGCGTACGTGTAAGGTTGGTCCGGGCCGCTTCATCCCACAATACCGTTGAAGCAAGATAAGACTAGTAGCGGCAAGAAAGTTGACAACATCTACGCCCACAACAAATTGTGTTCTACTCGCGCAAGAAGAACTACGCATAGACCTAGCTCATGATGCCACTGTTGGGGAACGTTGCAGAAAACAAAAAATTTCCTACGGTTTCACCAAGATCCATCTATGAGTTCATCTAGCAACGAGTGATTGGATTGCATCTACATACCTTTGTAGATCACGTGCGGAAGCGTTCAAAGAACGGGGATGAGGAAGGCGTACTCGACGTGATCCAAATCACCGGAGATCCTAGCACCGAACAGACAGCACCTCCGCGTTTAACACACGTACGGTCAGCGTAACGTCTCCTTCTTCTTGATCCAGCAAGGGGAAAGGAGAGGTTGAGGAAGATGGCTCCAGCAGCAGCACGGCGGCGTGGTGGTGATGGAGCTGCAGTACTCCGGCAGGGCTTCGCCAAGCACTATGGAGGAGGAGGAGGTGTTGGAGAGGGAGAGGGAGGCACCAAAGGCAAAAGGTAAGAAGTCCTCCATCTCCCCCACTATATATAGGAGGGCCAAGGGGGGGGTGGCGCCGGCCCTAGGAGATCTAATCTCCTAGGGGGGTGCGGCCAAGGGGAGGAGTCCCTCCTCCCCAAGGCACCTAGGAGGTGCCTTCCCCTCCTAGGACTCTTCCTCCCTTGAAACCCTAGGCGCATGGGCCTCTTGGGGCTGGTGCCCTTGGCCCATGTAGGCCAAGGCGCACCCCCTACAGCCCATGTGGCCCCCCGGGACAGGTGGCCCCACCCGGTGGACCCCCGGGACCCCTCCGGTGGTCCCGGTATAATACCGGTGACCCCGAAACTTGTCCCGATGCCCGAAATAGCACTTCCTATATATAATTCTTTACCTCCGAACCATTCCGGAACTCCTCGTGACGTCCGGGATCTCATCCGGGACTCCGAACAACATTCGGGTTACTGCATATACATATCCCTACAACCCTAGCGTCACCGAACCTTAAGTGTGTAGACCCTACGGGTTCGGGAGACATGTAGACATGACCGAGATCGCTCTCCGGTCAATAACCAACAGTGGGATCTGGATACCCATGTTGGCTCCCACATGCTCCTTGATGATCTCATCGGATGAACCACGATGTCGAGGATTCAAGCAACCCCGTATACAATTCCCTTTGTCAATCAGTATGTTACTTGCCCGAGATTCGATCGTCGGTATCCCAATACCTCATTCAATCTCGTTACCGGCAAGTCACTTTACTCGTACCGTAATGCATGATCCCGTGACCAGACACTTGGTCACTCTGAGCTCATTATGATGATGCATTACCGAGTGGGCCCAGTGATACCTCTCCATCATACGGAGTGACAAATCCCAGTCTTGATCCATGTCAACCCAACAGACACTTTCGGAGATACCCGTAGTATACCTTTATAGTCACCCAGTTACGTTGTGACGTTTGGTATACCCAAAGAACTCCTACGGTATCCGGGAGTTACACGATCTCATGGTCTAAGGAAAAGATACTTGACATTGGAAAACTCTAGCAAACGAACTATACGATCTTATGCTATGTTTAGGATTGGGTCTTGTCCATCACATCATTCTCCTAATGATGTGATCTCGTTATCAATGACATCCAATGTCCATAGTCAGGAGACCATGACTATCTGTTGATCAACGAGCTAGTCAACTAGAGGCTTACTAGGGACATGTTGGTGTCTATTATTCACACATGTATTACGATTTTCGGATAACACAATTATAGCATGAATAAAGACAATTATCATGAATAAGGAAATATAATAGTAATGCTTTTATTATTGCCTCTAGGGCATATTTCCAACAATATGTTGGAGTTATTATTACGACCCTAGGTGTCTTAGAAGATTACCTAGTAATCTAGCCATGTTTTGTGTTCCCAGTGTGATCATTCTGGCCACCATCCTCGAAAGCATCCCGTGATGCCATTTAGTTAGTAGGCCTTCTATTTCTGGGTTTTAAACCCGAGATTCACCCTACTTACTTCATGTTGATAGTGTTTGCTCGTTCCTTTAGGTTATTAATAACCTTTGCATTAGTCCTCGAGGTCTGTGGTATTTCCTTCTTCCAAATACTATGAATTGCTTATGGCAGAAGTTCTTTTGAACCAAAAGATCACAACCAGAGTGCTCTTGATGAGTTCTCCATTTTACATTGTGAATCTGCCAGTCCTACCTCTCCGCATGGGTTATCCAGAAGAAACATGTTGAACTTGGTTCGACATACTAATCTATGCATCCACCACTCGGAAAGTTATATGTTCCTTTGAGTTGTCTCTCTTTATTTGTATTCTGACCTCTGTCTATCAATTGATAGTCAGGACTAGTTGTGCATTCCTGTTATCGATGCCTATTATTCTCGTGGTCCATCAAGCCTTTCTATTTCGGAGTGACTAGGAGGAACAAACTCCAGTATCTCATCCATTTCTTGGAGTGGTCGAAGTAGTTGTATTCCGCAGATCAAAATGCCAATCCAGCTTTTGTTCTGTTCTACCTTGGAGTATTACCCCCTTTATGTCAGGATTGTCATGAGAATTGCACCATTTCTCATGAATTCTTGACGTAGTGATACTTCTTGCCATCATTGTTCATTCCTCGGTTCCCGTGTTATAGTAACCGGAATGCCGACAAGTGCACTATGATGTTCGAAATCAATACTCCTAGCAACTCCGCTGCTTGGTAGTTAATGGACAATACTCTCATTCTTAGTGTGCTGGTTATTGAATTATCATTCTAAGACTGATCGTGCTACCTAGTCCATTTTCCTTGGTGCACTCTTCGATCAAGAGTTAGGATTGTGTCAATCCTTGCTTAATTGATCACATCATACCGCCTCGAAAGCAAGATTGTTCTTGAGCTTAATAACGTATCGATTGTTCGTGATATTCCGAATATCTTCTCGGAGGTATTACCGGGTTGTTCCCTGACTGTTATGTTGAGCTCATGATCATGTTGGTTTTCTTCTGAACCACCCATTCTCCAAGATTCTGTGTCGGATACCTTGAGCTAGTTGGTTAAGCTGAACAACAACTGGGAGAGTTGGAAGATCAAGCTTTGCCTTATTTAGTTCATTCCAGAGGGATATCTTTTACGTGTGTGCGTTGAAGAACATGATATCTTCATCGATTGGTCCTTCTGATTAGTTGTTGGATCCATTGTCCTGCCAAAACTTTGATTTGAGTGTGGCCTATCGTCAAATCAAATCAGAACCAACGATGATCGTAATGTTGTCTTACTCGTGGTTGATTCCTCGAGCATACACCATTACATCTTTTGGTCTGACCAATGCTATCCCCGTGTTCACTTAATTGTGGAATTCCATCTATATGGAAGCCAGGATGGATTGTTGTTGAGCCCATTGACAACATTTTCATCTTGTCCATGATTCATGTTGAACATATAAGTTAGTGTTGGAAACTTTTGAAAGCATCTTCTTCGTGCTACCTCATGAAATTTATGTTTGAACAAAAGTAGTGACTTCCCCTAAGTTCACATGCATTTGATGCAAGTTGCCGCCGTGAATTTGAGAAAGTTTGTTTTGCCTCCTCTGGAATTATCCCAAATCAGTCATGCATACGTGCGAAGTATTCTGTGGTCTGGAGACTTGCGACCTTCATTCTATATGTGTCCCTAGCACACCAAGCCACTGATTGATTTGTTCAAGGAGAAGAATTTCCTTTTTAAGAGCTAACCTAGGCCTAATCAAGGACTTCGTTATCCGCAATGATGGTTCCCCACCTGAACTCGGTAGTGTTTCGCTGTAAGACTACTACGTGGTCATGCTTGTCTGGGACAGCGTGTTCACATGTTTGTAACAGAACCGGCTCATGTTTTTGAGCTTACCACCATAGTCCATTTCCCAAGAATCCTGCAATGTCATCTCGTCGACTTGTGTTGCAAACTCTCATTTTTCTCTCTAGACTTGATGAGTCTGGAATATACTGACACCAACCAGATCTGAATCTCAGGCAGTTATGATGGTTGGAACATTTCCCAAGAACTATAATATTGGTCTCTCTGTAATTTGTAAAGTGGATGTCGTGGTCGACACACCCAGCCGGAAGACCTATTATTGTAGTGTTTTGATTGAGGAAGTTGGCTACCTCCCCATAAGGATTTTGTAGGATTTACTTCCGTAGTTATTCCTTATGGATTCTTGTGCTCACGAAGTCCGACCTTTTACTTGATGTCATAGGTACCAAACCATATCTATAATTGGGTTACGGTAGCACATCAAGGAGAACATTAGAAGCGGAGTGCTAAATGTCTCTCGGTCAATCACCCAGATTTTGTTTCCTTGGCCTCGCTAAGGTGAAATCTGAGAAGGTGTTATCTTCCTTCGCATCTACTTCGTCCATCACTATTCATCATGGTAGTATGTTGTGTTGCCAGGATCCTTGACACAGATGTTGGTAGAACCTTGATGAATATGGAAATGCTCAAGCTCTTGAGAGCACGCGCAAGCAAAATCATCCCTTGCGTTGTCTTCAACAAAGTAGTCCACATCATCCATTCCAGTCTGGGTATGCCATCCCTTCTTACCCCGCTAAACGATTGTTGTGATTTGCCTTAGGCTGGTATAAAGAGTTTCAATGATCTTTGTATCAAAAGTAATTCTTTTTGCCACTTAAGGGAATAGCTCTACGAGTCACCTCCCTAAGGTGTCACGTTATGAAATCGTGGTAACTATCTCCTCGCTACTTTGAAACCATGCACCATCTTACTCAAGCGTGGAATTGTTGCCTACCAACTTGAACCTTCGTCATCTGTTTCTTCCATCCCTCTCGATGTGCTTTTCGTGTCTCAGCTCAAGAGGTGTTTCAACATCCCACTCCATGAGTTGATCGTGAGTTGCTCGATCTTTGAGAAGATCGATTCCTGTAGAGTTTCCTTCTGTCATCATCATGTTGGATGAAAATCTCAAAAGCAAAGACGTCAAGATCAATTGGAGCAATGAATCAACATCTTCGAGAAGGGCAATCGGATCATGAAGATCGTGTTAGCTTTGTGACCCCTCTGTCTTCTTACCTCACGTCTTGAATATCGGGACGAGATTCTTGTTTAGTGGGGGTGAGTTGTCAAAGCCCTAGCTTTGGCCTTTGCTTGTCATTGCATATGCATCCATGCATCATCTTAAATTCAAGGAAATTGAATTGAGGGAATTCTCAAGCCTCAGAAATCTTTTAAAAATGATCAACATTAAATCCTTTTCAAATGAGCCCAAGAAAATGTTCCTGTTAATCTCTGGGAATATTGTCAAGAGGTAATTAAAACCAATATTTTTGGTATCTCAGAAATATTTGTTTTGGGCATTTGAATTAATCCAATATGTATTTGATTTGGGGCTATAAAATGATATATATATATAGTTTCATAGTCTCAAACAATTTGAAACATGGTGTGAACCTCTGGAATAATTCAGTGAGTGCCCACAAGAAGTTTCAGATTTTATAAAATGGTTTGGTATTTAAAACAAACCAAAACAGAATGAAATAAATAGAAAATAGTAAAAACAGAAGGAAATAAGACAGAGAAGAGAGAAAGAGACCCACCCGGCCTTACCTGGCCCAGCAACCGGCCCAGCTCCTGTTCAGGCCCAGCCACCAGGGGTAGCCTTGTCTTCCTCCTCTCGCCAGTAGGCAGAGGGGAAGCAGTGCACGGTGCCCGCGCGCGCCGGCACACAGCTGCCTGCTTGGCTCCCCCTCGACGCGCCTAGACGACACCACAGAGACGCCCTGAGACCCCTCTCTCCTCTCCCTCACTCGCTTCTCTCTCTCCCCTCCCCTGTCTTGCTCTCTTCCCACCACCGAGAGTGCCCGTCGCCGCCGCTCACCGTTGCCACGCCCTGAGCCACCACCTCGCCTCCACGACGTATCCCTCGTCGCCGCCACATCGTCCTGAAGCTCCACGCCTACTCACGCAAGCCAGGGAGCCACGCAACATCGCCGACGTCGTCGTGTTCATCGTCGGGCGCCAGAGATCGTCGTCGCCGATTCGTCGTCCTCAGCACATCCCCGAGATCTCTGGTGACTCCTTCGGATCCGCTGTGAGCCACTGCGTCGATTCCCCCTCTCCCCTAGCTCGTTTCCTTCCTCTAACGCCGATGCCGTTGGAGCCGAGAGCTCTTCGCCGCCATTCATGTCGCCGCCGTGGCCACTGTCACCTAGGGCCGCGACCGAGCACACCACCGTGCTCAGTGCAACGCCAGGACCCCAAAACCATCACATGTTGCTTCTGCCATGCACCGAAGCACCGAAACCGCCAACTTCCAAGCTCTGACCGCCGCCTTTGAGCTCGCCGCGGTCGTCTCCGGCCACCCCAGCTCCCGCCGTCTGCTCCATCAGCTGCGCGCGAGTAGCAGCTCTTCGTAGAGCCTCCCCACGCCCAAAACCATCGCCCGTGGGCGATTTCCGAAGCCCACCGCCGTCTCTGACCTTGCGGGCGACGAGCTGCGGGTCAACTCCGGTGGCGTTGACCCCGTTTGACCGGCACTAACTAGCTCTGTTAATCACTAGGTCACTGACCAGTGGGCCCCACTGGTCAGGTTTGACCTGGACCGCTTCGTTGACCGCTGATGTCAGTGTGATGTCATGCTGACGCAATAACTCATTTACTGGATTATTCTTATTCAGGAAATTCCAGAAAATAGTGCTAACTTCAAAAAACCATAGAAAACCAACCATAACTCCAAATGAAATAATTTATATGAAAAATGATCAGAAAAATTCAAGGAACCCATCTGTACCATTTCCATGCATGTTTGAACAATGTTTGTCCTCTGTTTTGGACAAAATAAATAAAGGATAATCATATATGGAGTTGGAATTTGAATCATGTATCCAAACCAACTTCATTTAAATCATAGCTAGATGCATTAGCTCAAATCACAACATGTTGCCATGTCATGATCATGCATCATATTGTGGCATTGCATTGATTGTGTTCTTTCTCATTTGACGGTGTTTGTCCCCTCTTGGTAGATGTGTACCGACGATAAGAACGATGACACCGATGAAGTGTTTTTTACCGCATTAGGACAACAACGATTCAACTGTTACATGCTGCGGTAGTTGAACCCCTTTCCTCTGCATGACCTGTCATTGCCACAGTAAATAGATGAAACCCACTAGCATGAGTAGGAATTGTTTGAGCCCTGATGTGCCTACTCATTCATGCTTGTTGTCATGCCTGCTACTGCTTAGAGTTGAGTCAGGTCTGATTCATCGGGAATGAATTGGAACATGGTGAACATGTCCTACCGTTGGAGCTAAGTGTGTGAACACGATTTCGTAAAGGTAGTGGTGAGAGGCCATGTAGGAGTACATGGTGGGTTGTCTCATTGAAACCGTCCTCAGGAACTGAGTTTTGTGTTTGTGATCCATGAAAAATTACTACCACACATTGGGTTCCGGTAACTTGACCCCTCTCGGCTTATTAACCAACTCGATCTCTGTCCAGGAGTTGCAACTAGTTTCTGGTGTTTGTAGGTAGTGTTAGTAGTCTACCAAGTGGCACCCGGTACAGGTGGGCTTGGGACAGACTAGGCACAGTGGCACCTGGATGGTGGGCTTGGGAACCCTGCTCACATCGTTTGGGGCCGTGAGCGACACCCCGGCCGGATCTCCTTGCGGATGGAACCCGAATAGGCGATAAACTTGGACGAGAGACTTGTGTGGTTAGTCAGGTCGTGGCCGACTCCCTCGCCAGGCTTCCGCTTGAAGGTTGCCGAGGTACACGACGTGTACATGGTGGTAAGTGGCGAGCGCATGTGTGAAGAAGTACACCCCTGCAGGGTTATCATTATCTATTTGAATAGTCGGATTCCTCGGATATGGAAACTTGGACCCCTTGCATCGTTCATAGACAAGTGAAAGTGGATACTCTAAAATGCGCAAGATAAGCGTGAGTGCTATGGATGGCGTTCTCGTAGGAAGACGGGAGCGGATCCATAGTGGTGTATTGATATGGTGAATATGTGGACTCGTGTGCGCCACCTCAAAAGAGTTACTTGCAGTCGTAGTTTAGGATAGCCACCGAGTCAAAGCTGGCTTGCTGCAGTTAAACTCCACCACCCCCTTTTTTGATACCGATGCATATGTAGATAGTTCTGATGTAAGTCTTGCTGGGTACATTTGTACTCACGTTTTCTTATTTTATGTTTTGCAGAGACATCAGTCTCGCTAGTAGTTCCGTGTGGACTTCGACGTTTAGCTTGATACCTCAGCTGCGATCTTGTGCCCTCGGTAGGATCTGGTAGATAGTCAGGCTTCTCAACCTTTTTCATTTGTAGAAGTCTATACTCAGACATGTTAAGCTTCCGCATGTGCTTTGACTTGTATGCTCTGAATGTTGGGTCATGAGACCCATGTTTGTATTATCTGGCTCTTCGGAGCCTAATGAATAAATACTTGAGTCGTAGAGTTACATTGTGATGCCATGTTGTATTTACACATATCGAGCATATTGTGCGTATGATTGAAATGCTTGGTATGTGTGGGATCCGACAACCTAGTTGTTCATCCTTGGTAGCCTCTCTTATGGGGAAATGTAGTCTTGTGCTTCCATGAGCCATAGTAGTCCGCTACAGCCCGGTTCACGGGAGTCCTGCTAGCCCAGCACTACTGCTCCGGAACACTTAGACTGGCCGGTGTCACAGCCCTAGATTTTGCTTGTAGCTAATTACCTGAGTGAGCCTCATGCATCATGTCTAAATTCTGAAAGTTGAATTGAGGTTAGTTGAAACCCTCATATATCACTTCAAAAATAATCAACATTAAAATCTTTTCAAAGAAGTCCAAGAAAATGTTCCTCTTAGTCTCTGAAAATATTGGCAAGAGGTAAAACTTAAAACAATATTTTTGGAATCTCAGAGATATTTATTTTGGGCCTTTGAATTAAATCAATAACTATTTGCATTAGATATATATTTATTAATTAATTAATATATGTCCAATAATTCTGATCTTTGGTGAAGGGCTTTGGAATAATCCAACTAGTCCGTACAAGAATTATCAGAAGCAACAAAAATGATTTAGTGTCTAAAACTAAATCAAAACAAATTATAGAAAATAGAAAACAAAAAGAATTAGAAAAGAGAGAGAGAGAAGAGCTCACCTAGCCACCTGGCGGCCCAACTGTGCAGCCTAGCCCAGCACCGCAGCCCCCTCTGTCGTCTTCCTCCTCACGCCAGTAGGCAGGGCGCGTGGTCGCCGCGCGCGCGCCAGCTCCTGCTTCCACCGCGACGCCCCGGCTCTTCTGGATGTGCCACGGAGACGCCCAGCGCTCCCTCTCGCTTCCCCTCCTCTCCCTGGACCTCACTCCCCTCTCTGCTCTCTCTCTTTCTCGCGACCGAGCGGAGCTCCTCGCCGCCGACGTGCACCACCGCGGCCACCGCCTCTCCCTCGCTTCTCTGACCGGCCCAGAGGCTCCGCCTTGACCCCCTCTTTCTTCCACCCCGAGCCACGCCATCGTGGGAGCCCCACATCGCTGCCACGAGTCGTCTTCCCCAAGCACGGCGGCCGGACTCCATCGACGGATTCGCCATCGCCAAGCCGTCCCCGAGCAAGCCGAGCCCCTCTTCGTGATCGATGTGAGCTCCGCCACCGTTTCCCCCTCTCCCCCGCTCCGTTTGATCTCCGTAGTCGTCACCCCCTTGATGACCGAAGCACGCCGCCGCACGAGCTCATCGCCGACGAGGCTCCGGTGGCCAATCGGTCCCGTTCTTATGCCCGTTAGCTTTGTGAGAGCCCGTAGAAACCTTAGGTGCTACCTGTTGACCCTCCCGTGCACGATATCATCATTTTCATCGGCGCCCGAACTCCGGCCACCGTTGCGAGCTCCATTCCGGCGAGCTCCGGTGCCCCCACAGCCACCCACCTGCTCCTCTGGATGCGGGCGAGCGAGGGCAACCCACTGGTGCCCTTGGCTTGACCAACGGCCGCCTGTAGCGCCATCTCCGCCGTTGCCCGAGCTCCGGCCACCGCAAAGCTCAACGCCATCAGCGCTATAGACCACCCCAGCCACTGCTGCATGCTCCGTTGGATGTGGATGAGCACCAGCTCCACGCAGAGCCCCTCCGCCACTCGTTTGGTTGCGGGAGGAGCAAACCCGCTGCCGTCTCTGGCTCCGCCGGCGACGAGCCACGGGTCGACTCCGGCGAGTTGACCCGTGTTTGACCCCCCCAGGGTCACTGACGCGTGGGCCCGCCCTGTTAATTTTTAGTTAGGTTTAGTTTAGTGCTAATTAACTTAGTTTAGTGCTTAATCTAACACTAACTAACTATGTTAAGTTAGTGATGACACTGATACGCGGGACCCACAGGTCAGGTTTTACCTGGACCACCCCCGTTGACCTAGTGACGTCACAGTGACGCTATGCTGACGCAATAAGTATTTTCTAGATTTATTTTTATATAGGAAATTCCAGAAAATGTTGCAAACTTCAAAAATTCATAGAAATTAATCTATAACTCCAAATGCAAAGATTTATATATGAAAAATGATCAGAAAAATCCAATACATCCATCTGTACTGGTTTCATGCATGTTTAAACAAGTTAACTTGCTGTTTAGTGCAAAAACATGATAAGCACTATTTAAGATCACAAATGATTTTGAACTTTGAATCTTTGGTTCAAAATAGCTCAAACCCATCTGGCTGTAGTTACATTAGCCCAACACACTCATTTTACCAGGTCATGATCATGCATCATATTGTGCATTGCATTGATTGTGTTTCTTTCTCTCTTGCCGGTATTTGTCCCCTCTCGATAGACGTGGTTTCGACAATGAGTTCGATGACACCGATGAAGAGCTATAATATATTTAGAAGTGCCAGGCAAGCAAATCCCCCTTGTTCATTTCGATACAATCCCACTCTCTTGCTCCTTCTCTCTTTTACTGCATTAGGACAACAACGATTCAACTGTTACATGTTGCGGTAGTTGAACCCTTTTCCTCTGCATGACCTGTCATTGCCACAGTAAATAGATGAAACCCACTAGCATGAGTAGGAGTTGTTTGAGCCCTGATGTGCCTACTCAATCATGTTTGTTTGTCATGCCTGCTACTACTTAGAGTTGAGTCAAGTCTGATTCATCGGGGATGAATCGGAGGTGTGTAAACATGTCCTACTGTTGAGAGCTAAGTGTGTGAACACGATTTGCTAAAGTTAGCGGTGAGAGGCCATGTAGGAGTACATGGTGGGTTGTCTCATTGAAGCCGTCCTCAGGAACTAAGTTATGTGTTTGTGATCCATGAAACAGTTACTACCATGCATTCGGCCTGAAACCAGTGGACCCTCTTGGCTTCTTGATCACCCTTGTCCTCTCTCTAGGAGTTGCAACTAGTTTCTGGTGTTTATAGGATCTGTGTTGGCGGCCGTGCGTAGCGTTGACCCTAGGGGTGGGCTATGATGCGGTAGATAGACCGTGGCCAGGCATGCCGGGCGCCCGTTTGGTGTCTCGGAACCCTGTACACATTGTCCGGGGCCGTATGTGGAATCCCCGGCCGGACTCCCTGTGGATGGAACCTGGATAGGCGATAAACCTGGACTAGAGACTTGAGTGTTTAGGTAGGCCGTGGCCGACACCCTCGTTGGGCTTTCTCTTGAAGGTTGCCGAGTACATGTCGTGTAAACGGCGGTAAGTGGTGAGAGCGTGTGTGAAGAAGTACACCCCTGCAGGGTTAACATCATCTATTCGAATAGCCATGTCTGCGGTAATGGACTTCTGGGTTGCCTATAATAGTTCATAGACAAGTGAAAGTGGATACTCTAAAACTCGCAACATAAGTGTGAGTGCTGTGGATGGCCTTCTCGTAGGGAGACGGGAGCGGATCCATAGTGGTGTATTGAATGGTGAATATGTGGACTCGTGTGCGCCACCTCAAAAGAGTTGCTTGCAGTCGTAGTTCAGGTTAGCCACTGAGTCAAAGCTGGCTTGCTGCAGTTAAACTCCACCACCCCCCCTTGTTGATACCGATGCACATGTAGTTTAGTTCTGATGTAAGTCTTGCTGAGTACCTTTGTACTCACGTTTGCTTAATTTATGTTTTGCAGAGAGACTCCAGTCTCGCTAGTAGTTCCGCGTGGACTTCGACGTTTAGCTTGATACCTCAGCTACAATCTTGTGCCCTCGGCAGGATCTGGTAGATAGTCAGGCTTCTTAGCCTTTTTCATTTGTAGATGTCTGTACTCAGACATGTTAAGCTTCCGCATGTACTTTGATTTGTATGCTATGATTGTTGGGTCATGAGACCCATGTTTGTAATATCTCGCTCCTTGGAGCCTAATGAATAAATACTTGAGTTATAGAGTTATGTTGTGATGCCATGTTGTATTTACACATATCGAGCATATTGTGTGTATGATTGAAATGCTTGGTATGTGTGGGATCCGACAATCTAGTTGTTTATCCTTGGCAGCCTCTCTTATGGGGAAATGTAGTCTAGTGCTTCCATGAGCCATAGTAGTCCGCTACAGCCCGGTTCACCGGAGTCCTGTTAGCCCAGCACTACTGCTCAGGACACTTTACTGGCCGGCATGTGTTTCACTTCATTCCTGTGTCTGTCCCTTCGGGGAAATGTCATGCGGTGACATCCGGAGTCCTGCCTAGCCTGCTACAGCCCGGGTTCCGGGAGTCCTGTTAGCCCAGTGCTACAGCCCGGATTCACACGCTGCTGACCGACATGCTCGATGTGATTCATGTATGCCTGTCCCCATAGGTTAGTGCCGCTTTGGGTTCATGACTAGCCATGTCGGCCCGGGTTCTCTGTCATATGGATGCTAGCGACACTATCATATACGTGAGCCAAAAGGCGCAAATGGTCCCGGGCCATGGTAAGGCGACACCCGTGGGAATACCGTGCGTGAGGCCGCAAAGTGATATGAGGTGTTACCGGCTAGATCGATGTGACTTGGAATCGGGGTCCTGACAGCATTGGTATCAGAGCCTGACTGCCTATAGGATTACCAAGCCAAACTGGTCGAAGTGGAGTCTAGAAATGCTTTAGTTATATAAGGGAATTGATTGTGGATGGGAACGTAAGGCTCTTTTTTACTCCTTTACCTTATGGCCTTCCGATCGTAGTCATCCTCTTCTCTTCTACGGGGAGTAAGAACTAGGCCCTCTCATCTATCTATCAGGATGACGTGTTACTAATCCATAGACTCATAGAATTGATAGTTTCAAGCCTCGGTTCTGTTCCTACTAGTTCCGTATGTTGACAGTTGATCTCGGAACCTTGATATTGTGTTGTTGAGTGGTTATGCCACCATTTTGCATGATGTCTCAAATCTTTTGAGCATTTACAGCCGTTATGTTGTCCGAGTCATCCCAGGTCTCTAAATAGTCCGATGCATTTGCAAATCCCTTCTTCCCGTTTCCGATGTCCTTTTGGGCCAGATTAAGCACAGTAACGGTCTGTTGAGGTACTCTACTACCTCGACATATATGTTGGAGCTATTATTATGACCCTAGGTGTTTTAGGGAGTCACCTAGTAATCTAGCCATGTTTTGTGTTCCCAGTGTGATGATTCTGGCCACCATTCTCGAAAGCATTCCATGATGCCATTTAGTAGTAGGTATTCTATTCCTGGGTTCTTGAACCCGAGATTCACCCTACTTACCTCCTGTTGATAGTGCTTGCTCGTTTCTTTAGGATATTAGTAACCTTGTGACAGTCCTCGAGGTCCGTGGTATTTCTTTCTTCCAAATACCAGGAACCATTAAGGCAGAAGTTCTTTGAACCAAAATATCACGATTAGAGTACTCCTGAGGAGTTCTCCATTCATAATTGTGATTCTGCCAGCTCTACCTTTCTGCATGGGTTATCTGGAAGAAACCTGTTGAACTTGGTTCGACATATTAACCTATGCATCCACAACTCAGAAAGATATATGTCCCCTTGAGTTGTTCCTCTTCATTTGTATTTCGACCATCATCTATCAATTGATAGTCAGGAGTAATTGTGCATCCGTGTTTATCAATGCTTATTATTCTTGTGGTCCGTCAAGCCATTCTATTCCAGAATGACTAGGAGAAACAAGCTCCAGTACCTCATCCATTTCTAGGATTGGGTCAAAGCAGTTGTATTACGCAGATCAAATGCAATCAAGCTTTTGATTCTGTTCTACCCTGAAGTATTACCCACTTTATGTCAAGAATATCATGAGAATTGCACCATCTCTTATGAATTCTTGATGCAGTGATACTTCTTGCCATCATTTTTCATTCCTCGGTCCCGTGTTGTCGCAACCGAAATGCCGGCAAGTGAACCATGATGTGTGAAATCAATACTCCTAGGAACCGTGTTGCTCGGTAGTTAATGGACACTAATATCATTGTTAGCGTGTTCGTTATCGGAACACTATTCTAGGATTGATCGTGCTACCTTGTCCTCATTTCTGGTGCACTCTTCGATCTTTGAGTTAGGATTGAATCCCTTGCTCATTTGATCATATCGTCTTGCCTGAAAAGCAAGATTTTTCTCGAGCTTAGTAACATATCGGTGGTTCGTGATTTTCTGAATATCTTCTCGGAAGTATCACCAGGTTTTCCCCTGACTGTTATGTTGAGCTCGTGATCAAGTTGGTTTTTCAATAAACCACTTTTCTCCAAGAATCTGTGTTGGATACCCCTGAGCTAGTTGGTTAAGCCAAACAACAACTTGGAGAGTTGGAAGATAAAAACTTGTCTGACTTAGCTCATGTTAAGGGATATCTTTTTGTGTGTGTTTGTGTGTGTGTGTGTTGAAGAAAGATGATATCTCCATCGATGGGTCCTCGTGATCAGTTGTTGGATCTATTGCTGTGTCAAAACTTTGACTTGAGTATGGGCTATCGTCAAGTCAAATCAGAACCAACGATGTTCGTAATGTTGTCTTACTCGTGGTTGTTCCTCGAGCATACACCATTACATCTTTTGGTCTGACCAATACTATCACGTTGTCCACATAATGGTGGAAGTCCAGTGATATGGAAATTCCAATGAGTTGTTGTCGAGCCCATCAGCGGCATTTTGTCTTCCCCATGATTCATGTTGAACATCCAGCTAGTGTTGGAAACTTTTGTAAGCATTATCTTCGTGTTCCGTTCATGAAGCCTATGTTTGGATGAAAGGATTGACTTCCTTGGATTCACATGCATTAGATGTAAGTTGCCGCCGTGAATTCGAGAAAGCTTGTTTTTGCTTCCTTTGGAATCATCCCAAGTCAGTCATACATATGTGCGAAGTATTCCATGGTCTGGAGACTTGCAACCTTCATTCTATATGTATTCTTAGCACACCAAGCCACTGATTGATTTGTTCAAAGAAAAGAAGTTCATACGCTAATCCTGAAGGGCCCGGACGGATATGCACAAGACTTCGTTATCTCGATGATGATTCCCAACCAGAACTCGGTAGTGTTTTATTATAAGACTACCATGTGGTCATGCTTGTCTAGGACAGTGTGTTCACAGGTGTGTAGCAGAACCAGCTCATGTTTTTGAGCTTGCTATCGTAGTTCATCTCCCGAGAGTCTCACAACGCCATACCGTCGAATTGTGTTGCAAACTTTCTTTTCAGACATGCTGAGTCTGAAGTATCCTATCACCAATCGGATCTGAATCTCAGGCAGATATCATGGTTGGAACTTTCCCAACAGTTGCATTTTGTTCCCAGCTTGCACCGCCATTGTTCCAGTTCCCCATGGGCTGCCCTTCTCAGCAGTTGCTATCCAGGTTCATCTTCAAAGGTGGACTTACCATGAGTCCCATTCATTTCCGATGATAAGCAAAAATCATCCATTGCATTGTCTTCAACAAGGTAGTCCACATCATCCATTCTAGTATGAGTATGCCATCCCTTCGAACTGTTTCAACAAATCGATTGTGATTTTCCTTAGGCTGGTATAGAGAGTTTCAGTGATCTTTATGTCAAAAGTAATTATTTTTGCCACTTAAGGGAATAATTCTACGAGTCACCCTCCCTGAGGTGCCCCGTTACGGAATCATGGCAATTATTTCCTCGCCACCTTGACACCATCCACCATCTTTCTAAGCGTGGGATTGTTGCCCACCCAAATCAAACCCCGTCGTTTGTTCTTCCATCCCTCTCGATGTGTTCTGTGTCACAACTCAAGATGTTTCAACATCTCATTCCGCGAGTGGATTTTGTATAGCTCGATCTTCGAGAAGATCAATCCTAGTATAGTTTCTTTCTATCGTCATCGCGTGGATGAAGATCTCAAAAGCGAGGATGTCAAGATCGACATGATGCAATGAATCAACATCTTCGAGAAGGGCAATCGGATCGTGAAGATTCTTTATCGGTGTTCCCTCTGTCTTCTTACCTCACATCTTGAATCTCGGGACGAGATTCTTGTTTAGTGGGGGTGAGTTGTCACAGCCCTAGATTTTGCTTGTATCTAATTACCTAAGTGAGCCTCATGCATCATGTCTAAATTCTGAAAGTTGAATTGAGGTTAGTTGAAACCCTCATAAATCACTTAAAAAATAATCAACATTAAAATCTTTTCAAAGAAGTCCAAGAAAATGTTCCTCTTAGTCTCTGAAAATATTGGCAAGAGGTAAAACTTAAAACAATATTTTTGGAATCTCAGAGATATTTATTTTGGGCCTTTGAATTAAATCAATAACTATTTGCATTGGATATATATTTATTAATTCATTAATATATGTCCAATAATTCTGATCTTTGGTGAAGGGCTTTGGAATAATCCAACTAGTCCCTACAAGAATTATCAGAAGCAACAAAAATGATTTAGTGTCCAAAACTAAATCAAAACAAATTACAGAAAATAGAAAACAAAAAGAATTAGAAAAGGGAGAGAGAGAGAAGAGCTCACCTAGCCACCTGGCGGCCCAACGGTACAGCCCAGCCCAGCACCGCAGCCCCCTCTGTCGTCTTCCTCCTCACGCCAGTAGGCATGGCGCGTGGTCGCCGCGCGCGCGCCAGCTCCTGCTTCCACCGCGACGCCTTGGCTCTTCTGGATGTGCCACGGAGACGCCCAGCGCTCCCTCTCGCTTCCCCTCCTCTCCCTGGACCTCACTCCCCTCTCTGCTCTCTCTCTTTCTCGTGACCGAGCGGAACTCCTCGCCGCCGACGTGTACCACCGCGGCCACCGCCTCTCCCTCGTTTCTCTGACCGGCCCAGAGGCTCCGCCTCGACCCCCTCTTTCTTCCACCCCAAGCCACGCCACCGCGGGAGCCCCACATCGCCGCCACGAGTCGTCTTCCCCGAGCACGGCCGCCGGACTCCATCGACGGATTCGCCATCGCCAAGCCGTCCCCGAGAAAGCCGAGCCGCTCTTCGTGATCGCTGTGAGCTCCGCCACCGTTTCCCCCTCACCCCCGCTCCGTTTGATCGCCGTAGTCGTCGCCCCCTTGATGACCGAAGCTCGCCGCCGCACGAGCTTGTCGCCGACGAGGCTCCGGTGGCCAATCGGTCCCGTTCTTATGCCCGTTAGCTTTGTGAGAGCCCGTAGAAACCTTAGGTGCTACCCGTTGACCCTCCCGTGCATGATGTCGTCATTTTCATCGGCTCCCGAACTCCGGCCACCACCGCGAGCTCCGTTCCGGCGAGCTCTGGTGCCCCCATAGCCACCCACCTGCTCCTCTGGATGCGGGCGAGCGAGGGCAACCCACTGGTGCCCTTGGCTTGACCCACGGCCACCTATAGCACCATCCCCGCCATTGCCCGAGCTCCGACCGCCGCAAAGCTCGACGCCGTCAGCGCTGTAGACCACCCCAGCCACTGCTGCTTGCTCCGTTGGATGCGGATGAGCACCAGCTCCATGCAGAGCCCCTCCGCCACTCGTTTGGTCACCAGAGGAGCAAACCCGACGCCCTCCGTCGTCTCTGGCTCCGCCGACGATGAGCCACGGGTCAACTCCGGCGAGTTGACCCGTGTTTGACCCCTGTTTGACCCCCCAATGTCACTGACGCATGGGCCCGCCCTGTTAATTTTTAGTTAGGTTTAGTTTAGTGCTAATTAACTTAGTTTAGTGCTTAATCTAACACTAACTAACTCTGTTAAGTTAGTGATGACACTGACACGCGGGACCCACAGGTTAGGTTTGACCTGGACCGCCCCTGTTGACCTGGTGACGTCACAGTGACACTATGCTGACGCAATAAGTATTTTCTGGATTTATTTTTATATAGGAAATTCCAGAAAATGTTGCAAACTTCAAAAATTCATAGAAATTAATCTGTAACTCCAAATGCAAAGATTTATATATGAAAAATGATCAAAAAAATCCAATATATCCATCTGTACTAGTTTCATGCATGTTTAAACAAGTTAACTTGCTGTTTAGTGCAAAAACATGATAAGCACTATTTAAGATCACAAATGAGTTTGAACTTTGAATCTTTGGTTCAAAATAGCTCAAACCCATCTGGCTGTAGTTACATTAGCCCAACACACTCATTTTACCAGGTCATGATCATGCATCATATTGTGCATTGCATTGATTGTGTTTCTTTCTCTGTTGCCAGTATTTGTCCCCTGTCGATAGACGTGGTTTCGACGATGGGTTTGATGACACCGATGAAGAGCTATAATATATTCAGAAGTGCCAGGCAAGCAAATCCCCCTTGTTCATTTCGATACAATCCCACTCTCTCACTCCTGCTCTCTTTTACTGCATTAGGACAACAATGATTCAAGTGTTACATGCTGCGGTAGTTGAACCATTTTCCTCTGCATGACCTGTCATTGCCATAGTAAATAGATGAAACCCACTAGCATGAGTAGGAGTTGTTTGAGCCCTAATGTGCCTACTCATTCATGTTTTTTTGTCATGCCTGCTACTGCTTAGAGTTGAGTCAGGTCTGATTCATCGGGGATGAATCGGAGGTGTGTAAACATGTCCTACTGTTGAGAGCTAAGTGTGTGAACACGATTTGGTAAAGGTAGCGGTGAGAGGCCATGTAGGAGTACATGATGGGTTGTCTCATTAAAGTCGTCCTCAGGAACTGGGTTCTGTGTTTGTGATCCATGAAACAGTTACTACCACGCATTGGGCCCGAAACCAATGGACCCTCTCGGCTTCTTGATCACCCTTGTCCTCTCTCCAGGAGTTGCAACTAGTTTCTGGTGTTTATAGGATCTGTGTTGGCGGCCGTGCGTAGCGTTGACCCTAGGGGTGGGCTATGATGCGGTAGATACACCGTGGCCGGGCATGCCGGGCGCCCGTTTGGTGTCTCGGAACCTTGTACACATCGTCCGGGGCCGTATGTGGAAACCTCGGCCGGACTCCCTACGGATGGAACCTGGATAGGTGATAAACCTGGACTAGAGACTTGAGTGTTTAGGTAGGCCGTGGCCGACAGCCTCATTGGGCTTCCGCTTGAAGGTTGCCAAGTACATGTCATGTAAACCACGGTAAGTGGTGAGAGCGTGTGTGAAGAAGTACACCCCTGTAGGGTTAACATCATCTATTCGAATAGCCGTGTCCGCGATAATGGACTTCTGGGTTGCCTATAACAGTTCATAGACAAGTGAAAGTGGATACTCTAAAACTCGCAAGATAAGTGTGAGTGCTATGGATGGCCTTCTCGTAGGGAGACGGGAGCGGATCCATAGTGGTCTATTGAATGGTGAATATGTGGACTCGTGTGCGCCACCTCAAAAGAGTTGCTTGCAGTCGTAGTTCAGGTTAGCCACTGAGTCAAAGCTGGCTTGCTGCAGTTAAACTCCACCACCCCCTTTATTGATACCGATGCATATGTAGATAGTTCTGATGTAAGTCTTGCTGGGTTCATTTGTACTCATGTTTGCCTATTTTATCTTTTACAGAGAGACGTCAGTCTCGCTAGTAGTTCCATGTGGACTTCGACGTTTAGCTTGATACCTCAGCTATGATCTTGTGCCCTCGGCAGGATCTGGTAGATAGTCAGGCTTCTTAGCCTTTTTCATTTGTAGATGTCTGTACTCAGACATGTTAAGCTTCCGCATGTGCTTTGATTTGTATGCTATGATTGTTGGGTCATGAGACCCATGTTTGTAATATCTCGCTCCTCGGAGCCTAATGAATAAATACTTAAGTTATAGAGTTATGTTGTGATGCCATGTTGTATTTACACATATCGAGCATATTGTGTGTATGATTGAAATGCTTGGTATGTGTGGGATCCGACAATCTAGTTGTTTATCCTTGGCAGCCTCTCTTATGGGGAAATGTAGTCTAGTGCTTCCATGAGCCATAGTAGTCCGCTACAGCCCGGTTCACCGGAGTCCTGTTAGCCCAGCACTACTGCTCAGGACACTTGACTGGCCGGCATGTGTTTCACTGCGTTCATGTGTCTGTCCCTTCGGGGAAATGTCACACGATGACATCCGGAGTACTGCCTAGCCTGCTACGGCCCGGGTTCCCATAGTCCTGTTAGCCCAGTGCTACAGCCCGGATTCACACGCTGCTGACCGACATGCTCGATGTGATTCATGTATGCATGTCCTCATAGGTTAGTGCCGCTTTGGGTTCACGACTAGCCATGTCGGCCCGGGTTCTCTGTCATATGGATGCTAGCGACACTATCATATACGTGAGCCAAAAGGCGCAAACGGTCCCGGGCCATGGTAAGGCGACACCCGTGGGAATACCGTGCGTGAGGCCGCAAAGTGATATCAGGTGTTACCGGCTAGATCGATGTGACTTGGAATCGGGGTCCTGATAGCCGGCATATGATTCACTTCATTCCTGTGTCTGTCCCTTCGAGGAAATGTCACGCGGTGAAATCCAGAGTCCTGCCTAGCCTGCTACAGCCCGGGTTCCCGGAGTCCTATTAGCCCAGTGCTACAGCCCGGATTCACACGCTGCTGACCGACATGCTCGATGTTGATTCATGTATGCCTGTCCCCGTAAGTTAGTGCCACTTTGGGTTCACGACTAGTCACGTCGGCTCGGGTTCTCTGTCATATGGATGCTAGCGACACTATCATATACGTGAGCCAAAAGACGCAAACGGTCCCGGGCTATGGTAAGGCGACACCCGTGGGAATACCGTGCATGAGGCCGCAAAGTGATATGAGGTGTTACAGGCTAGATCGGTGTGACTTAGAATCGGGGTCCTGACAGATTTCACCTCACTCGAGTCCTTATGGACGGTGGCAGCAGCCTGAACCTGCTCTATCAAGATACAGTGCGCAAAATGGGTATAGACCCCTCGAGGATCAAACCCACCAAAACTAGCTTTAATGGTGTCATCCTGGGTGTAGAGGCCTGTTGCACGGGCTCAATCACACTAGAAGTGGTCTTCGGATCTCCGGACAACTTCCGAAGCAAGGAGTTAATCTTCGATATCGCCCGCTTCCGCAGTGGTTATCACGCACTGCTCGGACGAACCGCATTTGCCAGATTCAATGCGGTACCGCATTATGCATACCTCAAGCTCAAAATGCCAGGACCTCATGGGGTTATAACAGTTAATGGAAACACAGAACGCTCGCTCTGCACGGAGGAGCCACTGCGGCCCTCGCAGCAGAAGTGCAAAGCAGCCTTATGAGGCAAACCGCCAATTCGGCGAAAAAGACCCCGGACACCTTCAAGCGAGTCCGAAGTACCCCGCAAGAGGATCGCCAGGAACGTTTAGAGCTTGCCTAGCAATTCGGCCTCCGTCCTAGTCCCAATCAAGCGGCAAAATTTGCGCCGTGTGTTCATAATTACGCACTCAAGATACCATGAGCATAGGCGGAGGCATGGCCATGGCACGTCCCACAATGCGGCTCAACCGCTTCAGGACCCGTATACCTTTAACATTTTCTTCCTTTCAGGCCACTATTCTTTGAAGGCCCCCTCCGATCATCTGATTATCGGACCCATCATGGGAAGGAAACACCAAGGAAGCAAGAAGCTTTGACGTACAAGGGAATCCTCAGGTGGTCTCTGATAACGATCGATATACCTGTTTTGCATACCCACACGCAGCTTGACCTTGGATAGGACATGTCAAATAGCCCTATTTTTTCCTTATTGCACTACATGTATGCATACGCTTTGACGTATCATTTAAATAACAATGTACATCATTAGCTCATTATTGCATTCATTTATCTTTTTTCCCTATCTGCTTATTCACGACAAATCGCACCCGTACATTCTAATACGACCAGTGCGCCAGGGGCTTCAGTGTACACCATGACACGGCATGGAAAGTCCGAACACTTTCGACAGTGCGGCACCCCGAACTTATAGCATTATATACATCAGCTCCAAATCATGTCTTGAGTCAATAGTTTGGTTTGCCCAGCTCCCATGTTTTGGTACCTTACGTTCCGCTATATCGGCTAAGGTAGCACTGGGAGAACTACTGCGATTGTGTCCCGGTTCTTCCGGATGAGCACCTCAGTAAAGAAAGCCGAAAATTGACTGTCATGACGCGGCGAGAGCTGGTCGCTATTCGAGAGGTCTCAAATCCCTAAAGATTATTTCCGCTTCGGGCGAGGAGTCGGCCTTGTCCGATTTAGGCGTACATAGCACCCCAAGTTTGGCCTTCCGAATACTAGGGGCTTCGCCAAAATTTAAAATTGTAGACTTCTACGGCTAAGTGAGAGTGATAAAGCTTTATAGTCCGATTGCCTGGTTCGTTGTGCTGAACACCTCCTTCGAAGGACCCAAAACTGGGATAAAGAGTGATCAGGTTTACTTCGAACACCTCAGTACTAGTTACATGGGGGCAGAAGCCGACGACTGGCCAACTCTCAAATTTTATAAACGGCCGCACAGAAGGTAATATTTTAAATTAACAAGCGTTACATAGCGCACATGAACTCATTTCACATTACATGATTACATGAGTACATTCATTAAAATATTACATCCTTAGCACATTCCTCTGCCACAAGGCGAGCACCCTTCAGGACACTGTCATAATACTTTTCGGGGTCGCGATGCTCCTTGCCCTTCGGCGGCCCCTCCCTTACCAGCTTTTCGGCGTCCATCTTGGCCCAGTGCACTTTCTCCCAGGCAAAAGCCCTGCGCGCACCCTCAATGCAGACGGACTGCTTTATGACTTCAAACCGTGGGTAGGCGTTCACAAGCCGCCTTACCAGGCCAAAATAGCTACCAGGCAAGGGCTCGCCAGGCCACATCCAGACTATGAGGCCCTTCATGGCCAGTTCGGCCGCCTTATGAAGCTCGACTAGTTGCTTCAACTGGTCACTCAAGGGCATCAGATGTTCGGTCCCAGTATACTGAGACCAGAACAACTTCTCCGTCGAGCTCCCTTCCTCGTCTTGGTAGAACTCCGCGGCATCCGACACACTACTGGGTAGATTTGCGAACACTCCTGGAGAGCTCCGAATTCGGGTAAGTAAAAGGAAAGTTTCCTTCACATGCTTGCTTTGCATAATGAATTCCTTACCTGTCGCTATCTTCTTGACCGCCACAATTTCCTGGAGGGCCTTTTGGGCTTCAGCCATGGCATTTTGTGCATTATCGAGGGCCTTCGCAAGCTCGGACCCTTGCGTCTTAGAGTCACGCTCCAAGGACTCGTACTTCTTGACAAACTCCTAGAGCTCTTGCTGAACCTCACCGACTCGGGCCTCTTGCTTCTCGCGCTTGGTGCGCTCCTTGGCCACTTTGCCTTCGGCCTCGGATAGCGCATCCTTCAGGGCCGCCACATCGGTCGTGGCCTCTAGCAAAATTCATGACGATCCTGTGATCTAACAACCACTTTCCTTTTTCTTTATCAATAAACAGACGAGGTATTACTTACCTTTGTTCTCTTCGAGCTGCCTCTTGGTAAGGCCGAGCTCTTCCTCGGACCGCTCAAGGTCCCGCTTTAGTGTGGAGACCTCCGCCGTGCGAGCGGCAGCGGCCAGCAGTGAAGCCTGCTTATTCACATAGAAATATTCTGATTAGAGTCATGTGTTTATTATTTGATCCTTTGTTTGGCCTTTCTTTGTGAACACCAAACAAAGCATCAGGGGCTACTGTCTATGCTTTAACATTTTCTCATAATGTCAGGACCCCGATTCCAAGTCACATTGATCTAGCCGGTAACACTTCATATTGCTTTGCGGCCTCACGCACGGTATTCCCAGGGGTGTCGCCTTACCATGGCCCGGAACCGTTTGCGCCTTTTGGCTCACGTATATGATAGTGTCGCTAGCATCCATATGACAGGGAATCCGGGCCGACATGGCTAGTCGTGAACCCAAAGCGGCACTAACCTATGGGGACAGGCATACATGAATCACATCGAGCATGTCGGTCAGCAGCGTGTGAATCCGGGCTGTAGCACTGGGCTAACAGGACTCCGGGAACCCGGGCTGTAGTAGGCCAGGCAGGACTCCGGATGTCACCGCGTGACATTTCCCCGAAGGGACAGACGCAGAAATGAAGTGAAACACATGCCGGCCAGTCAAGTGTCCTGAGAAGTAGTGCTGGGCTAACAGGACTCCGGTGAACCGGGCTGTAGCGGACTACTATGGCTCATGGAGGCACTAGACTACATTTCCCCATAAGAGAGGCTGCCAAGGATAAACAACTAGATTATCGGATCCCACACATACCAAGCATTTCAATCATACACACAATATGCTCGATATGTGTAAATACAACATGGCATCACAACATAACTCTACAACTCAAGTTTTTATTCATTAGGCTCCGAGGAGCGAGATATTACAAACATGGGTCTCATGACCCAACAATCATAGCATACAAATCAAAGCACGTGCGGAAGCTTAACATGTCTGAGTACAGACATCTACAAATGAAAAAGGCTGAGAAGCCTGACTATCTACCAGATCCTGCCGAGGGCACAAGATCGTAGCTGAGGTATCAAGCTAAACATCGAAGTCCACGCGGAACTACTAGCGAGACTGGAGTCTCTCTGCAAAACATAAATTAAGCAAACGTGAGTACAAAGGTACTCAGCAAGACTTACATCAGAACTAAACTACATATGCATCGGTATCAACAAGGGGGGGGGGGTGGTGGAGTTTAACTGCAGCAAGCCAGCTTTGACTCGGTGGTTAACCTAAACTATGATTGCAAGCAACTCTTTTGAGGTGGCGCACACGAGTCCACATATTCACCATTCAATACGCCACTATGGATCCGCTCCCGTCTCCCTATGAGAAGGCCATCCATAGCACTCACACTTATCTTGCGAGTTTTAGAGTATCCACTTTCACTTGTCTATGAACTGCTATAGGCAACCCAAAAGTCCTTTACCGCGGACGCGGCTATTCGAATAGTTTTATACCCTGCAGGGGTGTACTTCGTCACACATGTTTCCACCACTTAGCGTCTGCACATGACATGTGCTCGGCAGACTTCAAGCGAAAGCCGACGTGGGTGTAGACCACGACCTGACTAACCGCACAATTCTCTAGTCCAGGTTTATCGCCTATTCGGGTTCCATCCGCGAGGAGATCCGGCCGGAGTTTCGCTCACAGCCCCAAACGATGTGTGCAGGGTTCCCAAGACACCAAACGGGCACCCGGTACACCATGCCACGGTGTATCTACCGCATCATAGCCCACCCCTAGGGTCAGCGCTACACACGGCCGCCAACACATATCCTATAAACACCAGAAACTAGTTGCAACTCCTGGACAGAGGACGAGAGGGGTCAGTAAGTCGAGCGGGGTCATATTTCAGGGCCCAATGTGTGGTAGTAATTGTTTCATGGATCACAAACACAGAACTCAGCTCCTGAGAACGGTTTCAATGAGACAACCCACCATGTACTCCTACATGGCCTCTCACAACTACCTTTACCAAATCGTGTTCACACACTTAGCTTAAACACAATTGGACATGTTCACAACTTTCCAATTCATCCCCGATGAATCAGACCTGACACAACTCTAAGAAATAGCAGGCATGACAAGCAAACATGAATGAGTAGGCACATCAGGGCTCAAACAACTCCTACTCATGCTAGTGGGTTTCATCTATTTACTGTGGCAATGACAGGTCATGCAAAGGAAAGGGGTTCAACTACCACAGCATGTAACAGTTGAATCGTTGTTGTCCTAATGCAGTAAAAGAGAGAAGGAGCGAGAGAGTGGGTTTGTATCGGAATGAACAAGGGGGTTTGCTTGCCTAGCACTTCTAAAGATAACATTGAGTCTTCATCAGTGTCAACGATCACAGCGTCGGAGCAGCGTCTACTGAGAGGGGACAATCACTGGCAATAGAGAAGGAACACAATCAATGCAATGCACAACATGATGCATGATAATGACATGTCAATATGTTGTTGATTGAGCTAATGCAACTAGCAACACAATTAAATGAAGTTGGTTTGAATACAAGATTCAAATTCAAACTCCATATGTGATTAGTTAAATGCCATTTATTTGTTTTGTCCAAAACAGAGGACAAACATTGTTCAAACATGCATGAAAATGCCATAAACAGATTCCTTGAATTTTTCTGATAATTTTTCATAAATAATTTATGTCATTTGGAGTTACGGTTGATTTTCTATGATTTTTAGAAGTTTTGGGCATTTTCTGAAATTTTCTGAATTATTATAATTTAAACTAAGTCCAGAAAATATATTACTGCGTCAGCATGACGTCAAGGTGATGTCAGCAGGTCAAAGGCATCGACCAGGTCAAACCTGACCAGTGGGACCCACTGGTCAGTGACCCAGTCAACTAATTAAGTTAGTTAGCCCTAACTAACTAGCCTGGGCCCACTGGTCAGCGACTGTAGTAACTAACCTAACTAGCTAATTAGCGCTAACTAGAGTAATTAGTCGGGCAGGGCCCGTAAGATAGTGAGAGAGAGGGGAAGGTCAAACTGGGTAGTGGGGTCAACCCATGTCGGTCAACGGGTTAGGGGTCGCCGGCGTTTAGCCGCCGGCGACGACAGAGACGGCGGGACGGCTCGGAAATGCTCTACAGGGCACCATTCGATCCGTGGGTTGCACCTACGGGTTCCTGGGAGTGAGGCGCATCCATTGGGGGTGGTGGTAGGAGCTGGGGTGGCCGGAAAAGTGGTCGGCGACGAGGTTCAGCGGCGGCAGCAGCTCGGGCATCCTCGGGATTGCGCTACAGAGCACGGGAGGGGGCGCTGCGGTTGTCTGCAGGCTCATGGGATCGTGCTGAGCACGATGGTGTGCTCGGACACGAGCTACGGTGGCTGTGGCCACGGCGGCGACATCGCCGGCGGCGTGGAGTTCTCGGCCAAGATGCGGCTATGGCCTAGAGGTCAAAAACGACCAGGGGAAAAGGGGGAAATGACTCGGGGGCTCACGGTGGTGACGTAGGGATGGCCAGCGTGCTCGGGGAAGCGTCAGAGGCGACGAATCGACCGGCGAAGTCCGTTGAGCAGAAGTGGTGGTGACGAGCTCGAAGACGACGGCATGGTGATCCTCGGCTTGCGTGGCTTGGCGAGGAGGAAGAGGGGCACCAGGCGAAGCTCGGGGGCGCATCGGAGAGGCTCAAAGATGGCTGTGGCCATGGGGGAGCTCGTCGGCGGTGACAGCTGCGTTCGGTCGCGCGCGTGAGAGAGAGACGGAGAAGGGGACGAGGGCAAGGGAGAGTGCGAGAGTGTCAAGGGGGTCCAGGGGGTAGTGTGGCGTCGTAGAGGGAGTCCAGGGCGACGAGGGGGCAGCCAGGCAGGCAGCTGCCGGCGTGGCACGTCGCGGCGCCGCGGCTGTCTTCTCCTCTGCCTTCTGGCAGGAGGAAGAAGACGCCCCTACCCTCGGTGGGCCGGCCAGGTGGCTGGGCTGCCAGGTGGGCTGGGCCAACACAGCTGAGGCCCAGGTGGCGCCAGGTTTGTTTCCTTCTCTCTCTCTTTTATTTAGTTTCTGTTTTCTATTTTTCTATAATTGTTTTGACTTAATTAAAATGCTAAGGCATTTTCAAAAACCCTGAAAATAATTGTGGGCTCTGTATGGAATATTTCCAACAGCCCTCACTTAAGTTCAGAATTATTTGGACATTTAAGATATTATATAGCATTTAATTGTCCAAATTCAAATACGTATGAATTAACTCCAAAATCCAGAAATGTCCTAGAAATGTGTGCATCATTTTTGGAAGAAGTTTTCACCCATTCCAAAATTGATGAACTTTTCTAAAAACCATTTTGGGTAGATGGAAAAGATTTAATTTGACCCTCGTTGTATTTCACTTGCTGCTAGGGTTTATCAGTCCCCATTTCAAAATTAATAGATGTTGAAAATGATGCATGGATGCAATGCCACTAATTACAAGAAGATTTCTAGGGCTATGACACATAATTTGATTACTTACCTCAAAGCCTCTTAGGAGGCTGGCACAGGCTTCAGTCAGTCCGCTTTTGGCGGACCGAACCTTCTTGACCACCGCACTCATGATAGTGTGGTGCTCTTCGTCAATGGAAGCACCGCGAAGTGCTTCCAACAAATTGTCCGATGCCTCTGGATGGACAGAGGCCATCGGCACAGATGGCTTGCCCCCTTGGCGAGGGGTCGCCTGACCGAATCCGGAACCACTGGAGGTTCCGGTGCAGTATTCGGCTGGGGGCTAGACTTGCTGCCCCTGGCATTAGAGCCCACGGGAGTCTTGCCCCGAGTGCGCCCATCATCTGGAATGTCGCCTTGGGGCACCTCCGGAACTGTCTCCCCTTGGTTCAGTACCCTTTGAGACAACACCTCGACATCGTCCGTAGGGCGGGGGGAGGAGGTGATCGGGAGTGAATCGTTGTTCATCTCCGACGGGCCCAAAGACTCATCCGAAGAGGATACGTCGATATGGGCTTTGGATGGGCTGCATGATCATGTTCGACATGATAAGAAGCAATAAAATAAAACATACCAAGAACTATTATGGTATCCGGATACTTACGACTTCGCCAGGGGCTTGTCCTTGGGTAACCACTCCTCGTCGCTAAAAGCGGCCTCCGTGGAGCAGTCCGGAAGGAGAGTCCTTCCCTTCTTGGACCCTTCGGCCTCCCCTGATGGGGCGGCCTTCCTTTTCTTGTCTCCCTCGGCTGGGGGGAGAACTTTCCTCTTCCTCCTCCTTGTTTTCGTGGGAGGAAGGCACCTCGGTGTTATCGGACGAGTAGTCCGATACGACCTTGCGCCGGAGACCTTTCCTGGTCCCCGTGGCCTTCTTCTTGTCCTTCTTCTCCGGCGCCTCATAGGGCGCCGGAACCAGCATCTCCCTTAAGAGAGCCCTTGCTGGATCTTCGGGCAGTGGGGCCGGACAATCGATCCGCTCCGCTGTCACGACCCATTCCTGTTAAATGGCATGGAGGTTTAGATCCCCCACATGATTATACTGGGGAAAGAAACATCTTACGAGATATAAGGAGCTCACCGGATTGGCAGGGCGCTTTGCGCTGAGTCCGCGATCCTTGGTAAGGGGAGGAGGTACCTCGGCGGACTTGAACAGCACCTTCCAGATGTCCTGGTGCGTCGTGTCAAAGAGCTCTCGCAGCATCTGGTGCTTAGCCGGGTCGAATTCCCACATATTGAATGTCCGTCTTTGACACGGGAGGATCCGGCAGAAGAGCATGACCTGGACCACGTTGACAAGCTTGATTTTCTTGCTTATCATGTTTTTAACACAGTTCTGGAGTCCGGCCAGCTCCACCGATGAACCCCAGGATAGGCCCTTCTCTTTCCAGGAGGTGAGCCGCATGGGGATGCCTGATCGAAATTCGGGGACCACCACCCAATTGGTGTCACGCGGCTCGGTGATGTAGAACCACCCCGATTGTCACCCCTTCACGGTCTCCATATAGGAGCCTTCGAGCCAGGTGACGTTGGGCATTTTGCCCACCATGGCGCCTCCGCACTCCGCTTGCTGGCTGACCACCACCTTCGGTTTAACGTTGAAGGTCTTCAGCCACAGGCCGAATTGGGGCTTGATGTGGAGGAAGGCCTCGCACACGACGATAAACACCGAGATGTTGAGGATGAAATTGGGGGCCAGATCGTGGAAGTCCAGCCTATAGTAGAACATGAGCTCGCGTACAAATGGGTGGAGGGGAAATCCCAGACTACGGACGAAATGGGTAAGGAATACAACCCTTTCGTGCGGTTCCGGGGTAGGGATGATCTGCCCCGCGTCTGGGAGCCGGTGCGCGATATCTGCGGCCAGGTAGACCATCCACTTGCCTCCCGCTCCGGACATGTTTGGAGTGGTTTTGCGGAGAAAATGCGAACTTGGCCGCTGGAGCTCGAGTGCGCGAGAATGGATGGGCAGGGAATAAGAAGGCATGGGCAAAAAGGAGGAGTCCTGGTCCCTTTATAAGGGAGGAAGAAACTATGCGCCTCCCCACCTGCCTGGTAAACCTGCTTATTCCCCAAGCGACGTGATTAATGGCGCGGTTGGGTTACCCACACCCGTATTGATGAGAATCCCGTGATAAGGGGACACGATCTCTGCTTTGACAAGACGTGCCAAGAAAACCTCCTCACAATATGTGTAGTAGTTGGTTGATAAAGACGGTTCATATAATGACCGGGCCATGGCGTGATGTCACATTATGAAAAGTTGTCAGCAGATTAGATTTTTGGAAATATTATACTCTCTACGGTGGTATGTGGAATTTGTTTTGCAGAGCCAGACACGATCCTTGTGTTCGAAATCTTCTATGGTGTATTCGGAGGAAGAACCCGCCTTGCAATGCCGAAGACAATCTGCACGCCGGACTCGTCGTCATTGAAGCCTGGTTCAGGGGCTACTGACGGAGTCCTGGATTAGGGGGGTCCTCGGACTGGCGGACTATATACTTTGGCCGGACTGTTGGACTATGAAGATACAAGATTGAAGACTTCGTCTCGTGTCCGGGTGGGACTCTCCTTTGCGTGGAAGGCAAGCTTGGAAATTCGGATATGTAGATCTCCTCCCTTGTAACCGACTCTGTATAACCCTAGCCCCCTCCGGTGTCTATATAAACCAGAGGGTTTAGTCCGTAGGACAAGAACAATCATAATCATAGGCTAGCTTCTAGGGTTTAGCCTCTACGATCTCGTGGTAGATCAACTCTTGTAATACTCATATCATCAAGATCAATCAAGCAGGAAGTAGGGTATTACCTCCATCGAGAGGGCCCGAACCTGGGTAAACATTGTGCCCCCCGCCTCCTGTTACCATCTGCCTTAGATTCACAGTTCAGGACCCCCTACCCGAGATCCGCCGGTTTAGACACCGACAATAGCCATTCCCAGAAACCCTAATAGTTCGGTCACACCGATACGGATCTCGGTCTCACTGAGATGGCCTTGCTGATTCCTTGTGACTTGTTGCATTCTTTCGGTTTCACCGAGTTAATGCAATCGGTCCCACCGAGTTGGCTTGACAATCGCTTTGTTGCCTATTGCTTCACTTCAGTCTCATCGAGTTGATGCAATCGGCACCACCGAGTTGATGTATGCCCTAAGCCCTAGCACATCGGTCACACCGAGTTGTTCCAGTTGGTCCCACTAAGATTCCTAACGTTCAGAATTTGAACTAAATCGGTCTCACCGAGTTCTTCTATTCGGTCTGCCGAGTTGGGTCAAATGTGTGTAACGGTTGGATTTTGTGTGGAGGCTGTATATACCCCTCCACCCCCTCTTCATTCATGGAGAGAGCCATCAGATCGTGCCTACACTTTCAGCATACATTTTCTAAGAGAGAACCACCTACTGATGTGTTGAGATCAAGATATACCAATCCTACCACAAGAATCTTGATTTCTAGCCTTCCCCAGGTTGCTTTCCACTCAAATCATCTTTCCACCATATCCAAATCTATGAGAGAGGGTTCAGTGTTGGGGAGACTATCATTTGAAACACAAGAGCAAGGAGTTCATCATCAACACACCGTCTATTACCTTTTGGAGAGTGGTGTCTCCTAGATTGGTTAGATGTCACTTGGGAGCCTCGGATATGTTGTAGAGTTGCACCAAGAAGTTTGTAAGGGCAAGGAGATCACCTACTTCGTGAAGATCTACCCGAGTGAGGCAAGTCCTTCTGAGCGATGGCCATGGTGGAATAGACAAGGTTGCTTCTTCGTGGACCCTTCATGGGTGGAGCCCTCCGTGGACTCGCGCAGCCATTACCCTTCGTGGGTTGTAGTCTCCATCAACATGGACGTACGAAAGCACCACCTATCGGAACCACGCCAAAAATCTCCGTGTCTACATTGTGTTTGCCTTCTCCAATCCTTTCCCTTTACCTTAATATGCAATGTGTTACATTCCGCCGCTATACTCTTAGAATTGCATGTGTAGGTTGATTTCTTGACTTGTGCAAATAGCTAAAACCTGCCCAACTCTAAAATTGGGAAAAGGATAGCTTTTTATTCGGTCAAGTAGTCTAATCACCCCCCCTCTAGACCTACTTTCGATCCTACAAGTGGTATCAGAGCTTTGATCTCCATTTGCCTTGATTTCCATAGCTTTGGTGATCATAGCCTTAGTTTCACCACCTAGGAGAGTATGGTGTCTAGCGAGGGAAATTACCACTGTAGAGGTCCTTACTTTGATGGTACTAATTTTGCTACTTGGAAGCATAAGATGAAAATGCATATTCGTGGTCATAACTGTCGGCGTTCTGGGAATGGGTGTCCCCAGACTTGCCTGCCTGTGGCCCACAGTGTGGCTTTGCTAGCAGGCCTGTACGGCCCATCTTCATCAACAAGGAATCAAGACCCTCGTGAGGGGCCAAGCCTCGTGAGGTGGATGACACAAGACCTCCTCAGGAGCAGCCTCACCAGGCTGGCTCATGAGGGGCAGAGAGTTCAAGGTCGGGCAAACCTCGTGAGGTTCTCGTGACGTAAGCCATGACGATTGAGACCAGGCGGGCGCCAATGCGCGTAGTGTCCTTGTTTCCTCTTTGGTGCTAAGGGGGCAAGCGCAGGCGCGGAGTACCGAGGCATCAATCAAAGGTTTCCATATTGGTGCAACGAGACCAAGACTAGAAGGACGGCAAGACGGAGGTCACCATGGAGCCCAGGACGGCGTCACCACCAGAACCTTTGGCAGACGAAGACCACCTTTTGTCAGGATAGCTTGTACTAGATGTCCCCTTTCAAATTGGCCGTTGTGGGATCCCTTCCCGCTCAATATTTGGGGAGAGGACCAAGGCCTCTATAAATAGGACTAGCCACCTCCATAGGCGGGGGATCGGAGAGAGAAGATCATGCTCAACCACACAAGTTCACCAAGCACAAGAACACCTCAACCTCAGGAGGCTGTTCTTCCCTTTGTACTGTTCGTCTTCAGCCCAAGAGGCAATCCACCACCACCACACTGGAGTAGGGTATTACACCACAACTGTGGCCCGAACCAGTATAAATCTTGTGCCCTTTGTGTTGTGAGTTCGTCGAGTTAGTTCGTGAGATCTTAGCTAAGTTAGGGCGTGGATCGATAGGGGGAGATCTTCACGTGCATCCCAGTGTTCAAACCATAAGGGTTTTGCCGAAACCCATGATCCCACATTTGGCACGCCTGGTAGGGGTGCGCCGGAGTCTTCCTTCTGCCGGCTCGCGCTCCGCCATCTCCACGCCCGCTCCCCATGGCGGGCGCCCCTCCAGCTGGATCTACCGGTGCCCACGGCGGCGCTCGGGGGCTCTGAGCCCTTGCCCCCGGCTTGCAGCAGGTGCAGTGGCCACCCAAGTTCAAGCCGGAGATACCGCCGCAGTACGACGGCACGGCTGACCCGTGGGCTTTCCTGCTAGCATACGAGGAGGCCGTCCTAAAAGCCAAGGGCGACGACAAGATCATGGCCAACTGGTTCTCAATGGCCCTTGTGGGCGCGCCGCGTGCCTGGCTCCTCCACTTGCCAGAGTCTTCTGTCGCCACATGGGAGGAGCTGCGCGGCCTCTTCGTCATTCGCTTCGAGGAACCAGCGGCCCCCATCACCGCAGCTCTTCTCGGCGGTTCGCAAGCACCACCCTTAGATCGGCACGTCAAGCCGTACCTTCGCCAGAGCAGCGTCGCTTCCAAGCGCCTGGGGGCTTCGCCCGGCTGGGCCGTGCCTGAGGCCAACCTCACCTTCGACTCGGAGGACCATCCTGCCTCCACCGTCAGGTTGGGTGCACTCTCGATGTTGTACGCGCCCACCATCTGCCATGTATCCATCACCAAGACGCTCGTCGACAGCGGCGCCGGCCTCAATGTGCTCTCTGTCGAGGCCTTCAGCCTCCTTCACGTACCGTTCGAGCGACTCCGCCCCAGCAAGCCCTTCTCGGGAGTTGGCGGAGGCTCCACCCGCTCCCTGGGACAGATCCGCCTCCCCGTGACCTTCGGCACGCGTGACAACTACCGCACCGAGCTCATTGACTTCGACATCACCCGCATTGGCCTCCCATACAACGCCATCCTCGGGTACCCAGCTCTGGCCTAGTTCATGGCAGCAACCCATCCTGCTTACAATCTCATGAAGATGCCGGGGAGCCAGGGTGTCCTCACCATCAAGGGGGCGCCAAGGAGGCCCTGGTGGTGCTCAAGCTCGCCCTCAAGGCCGCCGCGACAGCATGACCCGCCGACATGGATACCTCCAAGGCTAAGGGAGCCGTACCAACCAAGAAGAAGCGGTTCTTCACTCAGGCCAAGGTAGAAACCAAGCAAGTCTTTGTCGAGGAGGACGGGTCCTCAGGGGCAACCTTTACCATAGGCGCCAACCTCAAGCCCGCTCAGGAGGTGGCGCTGGTGAAGTTTTTGCGTGCAAACAAGGGCGTGTTCGCCTGGGAGCCCGATCAGCTGGTAGGGGTCGCAAGATAGGTAATAGAGCACCACCTGAAGGTGTGCCCCAACGTACGCCCTGTGAAGCAGAAGGCAAGGCGGCAGTCCACGGAGAAGCAAGCTTTCATCGTCCAAGAGACCCGCACGTTGGAGGCTGCGGGTGTCATTTGCGACGTTCGTTACCCCGAGTGGCTGGCGAACCCCGTCGTCGTCCCCAAGAAAGCCAGGAAGGAGTGGATGTGCGTCGACTTCACCAACCTCAACAAGGCCTGCCCCCAAGATCCGTTCCCGCTTCTACACATCGACCAGATTGTCGACTCCACCGCCTAGTGCGACTTGCTATGCTTCCTGGATGCGTTCTCAGGGTATCACCAGATCAAGATGGCGGTAGAAGATGTGGAGAAGACGGCCTTCCTGACCCCGTGTGGGGTGTACTGCTACACCTGCATGCCGCTCGGGCTGCGTAACGCGGGTGCAACCTTCCAGCAACTCATGCACATCACCTTAGGGCGGCAGCTCGGGAGAAACGCTGAAGCCTACGTCGATGACATCGTGGTGAAGTCTCGGGAGGCGGGGACCTTGATCCAAGACCTAGAGGAGACCTTCGAAAGCCTTCGCCAGGTGGACTTGAGGCTCAATCCGTAGAAATGCGTGTTTGGTGTCCCTTCCGGCGAGCTGCTAGGTTTCCTGGTGTCCCACAGGGGGATCGAGGCCAACCCAGAGAAGGTGAAGGCCATTGAAGACATGAGTCCACCAGAGACCCTCAAGGAAATGCAGACGTTGGTTGGTCAGGTGACTATGTTGGGGCGCTTCATCTCCAAGCTGGGAGAGCGCGCCCTACCTTCTTCAAGCTGATGAAAAAGAAGGGCCTGTTCGAGTGGACCCCGGAAGCTGACCAAGCTTTCCAAGACCTCAAGAGATACCTGACCAGCCCTCCAGTGATGGTGGCGCCCCGACCTCGCGAGCCCATAGTGCTCTATCTTGCTGCCACCCCATACTCAGCCAGTGCAGCCCTGGTGGCAGTTCAGGAAGAGCACCAAGCCAAGGGCGCATCACGCCGCGCCACGCCTCCAACAGAGACGACGCAAGACCAAAAGGGCGCCACGAGGGAGGCATCAGCGGCGACAGAGGATGAGGCTCGGCAGGACGACGCCCCCAAACCCGCGAAGACTTTGGAAAGTGACCAAGCGTCGGGAGCTCTACCCCCTCCGGAGACATCCCAGCTTCCAGAAGACGTAAATCTTGTCAGCACGCCAACCCTTGTCGAGCACTCTGTATACTTCATCAGCACGGTGTTGTGGGACGCACGAGCGCGGTACCCCATGCCTCAGAAGCTCCTACTCGCACTCCTAGTAGCATCACGAAAGCTGCGGCACTACTTCCAGGGCCACCCCATCAAGGTCGTCTCAGCTTACCCATTGGAGAGAGTGATCAGGAGCCCCAACTCTGCCGGAAGAGTCACTGAATGGAACATCGAGTTGCAAGAATTCTAGCTGGAGTTCAGTACTACCAGGGTCATCAAGGGGGCTGCGCTCACTAATTTCATGGCAGAATGGACGGACGCCCCGGCGCTTGAAGAAGGTGAAGACCGGTCCCTATCGCCAGGAAGCGAGGCGTCTGACGCCTGGGTCGTGTATTTCGATGGTCCCTTCGCGTGCCAGGGCGCGGGGGCTGGAGCAGTACGCATCTCACCCACTCAGGACAAGCTCTACTACGTCATGCAGCTCTGCTTCCAGCAGGGCGAGAAGGTCTCCAACAACATTGCAGAATACAAGGGCCTCATAGCCGGCCTGAAGGATGCGGCGGTGCTAGGAGTGAAGCATCTCACTATCAGGGGCGACTCACAGCTCCTCGTCAACTTCTCCAACAAGGTATACAAGCCGAAGGACGAGCACATGGAAGCATACCTCACGGAGGTGCGCAAGATGGAGAAGCAGTTCCTAGGCCTAGAGTTGCAGCATGTGCCCTGTGGCACCAACAAGGAAGCAGACGACATCGCCAAAAGAGCATCCAAGCGACAGCCCCAGGAGCCTGGCGTCTTCGAGGAGCGGCTCTACAAGCCATCAACAACGCTACCGCTTTCAGGAACAACTCAGCCTTGGGAGGAACTCCCGTAGCCGCCAGCCTCAGGAGCCCCAGCCTGTGGCCCGACCTCAGGGGCGCGTCTACTCCTAGCGCTCGAGCCTCAGGAGGGATGCTGGACCAACGAAATCAAGGAATACCTGATACAAGAGGCATTTCCAGAGAAGGAGGAGGACGCGGAGCGCGTGGCCCGTCAGGCCATGGCATACTGCATCCAGGATGGTGAGTTATACAGAAAGCGACCAAATGACATTACACTGCGTTGTATCTCCAGGGAACAGGGGAAGGAGCTGATAGCTGACATACATGGTGGAGACAGTGGGCACCACTCGTTGTCGCGAACTCTTGTTGGCAAGGCATTCCGAAGTGGATTCTACTGGCCTACGGTGCTCAACGACGCGACCGAGATGGTGAAATCCTGCGAGGCCTGCCAATTCCATGCCAAGCAGATCCATCAGCCAGCTGAGGGCCTCCAGACCATCCCACTCTCATGGCCGTTCGCGGTCTGGGGGCTGGATATTCTGGGCACGTTCCCTTGGGCGCCTGGGGGCTATCGATACCTCTATGTCGCCATCGACAAGTTCACTAAGTGGCCGGAGGTTGAAGCCGTCTGCGCCATCCCAGCTGGCTCTGCAGTCAAGTTCATCAAGGGCCTCGTGAGCCGTTTTGGGGTCCCCAACCACATCATCACCGATAATGGCTCCCAGTTCACTAGTAATATCTTCAAGTCATATTGTGCTAACCTTGGAACGCAGATCTGCTATGCCTTAGTAGCACACCCCAGGAGCAATGGTCAGGCCAAACACGCCAACGCGGAGGTCCTGAAGGGCCTCAAGACCAGGACCTTCAAGAAGAAGCTCAAGGCCTGCGGCAGGGGCTGGCACAACGAGCTCCAGTCTGTGCTATGGTCGATCCACACCACCGCCACCAAGCCAACGGGCGCAACCCCGTTCTTCCTCGTCTATGGAGCAGAAGCAGTCCTCCCTCATGAGGTCGAGCATCGTTCTGCACGGGTCCTGGCATTTGATGAGACACAGCAGGACGCCATGTGGGGGATGGACCTTGTGCTGGGGGAGGAACGATGCCGTGAAGCTGCACTACAGGCGGCCAGATACCAGCAGGCGCAGCGGCGGTACCACTGCCGCAGCGTCCGCTCTAGGACTCTTGAGGTGGGTGACCTCATCCTGAGGCGGGTGCTCTCCAGGGAGGGGCTGCATAAGCTCTCGCCCATGTGGGAGGGCCCGTTCAAGGTCGCCCACGTCTCCAGGCTTGGCGCCGCGTGCCTGGAGACACAGGATGGGGTACCCGTCCAGAACGCCTGGAACATCCAACACCTCCGGAAGTTCTACCCATGAAGAAAGGCCCAGTGCCTGTGAAGAAGGCCCAGTGCCTGTGAAGAAAGGCCCAGTGCATGTGAAGCAAGGCCCAGTGCCTGTGAAGAAAGGCCCAGTGCCTGTGAAGCAAGGCCCCGTGCTTGTGAAGAATCGCCACCCGTGACACTCTCACGTAATAATGAGTGGGGCTGTACACGCCCCGGAGCCTCTGGAGAGCCGCCCTTGGGCCTCTGGGGCTCCCTCCCACGCCGAGTGGCAGCACTTAGCTCCGCGCTGGTGAGAAGACGTCGAAGACTAGACTAGGTGCTGGACGCGGCTTTTCATTTTCTTTTCGAAGTTGGCTCGCCCCTCTTTTATTGAAATTTGCTTTCTGGTGTCTCTTGATGGTCTCGTTTTATCGCTTTCCGCCTCTGTCTCTGCCTTCGCCTCTTTGGTTGACCTGAACTTTCCCTCGCATCCCTCGCGAGGGGGTTGAACAGGTACCTTCGTGACCTTCCTCCTTCTGTCTTTTCGCGAGGCACCCTCATTCGAGCCCACAAGCTGGCGCACCTCTCCTGGTCCGTGCCCCACGGGTATCGTGATGCAAAGCACTAAGTTAAGGCCAGCGGCGCCTATAACCAAGCCCCGAGTGAGGGATAAACCTCTTACAAATTTTTTGCAGTTCCTAAGCGTATATCAGGTCAAGGAGGCCTCGACAAGCACTAGGAAGCGAGCGCCTCGTGAGGAGGAGGTCATTCAAAACAAGTCGACCTAAGTTATCCTTACATAAAACGACAATGTTATGATGCGGCACAGGAACGGCAAACATAACATAATAATTGAGATCATAGTTCGATAGATGCCCCTCCGGGGCCCACTCTGGTTTATTTCTGATGCAGGAAGGAAAAGAAGAACAAAATAGAAGCGGCGCCTACAGCGGTTCACGGGCGCAGGCCCCGTCGCCCTCCTGAGCTCAGCCGGACCCCTCCTCGCGCTTCACAGAAGCGTGGCGACAAGACGACCCGCCATTGTCTTCGAAGCGGGCACGGCGGCGTGGCGGCTAGTCGTAGCTGCCACAATCAGAGCGACCCCTGCCCCTCAAAGCGGCACCACCACGGCCGCGCGGAGCCGCGGCGGGGATTGCCGCGTCCACGCTTGCTGAAAGGATCGAGAAGAGCTGTCTAGAGGGGGTGATTAGACACTAAGTACCAAAAGTTGCAGTTTTTAATTTCTTTAAGTTGAAGTGGAGTTTTGGCGCAAGTTTAACAAACACGATACATATCAAGCAAGCATGCAAAGAGTATATGAGCAGCGGAAAGTAAAGCATGCAACTTGCAAGAATGTAAAGGGAAGGGTTTGGAGAATTCAAACACAATTGGAGACACAGATGTTTTTGTCGTGGTTCCGATAGGTGGTGCTATCGTACATCCACGTTGATGGAGACTTCAACCCACGAAGGGTAACGGTTGCGCGAGTCCACGGAGGGCTCCACCCACGGAGGGTCCACGAAGAAGCAACCTTGTCTATCCCATCATGGCCATCGCCCACGAAGGACTTGCCTCACTAGCGGTAGATGTTCACGAAGTAGGCGATATCCTTGCCCTTACAAACTCCTTGGTTCAACTCCACAATCTTTATCGGAGGCTCCCAAGTGACACCTAGCCAATCTAGGAGACACCACTCTCCAAGAAGTAACAAACGGTGTGTTGATGATGAACTCCTTGCTCTTGTGCTTCAAATGATAGTCTCCCCAACACTCAACTCTCTCTCACATGATATGGATTTGGTGGAAAGAAGATTTGAGTGGAAAGCAACTTGGGAAGGCTCAAGATCAAGATTGATATGGTGGGAATGGAATATCTTGGCCTCAACACATGAGTAGGTGGTTCTCTCTCAGAAAATGTGTATTGGAAGTGTAGGTATGTTCTGATGGCTCTCTCCACGAATGAAGAGTGGGTGGAGGGGTATATATAGACTCCACACAAAATCTAACCATTACACACAACTTGCCAATCTCGGTGGGACCGAATTGATAAACTCGGTCGGACCGATTCAGCAAATCTAGTGACCGTTAGGGTTTTCGATGGGACCGACTGGATCAACTCGGTGGGACCGATGTGCTAGGATTAACGTAAATACAGAACTCGGTTTGACCGATTACTCAAAATCGGTGGGACCGATTTGGGTAATAAGTGAAATAGAGAGTTGGCCAAGCAAACTCGGTGGGGCCGATTGCATATCTCAGTGGGACCGAAAATATTGCAATAGGTAACAGAGAGTTTGCAAGCCCATCTCAGTGAGATCGAGATCGCATCGGTGAGACCGAATTGATTAGGGTTTCTAGCAGTGGCTATGACATCTGAACTCGGTGGCGCCGGATAGAAAGAATCGGTGGGGCCGAGTTTGACTTTTGGTTTAGGTCATATGTGGATGTGGGAAGGTAGTTGAGGGTTTTGGAGCATATCACTAAGCACTTTGAAGCAAGAACCTCATCAAGCAACACCTCATCCCCTCTTTATAGTATTGGCTTTTCCTATAGACTCAATGTGATCTTGGAGCACTAAAATAGAAAATGTAGAGTCTTGATCTTGAAGCTTGAGCTAATCCTTTGTCCTTAGCATCTTGAAGGGGTTCCACATCCTTTAGTCCATGCCACTTAATTTGTTGAACTTGTCTGAAACATACTAGGTAAAAGTATTAGTCCAACAAGAGATATGTTGTCATTAATTATCAAAATCACCCAGGGAGCACTTGTGCTTTCACTTGGGCACCAGAGAGCTAGGCCCCTCGCGAGGGGCCTTCCCCTTCTCCGCGGCGGTGAACCTCCTCGACGGCGCCATTGGTGGCAGGAGAGGAGCAAGGAAGGAGAAGAAGCGGAAGCGGAAGAGGAAGGATGGGCGACGGGGGCTCCGCCCCCTCCCATTTATACCAGGAGAAGGCCAACCAGCACCCCCCACGATCACACGTAATGATGGTTTTCCTTGCATGTCGCAGGGACTTGTCACGTCGGGCAGTTGCCGAGGCAGTGTGGGGAAGCGGAGACGCCCACGTCCAATCAACCTCCATGCGTCGACCGAGGCCGTAGGCTATTGGGGCCCGCGGTGCTCTGCACTTTACCCTTGGCTTCGCCTCGAAGCCAAGACCGAGCGCGCCTTGGGCCCGGGGGCTACTGTCGGTGTTCTGGGAACAGGGGTCCCCAGACTTGCCTGCCTGCGGCCCACGGCGTGGCTTTGCTAGCAGGCCTGTACGGCCCATCTTCATCAACAAGGAATCAAGACCCTCGCGAGGGGCCAAGCCTCGTGAGGTGGATGACACAAGACCTCCTCAGGTGCGGCCTCACCAGGCTGGCTCGTGAGGGGCGGACAGTTCAAGGTCGGGAAAACCTCGCGAGGTTCTCGTGACATAAGCCATGACGATTGAGACCAGGCGGGCGCCAGCGTGTGCAGCGTCCTTGTTTCCTCTTTGGTGCTAAGCGGGAAAGCGCAAGCGCGGAGTACCAAGGCATCAAGCAAAGGTTTCCATATTGGTGCAACGAGACCAAGACCAGAATGACGGCAAGATGAAGGTCACTATGGAGCCCAGGACGGCATCACCACCAGAACCTTTGCCAGGTGAAGACCACCTTTGTCAGGATAGCTTGTACTAGTTGTCCCCTTTCAAATTGGCCATTGTGGGATCCCTTCCCGCTCAATATTTGGGGAGAGGACCAGGGCCTCTATAAATAGTACTAGCCACCTCCATAGGCGGGGGATCGGAGAGAGAAGATCATCCTCAACCACAAGAGTTCACCAAGCACAAGAACACCTCAACCTCGACCTCACGAGGCTGTTCTTCCCCTTGTATTGTTCGTCTTCAGCCTAGGAGGCAATCCACCACCACACTGGAGTAGGGTATTACACCACAACGATGGCCCGAACCAGTATAAATCTTGTGTCCTTTGTGTTGCGAGTTCATCGAGTTAGTTCATGAGATCTTAGCTAAGTTAGGGCATGGATCGATAGGGGGAGATCTTCGTGCACACCCCAGTGTTCGAACCTTAAGGGTTTTGCCGGAACCCGTGATCCGACAATAACCCTGCCATTTGGGATGTTGTTCGTATTGGCTTGCAAGGTGAATACTTAGAGGATGGAAAAGAACGAGATCGTGAAGCCACAATGGATGAATTGAAGATGTTGCAATACTATGCTCAAGCTTGTGATATTCTCTTCAATGGATTGTGCCTCGAAGAATTCAACAAAATCAGTCGCCTTGAGAATGCAAAGGAAATTTGGGATACCTTGGTTGATATGCATGAAGGTATCGAGTCCGTCAAGGAATCCAAATTGGATGTGCTTGAAAGTCAACTTGAAAAGTTCAAAATGAAGGATGGTGAAGGAGTCGTCGAGATGGACTCCAGGCTTGCTCTCATCACAAATGAGATTGCTGGCTTAGGAAGTGAAGAGATGACTGACAAATTCATCATCAAGAAGATCCTTAGAGCCTTGGATGGAAAATATGATACCGTGTGCACATTAATCCAAATGATTCCCAACTACAAACATCTCAAGCCGACGGAAGTCATTGGTTGAATTATTGCTCATGAGATGCCACTCGAGGATAAGGATGAGCCCCACAACAATTCAAGTGGTGCTTACAAAGCTTCAAGTGATGCTCCTACAACCTCAAGTGACAAGCTAGTCTCCAATGAAGAATTGAGCTTAATGGTGAAGAACTTCAACAAATTCTACAAGAATACAAGCAAAGAGAGAAATTCCAAGTCAAGGTCCTACAATGACAAAAGATCTTCTAATCCTGATCGTAATTGCTACAATTGTGGAAGACCCGGACACTACTCCAATAAGTGTACGGCTCCCTACAAGAAAAGAGAGGACTCACCTAAAAGGAGGAGTAGAAGAGATGAATCACCTCCAAGAGAGAAGGAGTAGAGATGATCGTTATGAATGAACACCCTCTCATAGAAGCTAGGATTCGTAAAGGATGGACAAGTCATCAAAGAGCTACACAAGACAAAGACATCAAGCTCATGTTGGTGAATGGGTTTCCGGTTCTGACTCTGACAACTACTCTGAGAGAAGCTATCACTCCAACTCTCCGACTATACTCTAGATGAAGGTGTTGCCGGTCTTGCACTTGTGTCAGCCAACTCCTACGACATACTTGACTCGCCAAATGAAGGAATTGGAAGATGCTTCATGGCTAAAGGCCCCAAGGTATCACACCCCAAGTATCTTGATTTCAATAGTGATGAAGATGATTTGCTAGGTGATGATGATTTACTTGTTGACAACACTAGAGATGAACTTGCTAATAATCATGCTAATCAAGATGAAACGAATGAAAATGATAAGGAGATTGAGCGTCTAACTAAAGAACTAAACACTCTTTTATATTACCAAGCGTTTACTCTTGTCTACTTATATGCCACAAGTTAAATCTAGCAATAAGAGCAAGAAAGATTATTCTTCTAGTAGTACCAATAACAATGCTAAATCCAATATTGTTGCTTCTAGTAGTTCTCTTGATTCCACTAATGATTCTCTTAGCCAAGTTACACTTGAGCAAGAAAATAGTTTATTGAAGGGAATTATATAAAAAGGTGTTTACAAGAGCCTTGCCGAGAGTAACCAATTTGAGCAAATTTTTCGCAAGCAAGGAAGGCACCGAAAGAATCAAGGTGTTGGTTTTGAACGGAAGTTCAATGCCAATGGAGTTGAGTGGGATGAAGATCAATACTCCAAGACGAAGTTTTCTCCTAAACAAGAGAAGTATGACCCCACTTCTTTCAAGGGAACACAAGCTCAAGATGATCTTCCACCACAAGACCACAAGCTAAAAAGGCAAGGACAAGCTTCAAGAAGAGATTGACTCATTTGAAGAAGCTCCAAATTAAGGTCATGGCCAAGTGGGTTCCCAAGACTATGTCAAGTTCTACTTCATCAAGTACGACTACAACTCCAAGGATTCCCATCAAGTTGAAATGGATCCCAAAGAAGTAAAACTAGAGTGTTCTTGAGGGTGACTCCACCAACATACTTCACTCATATTCATTTTGGCAAGGACATGTGCAATTAACTTTCATATCTTGCACTAGTTCATGGAGTCACAAACCCTCTTGTGTGTAAGACAAGGGACAAGGTAACCTAATGCTTTCATGGACATCATCATATGTGCAATTCACTCTATGTCTATGGATATCCTTGTATGTTCCTTGTGGGACTAACCCATGTAGGTATTGAAAGTTCAACACTCCAATGGATTGCTCCAAATGATCTACATCTACTTTGAGCATCCACATCTTCACTATCTACATGAAGTCATCATCAACAAAACCCAAGGTTAGTTCATCCCTCTTAGGGGGGATATCACATCTAGGGGGACCTTTGCTCTAAGAATTGAGCTAAGGCAACTCTAATGGTGTGAACACATTAATGCTTTATGTAAAAGTGGTAACTCCACTTGTGCTTAAACGATGAGTATGGCCTATGATCAAATGTTCTTATTTGACTCCTAAGTCAATATACTCATATATAAATGACCTATTCATCGCCAATTGCTTGATAGATGCTAGAATTGTTTGTGCATGCTTTGTCACATATTTCATTTGCTATCTTATTGTGTGAGCATGTTTATTCATAATTTCTCAATTCGAGGACATCCATTTGTTGTTTTGATTGTTTGGTTTTTGTTGGCCAAATGGATGGACAACAATGCCTAAGAACCTTCTCTATATATCTATGCTCTTCTTGTCTCAAAGTCTATTCATGCTGCATCACAAAATTTGAACAAGTCTTTTTCGGACCCTCCAGGTGAGGAGCCCTCGGAGCCACCGATCCATCAAGGGCTAACTTCCAAAACCTCTTAGTGAATTTCGGTCAGACCAACACATTCACATTCGGTCCCACTGAAACCACTAGGTTGATCTAGGTTTTCACCTTGGTGCCACCAATTATAACTCTTCGGTCTCACCGAATTGCAGCAACTGCAAGCAGTTTTGCATCTTGGTGCCACCAAACCGTTCCACTCGGCGCCACTGGCATACAATGGGTATATATACTCTGCGGCCCAACATTTGGAAATTTCTTCAAACATTCGAGCCCCCCCCATTGCTGCCCCTCTTGATCTCTGGATTGTCGTCGTCTCCACCTGTGTGCTGTTGTCGCAGGTCTCCATCGCCGTCAACATGAATCACCTCCGCCATTGCCGCCGTAGCGACCCATCACCAAGTTAGGGTATGGTTCGACCCTTTCATGCCAACTCTTTATCCAATTCAATGCACAAAGTTAATGCCTGTATTCTTGCCACGATTGAAAAGTTCCTATCCACACGAAAGCTCCACTAGATTAGATTTGATGCAAAATCTTAGGGTTAGGTTTCCTCCAAACTCATCTCGGACCGACCAAAATGAAGTTCTCGGTCCCACCGATTGGCCCTAGCCATTGCACTAATTACAATTCGGTCTGACCAAAATGTACTGATCGGTGAGACCGAGAGAAATCTCTCAGTGAAACCCTAGCATCTCAGAGTCACCGAACTGCAAGTCGGTCTAATCGATCTTGTACATTTAGACTCTGTGTGTGCTTCGGTGTCACCGAGATTATCATATCGGTAGCTCCAAAGTGCTTTGTGCAGAAAACTAAATTTAAGATTTTGTCTCAATTTTTTTGCAAAAACCAGCTGTGTTTTGTGATGCGCATCCACTCTACCCATATCCATCTATTCACAGGTTCAGCTTACAGAGATGTCTGAGGCCAATGATAGCTAGAACAGGTCAGAAGAAGAGGTTTAGCTCAGTGAGGGCTCTTGCCCAAGTCAGGAGATCACAGAATGATACGTGGCCACTCCATCAACTTGCTACACCTATTTGATGTTCCCCAAAAGTTCAAGGTCATGAGCTTAATAGTTGAGATGGTCAAGAGGACAACGGCTGACCAAAAGAGGTCTTGTGGATATGCTCCACATATTCAGATGTTGATTAATTCAGGAGTTGGAAGTGGGATATATCTACTTGACAAAGAGCATCTACCTCTCAGGACTGATTTTGAGGACAATGAAGATGTCATGGATGTATCACATCCTACATTTTTTGAGGCCCAAGGGAAGATTGAGAAGGCAAACGCTGCAAAAGTGGCAAAGGCAGCAAGTGCTCGAGATGCATCAATTGTGAATCTCAAGACCAAACAAGATCAACCCACATACCTGCTGGAAGCAACCCTGAGGATAGAGAAGAGTCTGGACAACTTGACTAAGAATCAGGAGAGCTTAGAGAGGATTGTTGAGAGCAAGATGTATGACCTAAATGTGAAGGTCACAGAGATTCAGACTATAGTCCAGAAGCTGAGAGATGATTCTGAGGACAATGATGCTAGAACCACTACAGACAGATTCCAGTCAGTGCCAAGGGCACAAAAGTCATCAACTGTGCCAGTTGTAGACACCAGGACTGCCCATTTCTGCACCTGCCACCACTGCCACAGTTGCCCCTCCAATGTCAACTCCACAAACATCAACTAAAGCATTTGTAGATGGACTCCTCTCAACACCGTCTACGCACACCGGAGCTACAAGCTAGAAGACCCCTTAAGCAGCTCCCAGAGATTGTGCCTAGAGTGCCACATAGCACTATATGTTTTCAAACATTTTGGTAACTTGTTCCCAAAGGGGGAAAAGTGTATAGATCATACGCTTCGAGAGAGAGAGAGAGATAGTCTTTTGCTTCTTTGTTGGTTCTTATATGCCTTGCTACTTTGCTTTGGTTGGTTGTTGCTACTTATGCTACTTGTGTGTTATGCTCGTGAGATACCTTGTGTGATCATGTGTTTGATCATACTATGCTTAATGTGTGCTTGCATGTCTATCTTTATGATTATTTGTGTATGATCAATCACTTGTATCTTTGGTGATGAGTGCATGTTATTTCATTCTTATCATTTTGTGCGCTCCACCAAGATGTATGTGACATGGAAGAGTGACCCATGATCCTAATCGACTGTGCATTTGCATTCAAACACAAATTTTAAATAATGCACAAATTTAGGGGGAGCTCTTGCTTATCACATACTTCTCAAAGCAACGATGTATTTCATCCTTTATCTTTTGTCGAAGCTTTGACCTATACGTTGTCATAAATTACCAAAAAGGGTGAGATTGAAAGTGCAACTAATCCCTGGGTGGTTTTGGTAATTCATAATAACATATATAGCTCATTGAACTAATGATCATTCAAGTTTAATATTTCAGAAAGTTCAATGAATGGCATGGCATGGACTAGAGATATGGACCCCTCAAAATGCTAAGGAAACATATTGGCAAAATCTCAAGACTCTTCATATTTTTAGTGATCCAAGATCACATTGAGTCCATTGGAAAGTCGATACTATTAAATGGGGATGAGGTGTTGCTTAACGACTTGCTTGCGCAAAGTGCTTAGTGATATTGCTGCAAAGCACTCAACCACTTTCTCACTCCAAATATGTCCAAAACCCAAAGTCAAACTTGGCCCAACCAACTCATCCTATCCGGAGCCAGCGAGTTCATATGACATAGCCGTTGCCAGAAACCCTAATAGTTCGGTCACACCGATACAGATCTTGGTCTCACCGAGATGGCCTTGCTGATTCCCTGTGACTTGTTGCATTCTTTTGGTTTCACTGAGTTAATGCAATCGGTCCCACTGAGTTGGCTTGACAATCACTTTGTTGCTTATTGCTTCACTTCGGTCTCATCGAGTTGATGCAATCGGCACCACCGAGTTGATGTTTTCCCTAAGCCCTAGCACATCAGTCACACCGAGTTGTTCTAGTCTGTCCCACTAAGACTAACGTTCATAATTTGAATTGAATCGGTCTCACCGAGTTCTTCTATTCGGTCTGATCGAGTTGGGTCAAATGTGTGTAACGGTTGGATTTTGTGTGGAGGCTATATATACCCCTCCACCCCCTCTTCATTTGTGGAGAGAGCCATCAGAACGTGCCTACACTTTTAGCATACATTTTCTAAGATAGAAGCACCTACTCATGTGTTGAGATCAAGATATACCAATCCTACCACAAGAATCTTGATTTCTAGCCTTCCCCGGGTTGCTTTCCACTCAAATCATCTTTCCACCATATCCAAATCTGTGAGAGAGAGTTGAGTGTTGGGGAGTCTATCATTTGAAACACAAGAGCAAGGAGTTCATCATCAACACACCGTCTATTACCTTTTGGAGAGTGGTCTCTCCTAGATTGGTTAGTTATCGCTTGGGAGCCTCAGATATGTTGTGGAGTTGAACCAAGAAGTTTGTAAGGGCAAGGAGATCGCCTACTTCATGAAGATCTACCGAGTGAGGAAAGTCCTTCATGGGCGATGGCCATGGTGGGATAGACAAGGTTGCTTCTTCGTGGACCCTTCGTGGGTGGAGCCCTCGCGCAGCCGTTACCCTTCGTGGGTTGAAGTCTTCATCAATGTGGACGTACGATAGCACCACCTATCGGAACCATGCCAAAAATCTTCGCGTCTACATTGCATTTGCCTTCTCCAAACCTTTCCCTTTACCTTCATATGCAATGTGTTACATTCCGCTGCTATACTCTTAGAATTGCTTGTGTAGGTTGATTGCTTGACTTGTGCAAATAGCTAAAGTCTGTCCACAATTAAAATTGGGAAATGAATATATTTTTATTTGGTCACGTAGTATAATCACCCCTCCCCTCTAGACCTACTTTCGATCCTACACCCTCCCGCCAACCGCTTTGCTGGGATACAGGGCACCATTGGGGCGAGGCGGAAACCTGCGTTTTCGCGGGTTGGGGATGGGATTTTGTCGCACCCCTCAAAAAAATTGCGGGTCGGACGCATTTGCGGGGTCTAGTCGGGCAGCATTTTACGCACGGACCCGTATTTTGCGGTTATTTTGCAGGTCAGGGCATTATACGGGGTCTGCTAGAGATGCTCTAAGACAATCTCAAACTATTATACCAAGACCAAAGTAGTCTCCAGATTCCATGCAAACTCTAACCGTATGAAACCAATTTAATCAAGACAACATGGAAATAATTTGATCGAAACAAAACAGTCCAAAACAATAAGGGTAAAGCTTCGGAAGCAAACTAAACTGAATCTTCGAAAGCAAGGATCATCACAATTGAGAACAACATAGGAAGCAAACAAAAATAATCCTTGGATTGAAAACTTCGTACGACCCAAATAATTTTTAGGAAGCAAAGATCTTGTTTGGAAGAAATTTTTAGGAAGCATGGGTCCTTATAATTGGAAACAAATAAAATATCTTTAAATTACTATGAATAAATATATTTAAATAACTATGCCTTGATTTCAGGGAGAATTGTTAGGAAATGAATTAATTGCAATTACTGCCAAATCTGCATGAAAGGGACTCACACTAGGGAGTTTGTTGGTGGATCGGACGATGTGCATACTTCTATCGAATGGCCACAGACCAATCTGATATGTACTAAAAATCAGTAGGCTGATGCCTAATAGTTCCCTATTTGTATCCGGTTGTAAGTCCTTTGGCTGCAAAGATAGTAAAAAAGGGGTAAATGCTAAGTATCATTTGAATTTGTGGTTCTTGAATCGAGCACAGGGTGATCAGATGTAGGTTGCTTGCAGATACATGTCCATGCAGTCAACAACTAAACTATATGAGTGGTTTTCTCTCATATCATTCTTGAGTGTCCAAGAAACATGAGAATTGGACAGTGAAGCCTTTCTTCATATAAAATGAGAACCTCATAGGATTCAGCATACGGTTTGTTAGTTTACTTTTGAAATGTATTAATAAATCTGCTTTCGAGCACCTTCATAGCCAAAATGTGAAAATGGTAAATTTGGTGCTCCATTATCATATTAGTGGTTGAGGATCTCCATACACAAACTGATGCTAGTAGGAAATTCCATATGCTTAATTAGCCTTATTAACTAATGCTAGTAGGTTCATGATTAGACAGATAGTGCCTCATCAAAGTTCCTTCTAAGAACCTAATGGGAAAAATATGTTTTGCAAGTGCAGGTTGCATTACATGTATTGCCTTGTTAAAAACCTTATGTAAGGAAAAACATAGCTTTTGGAAGAACTCAATAGGGGGGGGGGATGGAGAATGGCAACGATAGATCTTCAGGGTTAATAATGATTGATGGTGCTAGGGAGGAAAAGCAGGTCAGGACCATTTTCCCTAAAATTATAATGTATTTCGAGTGATTTACAGAGGTTTTGTGCAGGAGGCGATTACATGGTTGCGACTAGGTATGTGAACATCACACACCCCAATCATGCAGCAACGATTTGCAAAATAAGATTAGCAGGTTTTCCATATTCCGCTTATATGATTTTCAGGAACAAGTTATCGTTGACCCGCACTCACCCTTTGGGGCCTCTAATGACAAGAAATTGTTGACCCGCACTCACAAGTGGTGACTTTTGTGACTCCAACTTAAGGGAACTCCAGTTAAGGAAAAAAAATCCTACCTAGGGGTCCCATCTGTTCCCGTGGGGCTAGTCAACCAAAGTTAAAACTAACCAACAAGGTCCAAGGTGGTTAACAAAAGTCCAACTCAATCAACAAGGATCAAGCCAATCAACGGAAGTCTAGACAAATCGTCATGGTCAATAAGTCAAATGAGAAGGAAAAATGAATGGACTGTAACACCCTAGATTTTGGCTCTTTTAAAAAATTGACTTGGTTTTATTTAGAGTTTATTTGGATCTTTATTTGAATGATGCTTTGGAGTTAAGACTTGAGGATATGTTTTCTTTTCTGTTGCCTCCAAGTGCATCAAGCCTCACACACATCACAAGATTTCACTAACATTTCTACCCAACCCATCCATAAACTTTTTCTCAATAACTTCATTTTCTTTTTCTTTAAAATAAAATAATATACCAAGTACATGGGTTAGGTCATCTCCAAGGGAGACCCTCAAAAATGCCGGTATATGTCCGACCGGACACTTTTGTTCACTTTTGCAATCCAACACGGACCTGCATCAGTCCGCAAAGCGGTCCGGGCGTTCGTTTTTTGGCAAAGTGGAGACAAACGTGGGGGAGCTATACCGGAGTCCGGACATCCACTTGACCAACCAAAAGCCTCTGTCTGGTCCTCCTCTATTTTTTTCTCTACACATGCATGTCCCCCTCTCCTCTTTCTCCTCTTTCTCCTCCTAACCGGACATCACACCACAAATATCCCTCTCAATAGTATACCTAAGCATTGAGTGTTGGGAACACAGCATGCAATTTCAAAAAATTCCTACGTTCACGCAAAATCTATCTAGGAGATGCATAGCAACGAGAGGGGGAGAGTGTGTCCATGTACCCTCGTAGACCGAAAGCGGAAGCGTCTGACAACATGGTTGATGTAGTCGAACTTCTTCTTGTTCTGACCGATCAAGCATCGAACATACGACACCTCCGAGTTCCGCACATGTTCAGCTCAATGACGTCCCTCGAACTCTTGATCCAGCAAAGTGTCGAGGAAGAGTTCCGTTAGCACGACGGCGTGGTGACGGTGATGGTGAAGTGATCCGCGCAGGGCTTCACCTAAGCACTACGAAGATATGACCGGAGGCGTAAACTGTGGAGGGGGGCACCGCACATGGCTAACAATTGTTGGTGCATCTTCTAGGCGCCCCTCCCCACGTATATATAGGTGGTAGGGGGAGTGGAGCTGCCATGGGGCGCCCCAAGTAGGAGGAATCCTACTTGGGGTTCCTATCCAAATTCGCCCCCCCCCTTCCTTATTAACCGGAGGGGAAAGGAAAGAGAGGGGGAGGGGAGGAAGGGGGAGGCCGAATCCTCCCCTTTCCTTCTCCCTTCCCCTCTTTCCTTCTCCTCCTATATGGGGGCACACCAGCCCCTTGTGGGCTGGTCTGTCCCTCTCTTGGCCCATAAGGCCCATATCTTTGCCGGGGGTGCCCGGAACCCCTTTCGGTGACCCAATATGTACCTGATACCCTCCGGAACACTTCCGGTGTCCGAATACTATCGTCCTATATATCAATATTTACCTCTCGACCATTTCGAGACTCCTTGTCATGTCCAGGATCTCATCCGGGACATTCGGTCACCAAATCACATAACTCATATAATACAAAATCATCATCGAACGTTAAGCGTGCGGACCCTACGGGTTCGAGAACTATGTAGACATGACCGAGACACCTCTTCGGTCAATAACCAAACTTGGATGCTCATATTGGCTCCTACATATTCTATGAAGATCTTTATCGATCGAACCATTATGACAACAAATGTTATTCCCATTGTCCATCGGTATGTTACTTGCCCGAGATTCGATCGTCGGTATCTTCATACCTCGTTCAATCTCATTACTAGCAAGTCTCTTTACTCATTCCGTAATGCATCATCCCGCAACTAACTCATTAGTCACATTGCTTGCAAGGCTTCTTATGATGTCTATTACCAAGAGGGCCCAGAGATACCGCTCCGATACTCGGAGTGACAAATCCTAATCTCGATCTTTGCTAACCCAACAAACACCTTCGGAGATACCTGTAGAGCATCTTTATAATCACCTAGTTACTTTGTGATGTTTGGTAGCACACAAGGCATTCCTCTGGTATCCGGGAGTTGCATAATCTCATAGTCGAAGGAAGATGTATTTGACATGAAGAAAGCAATAGCAATAAACCTGAATGATCGTTATGCTAAGCTAACGAATGGGTCTTGTCCATCACATCATTCTCCTAATGATGTGATCCCGTTCGTAAAATGACAACACATGTCTATGGTTAGGAAACTTAACCATCTTTGATTAACGAGCTAGTCTAGTAGAGGCTTACTAGGGACACGGTGTTTTGCCTATGTATCCACACATGTATCAACTTTCCAGTTAGTAAAATTCTAGCATGAATAATAAACATTTATCATGATATAAGGAAATATAAAATAAAAACTTTATTATTGCCTCTAGGGCATATTTCCTTCAGTATCCCACTTGCACTAGAGTCAGTAATCTTTTGGTTGCATCATATACAACTCTTCTTTAAGAAATCCATTAAGGAATGCAATTTTACATCCATTTGCCAAATTTCATAAAATGCGGCAATTGCTAACATGATTCGGACAGACTTAAGCATCGCTATGAGTGAGAAAATCTCATCATAGTCAACACCTTGAACTTTTCAAAAACCTTTTGTGACAACTCAAGCTTTGTAGACAGCAACATTACCATCAGCATCAGTCTTCTTCTTGAAGATCCATTTATTCTCTATGGCGTTCCAATCATCGGGCAAGTCAACCAAAGTCCATACTTTGTTCTCATACATGGATCCTATATCAGATGTCATGTCCTCAAGCCATCTATCGGAATCAGGGCTCATCATCGCTTCTTCATAATTCGTAGGTTCGTCATGGTCTAGTAACATGACTTCCAGAATAGGATTACCGTACCACTCTGGTGCGGAATGTGCTCTGGTTGACCTATGAGGTTCGTTAGTAACTTGATCTAAAGTTTCATGATCATTATCATTAGCTTCCTCTCTAGTTGGTGTAGGCATCACTGGAACGGTTTTCTGTGATGAGACACTTTCCAATTCGAGAGAAGGTACAATTACCTCATCAAGTTCTACTTTCCTCCCACTCACTTCTTTCGAGAGAAACTCCTTCTCTAGAAAGGATCCATTCTTAGCAACAATGATCTTGCCTTCGGACCTGTGATAGAAGGTGTACCCAACAGTTTATTTTGGGTATCCTATGAAGATGCACTTCTCCGATTTGGGTTCGAGCTTTACAGGCTAAAGCTTTTTCTCATAAGCATCGCAACCCCAAACTTTAAGAAACGACAGCTTAGGTTTCTAGCCAAACCATAGTTCATATCGTGTCGTCCCAACGAATTTAGACGGTGCCCTATTTAAAGTGAATGCAGCTGTCTCTAATGCATAACTCCAAAATGATAGTGGTAAATCGGTAAGAGACATCATAGATCACACCATATCTAATAAAGTACAGTTATGATGTTTGGACACACCATTACGCTATGGTGTTCCAGGAGGCATGAGTTGTGAACCTATTCCACATTGTTTTAAATGAAGGCCAAACTCGTAAATCAAATATTCGCCTCCGCGATCAGATCATAGAAACTTTATATTCTTGTTACGATGATTCTCCACTTCACTCTGAAATTCTTTGAACTTTTCAAATGTTTTAGACTTGTGTTTCATTAATAGATATACCCATATCTTCTCAAATCATCTGTGAAGGTCAGAAAATAATGATACCCACCGTGTGCCTCAACACTCATCGGACCATATACATCGGTATGTATTATTTCCTGTCGGATTATGTGTTCTGGCAAAACCCTTGAGGTTTGAACTCTGTGGTGGACACGAAAATCTCTCTCCCCCTAGCTCACACTCTTGCCATGATCTCAAAGCCTAGCTCGCCGAAACCGAGGAACAAGAGACACAAGAGTTTATACTGGTTCGGGCCACCATTGCGGTGTAATACCCTACTCTAGGGTGGTGTGGTGGATTGCCTTGTAGGCTGGGGATGAACAACTACAAGGGAAGAACAACCTCCTGAGGAAAGGTGTTCTTGAGCTCGATGAGCTTGTGTGGTTGCCTTGGTGGAATGGATCCACTCCAAGATGCGTCCCCCTCCTAAGGTGGTGGCTAGTCCTATTTATAGAGGCCCGGGTCCTCTTCCCAAATATTAGGCAAGAAGGGATCCCACAATGGCCAATTTGAAGGGGGGCAGCAAGTACAAGTTATCCTGACAACAGGTTCCGCTATTGGTTATTGACCAGAGACATGTCTCGGTCTTGTCTACATAGTTCTCAAACCCATAAGGTCCGCACGCTTAACGTTCGGTGACGATCGATATTATGAGTTTATGTGTTTTGATGTATCGAAGGTAGTTCGGAGTCCCGTATTTGATCACAGACATGACGAGGAGTCTCGGAATGGTCGAGACATAAAGATCGATATATTGGAAGCCTATATTTGGACATCGGAATGGTTCCGAGTGGTTCGGGCATTTTCCCGGAGTACCGGGAGGTTATCGGAACCCCCGGGGAGTATATGGGCCTTATTGGGCCTTAGTGGAATAGATGAGAGGAAAAGAAAAAGAGGGAGGCGCGCCCCCCAAGCCCAATCCGAAATGGGAGGGGGCCGGCCCCCTTTCCTTCCTCCCTCTCTCCTCCTTCCTTCCTCTCCTACTCCTACTTGGAAGGGGGGATCCTACTCCCGGAGGGAGTAGGACTCCCCTAGGGGGCGCCATAGAGAGGGCCGGCCCTCCCCCTCCTCCACTCCTTTATATACGGGGAGGGGGCAACCCAAGGACACACAAGTTTATCATTGATCCCTTAGCCGTGTGAGGTTCCCCCCTCCACCATAATCCACCTCGGTCATATCATCGTAGTGCTTAGGCAAAGCCCTGCAACAGTAGCATCATCATCACCGTAATCGCGCGGTCGTGCTGACGAAGCTCTCCCTCGACACTCAGTGTAACGCCCCGAGACCGATGTGCCAGTTGTCGTCTAGTTATTCGCCGTCGTTGCCATGTCATTCGCTTGCGTGTTGCATCTTGTCATGTCATCATGTGCATTGCATCATCATGTCTTCAAAACTTGCATTCGTCCGGGGTCTCCCAGTTCCGTCCGTTGTCCGTTCTGAGCCCAGACACACTTGCACGCGCCCGCGGCATGTCCGAAATAGTATTTTATAAGTGGCCGGAAAATTTTCTCGGAATGGGTTGAAAGTTGGCGTGTGGTCTTATTTTAGTGTAGATAGACCGCCTGTCAAGTTTCATCACATTCGGAGTTCGTTTGATAGTCCAACCGTTAAATATAGCGGCAATAGTAACCGGTCTAACGTCGGACGTTTTCGGTCTACGGAAACAGTCACCGGGCCTCCCTCTCTTCTCTTCTCTCAGCTCGAGACCGTCTACACAGCTCACTACCTACCGCCAGGTCCAACCTAACCTCTCTCGTTAGCCCACCTAGTCCCCCCTCTGTCCGAAGCCGCATGATCGTGATCGTACGGCTCGAAAACCCCTCCTAACCCCCAAACCCTAGCAAATTTGCTATATATGGACACCCCTAGTCCATTTTGGGCAACCTAGACTCCTTCCCCTACCTCCTGCCGCAGCCAACCCCCCTGCTCCTCGGATTCAGCGCCACCCCACTCCACCTCCGCCACTTGTCGCTGCCGCCGCCGCGTCCCGGCGCCCTGCAGCCAACCCCAGCGCGCCACATCGCCTCCCAAGTGCCCCCACTTCACCGTGGCCCGCCTGGCCCATCCGCGGCCCGCCCCTGGGCCGAAGCGGGCCCGAGCCGCTGCTGCATGCCCGCAACTCCCCCGCGCCCTGAGCTCCACCTTCGCTCTGCCCGCGCCCGATCCCCGCAGGCGACCAGCGCCTCGCCGCCGACGACCACCAGGCTGAATCCCGACACCTGCTCCTCTCTCCTTCCCTTGCCTCTGCTTCTTCCTCTTCCTCTCTCAGAGCTCTCTCTCCCCATGTTCCACAGGACCCCGGAGCCTCGTCGCGCCGCCGCACGGAGTTCGCCAGATTTCGCGACCCCCGTCGTTCCTGCACTCGGATCCGTGCTGCCCCTCGCCGTCCTCGTCCACCTCCGGCCGGATCCGGTGCCCAGGGACCAGATCTTCCCATTCCCGCCATCTTCCCATGTCGCTGGAGTCCCAGATCCCGCCGGAGTTCTTCCATCCACCACCGCCGTCTTCTTCGCAGAGCCAGGGATGAGCTCGCCCTCTCGCAGCGCCTCCCCATGTGGGCCCCATCTCCAGCGCCACCGGCCATGTGGGCTTCCCCACGGCGCAGACCCCGCCGACCCGATCCACCACCGACCTGGGCCGAGCCCAGCTAGGTGAGCCCCGGCCCAGCTCTATCCCTCACCCGTGCGCAATTTTTACTTTTCTGCAACCATGCCTGTTTAGCCCAGTCCGTCTCGGATTCGGCCCATATAGTATTTTTTTTCCATCAGGACGAATTTAGCAATTTTTCCTGAGACTGCAGTTTTACAGAAAAGACCCTCATGTTCATACATATAATAACTCACAATTCGTGCATCAGATTAAAATGATTTATATATGAAACTTGCTCAGAACTTTGTCTAGTTTAATAATATGTCATTTTCATCCATGTTTAAAATATTTAAAATGCTGTTTGAGTAAATTTGCTCCTATGTCATGCTAAAATGGTTTAATTCATAACTAAATAACCGTAACTCGGAATCTAACAAACTTTATATGTAAATGGGGTAGAAAAATGCCTAGTTTAACATGGTGGCTTTACTTGGCATGTTTAACAACTATAAAATATGGTTTAGGGCAGAACAGGACCTAACCTAATATATGCACATGAGGACTTTCCGGATTTGTTGTTTGTTGTTCCGGCCTCATTTAAACTTGCCTAGTTAGGTAGTTTAATTATGCTTCACCCTCTTGCCATGCTAACAACATTTAATCTTGTTGGGTACATAAACGAGAGAGAACTAAATAAGTCATGTGGTTTTTCGTCAATATGCAACTCGTTGCATATTGAGCTCCACTTAATTTGTAGTGTTGTTTGTTGCACTTTGCCATGCCATGCCCTCTTTAAACCGGACATGCATCATTCTTGTTTGCGCATCATGCCATGTCTATGTGGTGGTTGTTTACTAGGTTGTTTGCTCTTTTCCGGTGTTGCTTCTTCGGGTTGGTTCCGATAACGTCGTGTTGTGAGGATTCGTTTGTCTACGTCCGTTTGTCTTCGTCATGGACTCGTTCTTCTTCCTTGCGGGATCTCAGGCAAGATGATCATACCCTCGAAATCACTTCTATCTTTACTTTGCTAGATGCTCGCTCTTTTGCTATGCCATTCTATGATGCCTACCACTTGCTTTCAAGCCTCCCAAATTGCCATGTCAAACCTCTAACCCACCATGTCCTAGCAAACTGTTGATTGGCTATGTTACCGCTTTGCTCAGCCCCTCTTATAGCGTTGTTAGTTGTAGGTGAAGATTGAAGTTTGTTCCTTGTTGGAACATGGAGATGTTGTTCCTTGTTGGAACATGTTTACTTGTTGGGATATCACTATATATCTTATTTAATTAATGCATCTATATACTTGGTAAAGGGTGGAAGGCTCGGCCTTATGCCTGGTGTTTTGTTCCACTCTTGCCGCCCTAGTTTCCGTCATATCCGTGTTATGTTCCCGGATTTTGTGTTCCTTACGTGGTTGGGTAATAATGGGAACCACTTGACAGTTCTCCTTAAGTAAAGCTCTTCCAGCAATGCCCAACATTGGTTTTACCATTTGCCACCTAGCCTTTTCTTTTCCCTTGGGAGTCGCGCTCCTGAGGGTCATCATTATTTTACCCCCCCGGGCCAGTGCTCCTCTGAGTGTTGGTCCACCTGTCAGCTGCCGGTGGCCACCAGGGGAAACTCTGGGCTGGCCTACCCGTACCTAAAACAATCTGAGTGTGCCCTGAGAAAGAGATATGTGCAGCTCCTATCACGATTTGTCGGCACATTCGGGCGGTGTTGCTGGTTTAGTTTTACCCTGTCGAAATGTCTTGTTGTACCGGGATACCGAGTCTGATCGGAATGTCTCGAGAGGAGGTCTATTCCTTCGTTAACCGTGAGAGCTTGTCATGGGCTAAGTTGGGACACCCCTGCAGGGATTTGAACTTTCGAAAGCCGTGCCCGCGGTTATGGGCAGATGGGAATTTGTTAATGTCCGGTTGTAGATAACTTGAACCTTAACTTAATTAAAATGAATCAACAGCGTGTGTTACTATGATGGTCTCTTTCCGGTGGAGTCCGGGAAGTGAACACGGTGTTGGAGTTATGTTTGACGTAGGTTGTTTAGGATCACTTCTTGATCATACTTTTATCGACCGTGCTTTGCTTTCTCTTCTCGCTCTCATTTGCGTATGTTAGCCACCATATATGCTAGTCGCTTGCTGCAGCTCCACCTCATACCTTTTACCTTACCCATAAGCTTAAATAGTCTTGATCGCGAGGGTGCGAGATTGCTCTGAGTCCCTGTGGCTCACAGATACTTCCAAAACCAGCTTGCAGGTGCCGATGAGACCGTGCAGATGACGCAACCAAGCTCAGGAGGAGCTCGACGAAGATCTTGTCCTTTGTGTTGCTTTGTTCTAGTTGATTGGTAGTGGAGCCCAGTTGGGGTCGATCGGGGACCGTGTCGCATTTGGGGTTCTTCTTTTATTTTGGCTCCGTAGTCGGGCCCTGATTGTATCTGGTTGATGTAATGCTTTATTCATGTAATTGTGTGAAGTGGCGATTGTAAGCCAACTATGTATCCCTTTTCCCTTATGTATTACATGGGTTGTTTGCGCAGATTACCTCACTTGCGACATTGCTTTCAATGTGGTTATGCCTCTAAGTTGTGCTTCGACACGTGAGAGATATAGCCGCATCGAGGGCGTTACACTCAGCTAGATCGAGAGTTCGTGGTACGTCACCGAGCCGAACGTGTGCAGATCACGAAGGTGCCGTACTTTCGGTACTAGGATCGGTCGATCGTGAAGACGTATGGCTACATCAACTATGTTGTCATAATGCTTCCGCTTACGGTCTACGAGGGTACATGGACAACAGTCTTCCCCTCTCGTTGCTATGCATCACCAAGATCTTGCGTGTGCGTAGGAATTTTTTTGAAATTACTACATTCCCCAACAGTGGCATAAGACCCAGGTTTATGCGTAGATGTTATATGCACGAGTAGAACACAAAGGAGTTGTCGGCGTGGGTATATACATATTGCTTGTCGTCACTAGTTGTTTCTTGATTCGGCGGTATTGTTGGATGAAGCGGCCCAGATCAACATTACACGTACGCTTACGCGAGACTGGTTCTACCAACGTGCTTCGCACACAGGTGGCTGGTGGTTGTCTGTTTCTCCAACTTTAGTTGAATCGGATTCAATGAACATGGTTCTTTCTGAAGATCAAAAAGCAATCACTATACAGCGTTGTGGTTTTTGATGTGTAGGTAAGAACGGTTCTTGCTCAGCCCGTAGCAGCCACGTAAAACTTGCAACAACAAAGTAGAGGACGTCTAACTTGTTTTTGCAGGGCATGTTGTGATGTGATATGGTCAAGACATGATGCTAAATTTTATTGTATGAGATGATTATGTTTTGTAATGGAGTTATCGGTAACTGGCAGAAGCCTTATGGTTGTCTCTTTATTGCATAAGATGCAAGCACCATACAATTGCTTTACTTTATCGCTATGCGATAGCAATAGTTGCAAAAGCAATAGTTGGAGAGACGACCATGTGACGACACGTTGATAGAGATCAAGATGATGGAGATCATGGTGTCATGCCGGTGACGATGGAGATCATGACGGTACTTTGGAGATGGAGATCAAAGGCACAAGATGATGATGGCCATATCATGTCACATATTTTGATTACATGTGATGTTTATCTTTTATGCTTCTTATTTTGCTTAGTACGGCGGTAGCATTATAAGATGATCTGTCACTAAATTTCAAGGTATAAGTGTTCTCCCTGAGTATGCACCGCTGCAACAGTTCGTCGTGCCGAGACACCACATGATGATCGGGTGTGATAAGCTCTACGTTCACATACAACGGGTGCAAGCCAGTTTTGCACACGCGGAATACTCGGGTTAAACTTGACGAGCCTACCATATGCATATATGGCCTCGGAACACTGGAGACCGAAAGGTCGAGCATGAATCAGATAGTAGATACGATCAACATAGTGATGTTCACCATTGAAAACTACTCCATCTCATGTGATGATCGGACATGGTTTAGTTGATTTGGATTGATTGATCATTTAGATGACTAGAGGGATGTCTATCTAAGTGGGAGTTCTTAAGTAATATGATGAATTTAACTTTAATTTATCATGAACTTAGTCCTGATAGTATTTGCATATCTATATTGTAGATCAATAGCTTGCGATGTAGCTCCCCGTTTAATTTTTGATATGTTCCTAGAGAAAAATATGTTGAAAGATGACGGTAGCAATCATGCAGACTGGGTCGGTGATCTGATGATTATCCTCATTGCTGCACAGAAGAATTATGTCCTTGATGCACCGCTAGGTGACAGACCTATTGCAGGAGCAGATGCACACGTTATGAACGTTTGGCAAAGCTCGTTATGATCACTACTTAATAGTTTAGTGCACCATGCTTTACGGCTTAGAACTGGGACTTCAAAAACGTTTTGAATGCCACGGAGCATATGAGATGTTCTAAGAGCTTAAATTGGTATTTTAGAATCATTCTCGAGTCAAGAGGTATGAGACCTCTGACGAGTACTTTGCCTACAAGATGGAGGAGAATAGCTCAATCAGTGAGCATGGGCTCAGAATGTCTGAGTACTACAATCGCTTGAATCAAGTGGGAGTTAATCTTCCAGATAAGATAGTAATTGACAGAGTTCTCTAGTCACTATCACCAAGTTACTGGAACTTCGTGATGAACTATAATATGCAAGGGATGACGAAAATGATTCCCCGAGCTCTTCGCGATGCTGAAATCGGCGAAGGTAGAAATCAAGAAAAGCATCAAGTGTTGATGGTTGACAAGACCACTAGTTTCAAGTAAAAGGGCAAAGGAAAGAAAGGGAACTTCAAGAAGAATGGCAAGCAAAGTTGCCACTCCCATGAAGAAGGCCGAAGCTAGGCCCAAGCCTGAAACTGGGTGCTTCTACTGCAAAGGAAATGGTCACTGGAAGTGGAACTGCCCTAGATACTTGGCGGATAAGAAGGATGGCATAGTGAATAAAGGTATATTTGATATACATGTTATTGATGTGTACTTTACTAGTGTTTATAGCAAACCCCTCATTATTTGATACTAGTTCAGTTGCTAAGAGTAGTAACTTGAAACGGGAGTTGCAAAATAAACAGAGACTAGTTAAGGGTGAGGTGATGATGTGTGTTGGAAGTGATTCCAAGGTAGATAAAATCACCATCGCACACTCCCTTTACCTTCGGGATTAGTGTTGAACCTAAAATAAATGTTATTTGGTGTTTTCGTTGAGCATGAATATGATTGGATCGTGTTTATTGCAATACAGTTATTCATATAAGTCAAAGAATAATTGTTCTTCTATTTAAATGAATAAAACCTTCTACGGTCATACACTCAATATAAATGGTTTATTGAATCTTGATCATAGTGATACACATATTCATAATATTGAAGCCAAAATATTCAAAGTTAATAATGATAGTGCAACTTATTTGTGGCACTGCCGTTTAGGTCATATTGGTGTAAAGCGCGTGAAGAAACTCCATGCTGATGGGCTTTCGGAATCACTTGATTATGAATCACTTGATGCTTGTGAACCATGCCTCATGGGAAAGATGACTAAGACTCCATTCTACGGAACAATGGAGCGAGCAACTAACTTATTGAAAATAATACATACTGATGTATGCGGTCCGATGAGTGTTGAGGCTCGCGGCGGGGATCATTATTTTCTGACCTTCACAGATGATTTATCTACTTGATGAAACATAAGTCTGAAACATTTGGAAAGTTCAAAGAATTTCAGAGTGAAGTGGAAAATCATCATAACAAGAAAAAGTTTCTACGATCTGATCGCGAAGACGAATATTTGAGTTACGAGTTTGGTCCTCATTTGAAACAATTCGGAATAGTTTTGCAACTCACGCCACCCGGAACACCACAGCGTAATGGACTATCTGAATGTCGTAATCGTACTTTATTAGATATGGTGCGATCTATGATGTCTCTTACTGATTTACCGCTATAGTTTTGGGGTTATGCATTAGAGACAGCTGCATTCACGTTAAATAGGGCACCATCTAAATCCGTTGAGATGACACCGTATGAACTACGGTTTGGCAAGAAACCAAAGCTGTCGTTTCTTAAAGTTTGAGGTTACGATGCTTATGTGAAAAAGTTTCAAACTGATAAGCTCGAACCCAAATCGGAGTAGTGCGTCTTCATAGGATACCCAAAAGAAACTGTTGGGTACACCTTCTATCACAGATCCGAAGGCAAGATATTTTGTTACTAAGAATGGATCCTTTCTAGAGAAGGAGTTTCTCTCGAAAGAAGTGAGTGGGAGGAAAGTAGAACTTGATGCGGTAATTGTACCTTCCCCCGAATTGGAAAGTAGTTCATCACAAAAATTAGTTCTAGTGATTCCTACACCAATTTGTGAGGAAGCTAATGATGATAATCATGAAACTTCATATCAAGTTACTACCAAACCTCATAGGTCAACCAGAGTACGGTCCGCACCAGAGTGGTATGGTAATCCTGTTCTGGAAGTCATGTTACTAGACCATGACGAACCTACGAACTATGAGGAAGCGATGATGAGCCCAGATTCTGCAAAATGGCTTGAGGCCATGAAATCTGAGATGGGATCCATGTATGAGAAAAAGTATGGACTTTGATTGACCTGCCCGATGATCGGTGAGTCATTGAGAATAAATGGATCTTCAAGAGGAAGACATACACTGATAGTAGTTTGTTGCTATTTCTTTCTCCATAACAATACATGTTCCTATGACTATGAGATCATGCAACTCCCGAATACTGGAGGAACACTTTGCGTGCTACCAAACGTCACAACGTAACTGGGTGATTATAGAGGTTCTCTACAGGTGTCTCCGATGGTGTTTGTTGAGTTGGCATGGATCAAGATTAGGATTTGTCACTCCGATTGTCGGAGAGGTATCTCTGGGCCCTCTCGGTAATGTACATCACTATAAGCCTTGCAAGCAATGTAGCTAATAAGTTAGTTACAGGTTGTAGCATTACAGAACGAGTAAAGAGACTTGCCGGTAATGAGATTGAACTGGGTATTGAGATACCAATGATCGAATCTCGGGCAAGTAACATACCGATGACAAAGGGAACAACGTATATCGTTATGCGGTTTGACCGATAAAGATCTTCATAGAATATGTAGGAACCAATATGAGCATCCAGATTCCGCTATTGGTTATTGACCGGAGACATGTCTCGGTCATGTCTACATAGTTCTCAAACCCGTAGGGTCCGCACGCTTAACGTTCGGTGACGATCGGTATTATGAGTTTATGTGTTTTGATGTACCGAAGGTAGTTCAGAGTCCCGGATTTGATCACGGACATGACAAGGAGTCTTGGAATGGTCGATACGTAAAGATCGATATATGGGAAGCCTATATTTGGACATCGGAATGGTTCCGAGTGGTTCGGGCATTTTTCCGGAGTACCGAGAGGTTACCAGAACCCCCCGGGGAGTATATGGGCCTTATTGGGCCTTAATGGAATAGAGGAGAGGGAAAGAAAAATAGGGAGGCGCGCCCCCCAAGCCCAATCCGAATTGGGAGGGGAGGCCCCCCTTTCCTTCCTCCCTCTCTCCTCCTTCCTTCCTCTTCTACTCCTACTTGGAGGGGGGGAATCCTACTCCCGGAGGGAGTGGGACTCCCCTAGGGCGCGCCATAGAGAGGGCCGGCCCTCCCCCTCCTCCACTCCTTTATATACGGGGAGGGGGACACCCCATGGACAAGTTGATCATTGATCCCTTAGCTGTGTCTGGTGCCCCCTCCACCATAATCCACCTTGGTCATATCATCGTAGTGCTTAGGCGAAGCCCTGTAACGGTAGCATCATCATCACCGTCATCACGCTGTTGTGCTGGTGAAGCTCTCCCTCGACACTCAGCTGGATCGAGAGTTCGTGGGACGTTACCGAGCCGAACGTGTGCAGATCGTGGAGTTGCCATACTTTCGGTACTAGGATCGGTCGATCATGAAGACGTACGACTACATCAACCGCGTTGTCATAACGCTTCCGCTTACGGTCTACGAGGGTACGTGAACAACATTCTTCCCCTCTCGTTGCTATGCATCACCATAGGAAATTTTTTGAAATTACTACATTCCCTAAAAGTCATGGCTCACGTCACGGAAACCTCACGAGGTGCCCCTCGCCTTGATCTCTCCGCTCCTCGCGAGCCAGCCTAGTGAGGCTGCCCCTGAGGAGGTCTTGTGTCGTCCGCCTTGCGAGGTTTGGCCCCTCGCGAGGGTCTTGAGTATTTGTTGATGAAGATGGGTCGTACCAGGCCGCTAGTGGAGCCACGCCCTAGGCCGCAGGCAGGCAAGTCTGGGTACCCCCATTCCCAGGACGCCGATAGTAGCCCCCGGGCCCAAGGCGCGCTTGTACTTGGCTTCGCGGCGAAGCCCCGCGGGCCCCAATAGCCTGTGGCCTCGATCGACGCATGGCGACTGGCGGAACGTGGGTGCCTCCACTTCCCCACGCAGCCTCGATTTCCGCCTGGCTAGGCAACCACTGTCGTCTTCGTAGCTCCGCCTCCTTTACAGGCAACACTCTTCGCCGCTCCCTCATCTTCTGGAAGGCAGCGGGTCTCTTCCCCCAGTCCAATCTGACACCAACTCCCCCCGACGCCATGGTACCAAGCCGGAAGAAGAAGGGAAGGAAGGAGTCCCATACCTCGGCCCCCGTGATGCCGGTCTTTGAGCCCGCCATCAAGTGGTCGGTGGTGCTCAACCAAGAGGCGAAGGGCAAGGTGCGCCCGGCACTTGCCACTGATTTCAATGAGTGGGGGCGATGGTGGCCTAGCCTGCTTCCCGCACCGAAGTTGACAGGACGGCCACCGAGGTCCCCATCCATCTTCATGCCCTCTGGGCAGGCATGATTCCCCCCTTCTCCAATTTCTTCAATGCGGTGCTCTTGCATTACCAGATCAACGCGCTGCATCTCGATCCCCAATCCATCATCCTCCTTGCTATCTTCGCCTTCATCTATGAATACATGGTGGGCATTGCCCCTTCTGTGGCTCTGCTTCGCCACTTCTTCTCGTTGCACCTGACAGATCCTCTCCAGCGCTCAGGGTGTGTATCCCTTTAGGCCGTCGCGGCGACGGCCGGTTCGGGGATCGACTTCGAGCTCTTGCCGGTTGTCGGAGGCTTCAGGAAGAGGTGGGTGTTTGTGGATGTTGGCGTGCGCAGCCCCCTGCTGCTGCTCCCCCGGGTTCCAACCGCTCCGAGCTCCGGTTGGGGGCATGCGAAGCTCACCGATCGGCGGCTCACCCATGTCTGGCTCCGTCTTGCCAGGCTGAAGGAACTCGGAGTGACGGCGCCCATGGTGGTGAAGGAGTTCATCTGGTGTCGCATTGCTCCACTTCAGCGCCACTCTCGGCAAATGTGGACCTTCTTTGGCTACAGGAACCGCATGAGGCTTCAGGCTCCGGTTCTTCCTCCTGAGGCGCGGCGCACGGTGCTTGAGCTCCTGACGGGCGACCCGATGCCAGCCCACCTGCCGGAGGAGGGCTGTCTTCTGTACTGTTGCTCGAAAGAGATGGATTTCATGAAGCAGATGTCCCTCTTCAATGAATGGGGTCCACGCCCAGTTAGCCTTGAAGGGCCTCTCGAGAGCCCTGTCTTCGTGGCCCCCCTGCCAACCGCGAGCGCGATGCCTGCCTCAGGAGCGGACGCAGGGGGGCGGTCGCTGTCGAGCGATGGTGGCGCTGCTGCTGAGGAACCGACACCACTCGAGGTTCCTGAGGTGCCGTCCCCTGGGACCCTGGAAAGGCGTCCTAAGGAAGCGGCCTGGGGGACGACGCAGTCCGATGCTCCTGAGGCCGGAGCCCCCGAGGCCCCGGTGAACTGCCACGAGGTGAGTACCGAGGTCTCCGCGCGGTCCAGCACCCCTGAGGTCGCCTCCCCAGGAGTCACACCATCCGCGCCCGGCCTTGGTGACCGCGTCAACGGCTTCGGCCGGCTCTGACCGAACTTCGCGGTGCTCTGCAAGAGGAAGGGGTCTCCAAGCTGCAGTGGTGATGCCTTCTGGCCATTAAAGCAGAGGAAGTACATTGCTATTGACGAGTGAGTACCTTATCTTTGTAATTTCTCGCGTACCGATTCCCCTCCTGACTATGGTTCCTCAGGGTCCCTTCTGCTAAGGTCACTATGTCTCCCGAGAAGCAACCTCCTCCTGCCTCGAGTCCTCTGCTGACCTTGAGTGCCCAAGCCAGCCTGCCGCAACTGGCACGAGGTCGGCCAGAGAGGCAAGCACGTCGGCTTGGCGTCTCGACCCCGCGTTCTTGCCGTTCTTCCTTCGCGGCCTTGCCTGGGATGCAGAAAGTGTGCCAAGGGCTCCTCCTATGGTTATTGACCACGGCTGGATGGCCTCGGCTCTGGCCTCTCCTTTGGGTAACGAGCCTCCGCCTCTCCGGGCCCTCGACGGGGCCCGAAGGGCAACTGGAAAGACGTCGGCCTCTAGCCCCCTGCTGGGAGGAGGCGAGCCGCCTCGAACTTCTTCAACAACTCCCGGCGTGGAGGACAGACCCGGTCGTGCATTCAGGCTTGCATGCGGGTGGGGTGCCGTCCGTCACGAGCTCTTCCGGGAAGCGATGGGTGCGCTGAGCCGGCTTGGGGAAGAGCTCATGGACGTTGACACCCGCCTTGAAACTGAGGGTCTTCGGCTAGCGGATGAATGGCGTCAATTGAAGGTGGCCATCAACCTCGGGCGCCTCCAGCGTGAGCATGCCAACGCGAAAGCTGAGGCATCCCTCGCAACCTCGCGCGAGGCCAGTGCCTGAGCCTTGGAGGAGGCCAGGATGGCAGACCACTGCCGCAAGGTCACTGAGAAGCGCAGGCAGGAGCTCCAGGCCCTGAATGCCTCTCTGGAGCAGCAGGTGGAGGCGCGTAGAGTTGCCTTGGCGTCGATGAAGGGGGCGTCGTCTGACGAGGAGGAGATCTTGAAGCGCGAGGAAGCGCTAATGCTGGAGGCCACAGAGCGCAGCCTCGAGATTGAGTGGTTGGAGATGAGGGAGCGTCAGGTTGCTCAGGCGGAAGATGCCGCCAGCGCGTGCCAGGCCAGGATCCAGGACGAAGTGGACCGCAGGGTGGCGGAGGCTCGGACTAATCTTGCTAATAGGTACGACTTGAAGCTGAAGCTCGTGGAAGCCGAAGCTGAGGGCAGGACCACCGCCCTCAGGTCAAGGTTAGCTGAGGCAGAGCAGCGCGAGAAGGCCGCTGCAACTGCCTTGATCTCCGTACAGGCCGAGTTGGCCTCCACCCGTGTTGAACTGCTCCCGCTTCAGCAGCGAGTTACCGCTGCTGAGTCCCTCACGCAGCAAAGCAGGGAGGAGGCGATCCGTCGACAGACGTTGCAGCACGAACATGCCCCCATGCTTCAGGACCTCAGGGTAAGGGCCAATCAGGCGCTGGGCATCATCTGCGACGAATACGCCCCTCATCCTCATGCAGAAGACAATGTCGGCCATATTCGCTTCTTCACCGACATCGTGACGTGCCTGGAGAACCGGGCTGAGAGGGCTCGTGAGCTCGTTGACAAAAAGAGTCGTGGCCTCCTTGGGCGCGCGTTTTCCCGCATCTTCAGCCATCTTCAGAATGTCGACCCCAACTTCGACTTCGATGCCGCCATCGCCCCAGTGCCCGAAGCTATCAGGGACAACCTGGCGCGTTGGGTGGATGATAATGTGGATGCTCTGGTCAGAGCTTTCGCTTCTGATGACGACGCAGTGGTGGTCGTGGCGGATGAAGGCGACGTGGTCGATGATGGTGAAAACGACGCTGGCGACGATGCCAGTAGCATGTCCGGGAGTGATTCGGCAGATGCTGCGAGCGACATGTCTGATTGAGCCCGCGCTCCTTGTTTTGAACCTGCGTGCAAAAAGCTTGGGCATGGCCCCCGAAGATGTAAGTGCATTTTGGGGAGGGGAGCCCCTCATGTAATTAGACTATTGTTTTATTCCCTAAGCCGGACTTAAGGTGTGCTTTTGTGAGTTCTCAAGTTCCTCCGCGAGCTTGCTGTAGTAACTTACCTCAGTCTAGGCGGGTCTCAGACTAGCCTTGTAGTTGTCAATGTGTAGTTCTCCCGAGGGGATTCCTCTCGGGCTCGCGAGGTTTTGGGCTTCTGAGGAGCCCGCTGGTCCACCTTAGAGGGCCTTGTGAGAGACGAGCGTTAGATCACAGTGAGATGCGCGCGCATACCATGCCCAGCCCCCGCTCGTGAGGCACTCATAAGGGAGGGGAAGTAGGCGCTAACCTCGAAACAAGGCACGGAGACAAAAAAAACTCAAGAAATCAACATGAACGAGAAAATATGCCCCCCATGCTTGCCAATGAAAATACAACTGCGAGTTCAAATCCAAAAGGCGGCAAATCGAGCTACAGAAAAGGGGTTGAAAGCAAATGGCCGCGTCCGACACCTAGCTAGTCTTCTTGTCTTCTCACCAGCGCGGAGCCTAGTGCTTTCGCTGGCCGTGACCATAGTCATTGGGGGACATTGTCGATGGCCAGCGCTGAGCATGGTGCTTCCACTAGGACGTGGGCGGGAGCCCCCGAGGCCCGAGGGCGGCTCTCTGGAGACTCCGGGGCGTGTACAGCCCCACTCATTATTACGTGAGAGTGTCACGGGAAGAGACCTTCACAGGCACGAGCCTTGCTTCATATGGCCAGACAAGGGCCCCGCCTTGCGCCACCCTCGACCACCGTTGGGGCGTCCAGAAACCAGGACGATGCCAAGGGGCAAAGGGGACGCTAGTGGCACCCTTGGCGACCATGGGCCCTCTGCCGGGGGGGCTCGCTGGCGCCTCCCCAACAGAGGACCTACCTCCGGGCGACGCCTTGCCCCGCGTGACATGTTGGAGGGCCTTGCTCCGGACCCCTTCCGTGCAGCCCCTAGTGCGCTGCCCCTAACTGGAGTGGGGCTGCCGCGCTGGCGTCGCCGTCCGCCGCTGCGGCCTGGTCCACCTGCGACCCATGGTTAGCATAAGCCTGCTCCTGAGATATCAGTGGTACCCTGCGGTGGTTGTCGTTGGCGGGGTTGGCGAGGCTCCTAGGTGTCTCATGGAAGGCCTCGGCTTCCAGCATCTCTTCTTCCCAGCCCAGCTCGAGGAACATGCAGGGCTCGTCCTCTGGCGTGTACTCCTGATCCACCATGCGGGGCACATAGGCTTCCTGAGCTGCCTCTCTGAAACCTCCGCTGAGGCGCCCTGTTCCCCATGACACCGAGCCCGGTGCGCCTCCCTGGTGGCTAGAGGGTGGCGCTCGATTGGGACCATGAGGAGCAACGCTCGCACCTACACCACCCAGGGGAGGCAAGGGCGCAGCCGGATGTCCGGCACCGTTGGTCGTGCTGACGCTAGCGAGCCCTCCTGGTGCACCTAGGAGCACGCGGGCGCAACAAGGCCCATCGTGCAACCTGGCCACAACTTGAGATGTAAGTAGGGAGAAGAATGGCGGCGTACCCCTGGCTGCAGCATCCAGCAGCTCGACGACGCTTTCCAGCAACGCATCGCGGCCGCTCTCCATCAGCCGACACCGCAGCAGCTCCCACGCCACCATGAGCGCGGCTCGCATGCTCACATGTTCCCGTCGAGTGTGTGATGCCGTTGTTGCTGCGTAGCTTGAGGATCTTGTGGCGGCCCGCGCACGCCGCGGTGTGAGGGTGGAAGGCGTCGGTCCGCGCTGCCTGCGTCCCGTGGCGTTCAGCGGTGTGCGAGCTGCCTGGAGCGCCGAGTTGAGGTCCCCTTGGGCGGCTGTGCCGCCTTGATGGGCCAAGAAGCCCACTGGTCGATGTTGGTCCTTGGGTCACCGGACATCGAGACCGCGGGGTGTTGGCGGATCAGCTGACGGAAGAGAGGCTTTAGTGCACCCCTACCTGGCACGCCAAATGTGGGATTACGGGTTCCGGCAAAACCCTTGAGGTTCGTACTCTGGGGTGCGCATGAAGATCTCTCTCCCCCTAGCTCACGCTCTCGCCACGATCTCAAAGCCTAGCTCTCCGAACCCGAGGAACAAGAGTCACAAGAGTTTATACTAGTTCGGGCCACCGTTCCGGTGTAATAGCCTACTCCAGTGTGGTGTGGTGGATTGCCTTGTAGGCTAGGGATGAACAAGTACAAGGGAAGAATAGCCTCCTGAGGAGAGGTGTTCTTGAGCTCGATGAGCTTGTGTGGTTACCTTGGTGGAATGGATCCAGTCCAAGATGCATCCCCCTCCTAAGGTGGTGGCTAGTCCTATTTATAGAGGCCCGGGTCCTCTTCCCAAATATTAGGCGGGAAGGGATCCCATAACGACAAATTTGAAGGGGGGAAGCTAGTACAATTTATCCTGACAAAAGGTGGCCTTCACCTGCCAAAGGCTCTGGTGGTGACACCGTCATGGGCTCTGTGATGACCTCCGTCCTGCCGTCCTGCTGGTCTTGGTCTCGTTGCACCGATATGGAAACCTTTGCCTGATGCCTCAGGACTCCTCGCCTGCACCTCCCTCTTTAGCACCAAAGAGGCAATCAGTACTTTGCGCGTGCTGGTGCTCTCCTGGCACCCGACTGGCCTTGGTCGTCATGGCTCACGTCACGGAAACCTCATGAGGTGCCCCTCGCCTTGATCTCTATGCTCCTCACGAGCCAGCCTAGTGAGGCTGCCCCTGAGGAGGTCTTGTGTCATCCGCCTCACGAGGATTGGCCCCTCGCGAGGGTCTTGAGTACTTGTTGATGAAGATGGGACGTACCAGGCCGCTGGTGGAGCCACGCCCTAGGACGCAAGCAGGCAAGTCTGGGTACCCCCATTCCCAGGACGCCGACATTTCCAATAAGTCATTAGCTCGCTCCATTGTTCCAGAGAATGGAGTTTTAGTCATCTTTCCCATGAGGCATGGTTCGCAAGTATCAAATGATTCATAATCAAGTGATTCCAAAAGCCCATCTTCATGGAGTTTCTTCATGTCCTTTACACCAATATGACCTAAACGGTAGTGCCACAAATATGTTGCACTATCATTATCAACTTTGCGTCTTTTAGCATCAATACTATGAATATGTGCATTACTACGATCGAGATTCAATAAACCATTTACATTGGGTGTATGACCATAGAAGGTTTTATTCATGTAAATAGAACAACAATTATTCTCTGACTTAAATGAATAAACGTATCGCAAACATGATCCAATCATATTCATGCTCAACGCAAACACCAAATAATAGTTATTTAGGTCCAACACTAATCCCGAAGGTAGAGGGAGTGTGCGATGGTCATCTTATCAACCTTGGAATCACTTCCAACACACATCGTCACCTTGCCCTTAACTAGTCTCTGTTCATTTTGCAACTCTTGTTTTGAGTTACTAATCTTAGCAACTGAACTGGTATCAAATACCCTGGGTTACTATGAACTCTAGTAAAGTACACATCAATAACATGTATATCAAATATACCTTTGTTCACTTTGCCATCCTTCTTATCCGCCAAGTATTTGGGGTAGTTCCGCTTCTAGTGACTATTCCCTTTGCTGTAGAAGCACTCAGTTTAGGCTTAGGTCTAGCTTTGGGCTTCTTCACGGGAGTGGCAACTTGCTTGTCATTCTTCTTGAAGTTCCCTTTCTTTCACTTGCCCTTTTTCTTGAAACTAGTGGTCTTGTTAACCATCAACACTTGATGCTCTTTCTTGATTTCTACCATCGCCGATTTCAGCATCGTGAAGAGCTCGGGAATCATTTTCGTCATCCCTTGCATATTATAGTCCATCATGAAGTTCTAGTAGCTTGGTGATAGTGACTAGAGAACTTTGTCAATCACTATTTTATCTGAAAGATTAACTCCCACTTGATTCAAGCGATTGTAGTACCCCGGACATTCTGAGCACATGCTCACTAGCTGAGCTATTCTCCTCCATCTTGTAGTCAAAGTATTTGGCAGAGGTCTCATACCTCCAGACATGGGCATGAGTCTGAAATACCAATTTCAGCTCTTGGAACATCTCATATGTATTGTGGCGTTCAAAAACGTTTTGCATCCCCGATTCTAAGCCATAAAGCATGGCACACTAAACTATCAAGTAGTCATCATACCGAGCTTGCCAAACGTTCATAACAGCTCCTGCAATAGGTTTGTCACCTAGCGGTGCATCAAGGACATAATTCTTGTGTGTAGTAATGAGGATAATCCTCAGATCGCGGACCCAGTCCGCATCATTGCTACTGTCAGTGTCAAAACCGGCGGATCTCGGGTAGGGGGTCCCGAACTGTGCGTCTAAGGCGAATGGTAACAGGAGGCAGGGGGCACAATGTTTTACCCAGGTTCGGGCCCTCTTGATGGAGGTAAAACCCTATGTCCTGCTTGATTATTCTTGATAATATGAGTAGTACAAGAGTTGATCTACCACGAGATCGGAGAGGCTAAACCCTAGAAGCTAGCCTATGGTATGATTGTATGTTGTCCTATGGACTAAAACCCTCCGGTTTATATAGACACCGGAGGGGGCTAGGGTTACACAAGGTCGGTTACAGAGGAGGAGATATACATATCCGTATTGCCTAGCTTGCCTTCCACGCCAAGTAGAGTCCCATCCGGACACGGGATGAAGTCTTCAATCTTGTGTCTTCATAGTCCAATAGTCCGGCCAAAGGATATAGTCCGGCTGTCCGGAGACCCCCTAATCCAGGACTCCCTCAGCTACTATCATATTTCAACTTATTTTTCTCTAGGAACATATCAAAAACAAAAGGGAGCTATAACGCGAGCTATTGATCTACAACATAATTTGCAAATACTATCAGGACTAAGTTCATGATAAATTAAGTTCAATTAATAAAATTACTTAAGAACTCCTACTTAGATAGACATCCCTCGAGTTATCTAAATGATTACGTGATCCAAATCAACTAAACCATGTCTGTCCATCACGTGAGATGGAGTAGTCATCAATGGAGAACATCTCTATGTTGATCATATCTACTATATGATTCACATTTGACCTTTCGGTCTCCAGTGTTTCGAGGCCATGTATGTACATGCTAGGGTAGTCAAGTTTAACCCGAGTATTTTGCATGTGCAAAACTGTCTTGCACCCGTTTTATGTGAATGTAGAGCCTATCACACCCGATTATCACGTGGTGTCTCAGCACGACGAACTGTCGCAACGGTGCATACTCACGGAGAACACTTATACCTTGAAATTTTAGTGAGGGGCCATCTTATAATACTACCGCCATACTAAGAAAAACAAGATGCATAAAAGATAAACATCACATGCAATAAAAAAATGACATGATATGGCCATCATCATCGTGTGCTTTTAATCTCCATCTCCAAAGCACCGTCATGATCTCCATCGTCACCGCCTTGATACCTTGATATCCATCGTAGTGTCGTGGTCATCTCGCCAACTATTGCTTCTACAACTATCGCTAACGCATAGTGATAAAGTAAAACAGTTACATGGCGTTCGCATTTCATACAATAAAGAGACAACCATAAGGCTCCTGCCAGTTGCTAGTAACTTTTACAAAACATGATCATCTCATACAATAACGTATATCACATCATGTCTTGGCCATATCACATCACGACATGCCATGCAAAAACAAGTTAGACGTCCTCTACTTTGTTGTTGCAAGTTTTACGTGGCTGCTACGGGCTTCTAGCAAGAACCGCTCTTACCTACACATCAAAACCACAACGGTGATTTATCAAGTTTGTTGTTTTAACCTTCAACAAGGACCGGCCATAGTCAAATTTGATTCAACTAAAGTTGGAGAAACAGACACCCGCCAGCCACCTTTATGCAAAACTAGTTACATGTCTGTCGGTGGAAACCGGTCTCATGAACATGGTCATGTAAGGTTGGTCCGGGCCGCTTCATCCAACAATACTGCCGAATCAAAATAAGATGTTGGTGGTAAGCAGTATGACGATCACTGCCCACAACTCTTTGTGTTCTACTCATGCATATCATCTACACATAGACCTGGCTCGGATGCCACTATTGGGAAATGCGGCATGCAATTTCACAAAATTTCCTACGTTCACGCAAGATCTGTGCCCTCGTAGACAGAAAGCGGAAGCGTTTGACGAGGTGGTTGATGTAGTCGAACTTCTTCTCGTTCGGACCGATCAAGCACCAAAAATATGGCACCTCCGAGTTCTGCACATGTTCAGCTCGATAACGTCCCTCGGACTATTGATCCTACAAAGTGTTGAGGAAGAGTTCCATCAGCACGACGACGTGGTGACAGTGATGGTGAAGTTATCCCCGCAGGGCTTCGCCTAAGCACTATGAAGATATGACCGGAGGCGTAACTGTGGAGGGGGCGCCGCACATGGCTAACAATTGTTGGTGTGTGTTCTAGGCACCCCCTCCCCATGTATATATAGGTGGGAGGGGGAGGGGAGCTGCCATGGGGCACCCCAACTAGGAGGAATCCTACTTGGGTTTCCTATCCCAATTCGCCTCCCCTTCCTTATTAACCGAAGGGGAAAGGAAAGAGAGGGGGAGGGAAGGAGGGGGGAGGCCGAATCCTCCCCTTTCCTTCTCCCTTCTCCTCTTTCCTTCTCCTCCTATTTCGGCCTATATGGGGGCGCACCAGCCCCTTGTGGGCTGGTCTGTCCTGATGTCTATTACACAACTTTATTCTCGTAGGCACGTGTTGGGCCTCCAAGCGCGGAGTTTTGTAGGACAGTAGCAATTTTCCCTCAAGTGGATGACCTAAGGTTTATCAATCTGTGGGAGGCGTAGGATGAAGATAGTCTCTCTCAAACAACCCCACAACCAAAAAAATAAAAAGTCTCTTGTGTCCCCAACACACCAAATACAATGGTAATTTGTATAGGTGCACTAGTTCGGCGAAGAGATGGTGATACAAGTGTAATATGGATAGTACATATTGATTTTTGTAATAAGAACAATAAAAAACAGCAAGGTAGCAATTGATAAAACGGAGCAAAAACGGTATTGCAATGCTTGAAAATGAGGCCTAGAGTCCGTACTTTTGCTAGTGCGATCTCTCAACAATGATAATACAATTGGATCATATAACCATCCCTCAACGTGCGATGAAGAATCACTCCAAAGTCCCTATCTAGCGGAGAACATAAGAAGAAATCGTTTGTACGGTACGAAACCACCTCGAAGATATTATTTTCGATTGATCTATCCAAGAGTTCATACTAAAATAACACCAAATAATTTCAGATTCATAATACTCAATCCAATGCAAAGAACCTCAAAGAGTGCCCCAAGATTTCTACTGGATAAACAAAAGACGAGAACGTGCATCAACCCGTATGCATAGATTACCCCAATGTCTATCGGGAATCCGCGAGTTGAGTGCCAAGACATATACCAAGTGAATCAATATAATACCCCATTGTCACCATGGGTATTCATATGCAAGACATATATCAAGTGCTCTCAAATCCATAAAAGTATTCAATCCGACAAAACGAAATGTCAAAGGGAAAAATCAATTCATCACAACAAGATAGAGAGGGGAAAACACCATATGATCCAACTATATTGACAAAGCCCGCGATGCATCAAGATCATGCCATCTCAAGAACATGAGAGAGAGAGATTAAACACATAGCTACTGGTACAAACCCTAAGCCCCGAGGGTGGACTACTCCCACCTCATCATGGTGGTCACTGGGATGATGAAGATGGCCACCGATGATGATTTCCTCCTCCGGCGGAGTGCCAGAATGGGGTCTAGATTGCATTTCGGTGGCTATGGAGGCTTGCGGCGGTGGAACTTCTCATCTAGGGTTACCCCCGAGATTTTTGGAATATTTAGCAATTTATAGGGCGAAGAGATGGTGCGGGAGGCCACCGAGGTGGGCACAACCCACCTAGGTGCGCATGGGCCCCCAGGCGCGCCCTGGTGGGTTGTGCCCCCCTTGGGGCACCCCCCAGGTGCTGCTCTGGCCCATGGGATGTCTTTTGGTCCATAAAAAATCCACAAAAATTTTCACCATGTTTGGACTCCGTTTGATATGGATTTCCTGTGATGTAAAAAACAAGCAAAAAACAGCAACTGGCACTGGGCACTGGGTCAATAGGTTAGTCCCAAAAATGATATAAAGTTGCTATGAAATGATTGTAAAACATCTAAGAATGATATTATTACAACATGAATACTTCATAAATTATAGATACGTTGGAGACGTATCAGCATCCCCAAGCTTAATTCCTACTCGTCCTCGAGTAGGTAAATGATAAAAGAAATAATTTATGATGTGTGAATGCTAGCAAAGTGCATAAGTTTGATCAATGGTAATTTCAATCACTTTTCCTATCATCATAAAAGCAATTCTTTCCTATAAAACTTCTCATGTTAAAGTAGCAACCAATTCACATGTAAAGGTTCAAACAACGAATTCTCTTGAAACTCAACAACCTATGTTCTGAGTCACCAAGCAATTGTAATTCAACTTATTCAACAGAGTCTAAGTAAGAACTCCACATACTCAACCATCATATAGTATTCTATGATTGCTAACACTCACCTCATACGCATGAGCAAAACGTTTCAACCGGACACATTGAAAGATAGGGGCTTATAATTTCGCCTCCCAATGTATTCACCTCAAGGGTTGTTGGGAACGCGGTATTTCAAAAATATTCTACGATCACGCAAGATATATCTAGGAGATGCATAGCAACGAGAGGGGAGAGTTTGTCAACGTACCCTTGTAGACCGAAAGCGGAAGCGTTTAGTAACGCGGTTGATGTAGTCGAACGTATTCACGATCCAACCGATCCAAGTACCGAACGTACGACACCTTCCTATTCAGCACACATTCAGCACGATGATGTCCCTCGAGCTCTTGATCCAGTTGAGGATGAGGGAGAGTTCTGTCAGCACGACGGCATGGCGACGGTGATGATGAAGTTACCGGCGCAGGGCTTCACCTAAGCACTACGACGATATGACCGAGGTGTTAAACTATGGAGGGGGGCACCGCACACGGCTAAGAGATTATCTGTTGTGCTTTGGGGTGCCCCCCTGCCCACGTATATAAAGGAGGGGGGGAGGAGGCCGGCCAAGGGGGGCGCGCGCCATAGGGGGAGTCCAACTAGGATTCCCAATCCTAGTTGGACTCCCCTTCCTTTACAAGAGGGGAGAGAGGGAAGGAGGAAGAGAGGGAGAAGGAAAGAGGGGGCGCCGCCCCCTCCCTAGTGCAATTAGAACTTGCCATGGGGGGAACGGCCACCCCTTGCGTCCCTTCTCTTGTTTCCACTAAAGCCCATGAAGGCCCAATACTTCCCCGGGGGTTCCGGTAACCTTCCAGTACTCCGGAAACTACCCGAATCACTTCGAAACCATTCCGATGTCCGAATATAACCTTCCAATATATCAATATTTACCTCTCAACCATTTTGAGACTCCTCGTCATGTCCATGATCTCATCCGGGACTCCAAGCAAACTTTGGTCATCAAATCACATAACTCATAATACAAATCGTCATCGAACGTTAAGCGTGCGGACCCTACGAGTTCGAGAACTATGTAGACATGACCGAGACACATCTCCGGTCAATAACCAATAGCAGAACCTGGATGCTCATATTGGCTCCTACATATTCTACGAAGATCTTTATCGTCAAACCGCATAACAACATATGTCATTCCCTTTGTCATCGGTATGTTACTTGCCCGAGATTCGATCGTCGGTATCATCATACCTAGTTCAATCTCGTTACCTGCAAGTCTCTTTACTCATTCTGTAATACATCATCCCGCAACTAACTCATTAGTCACATTGCTTGCAAGGCTTATAGTGCTGTGCATTACCGAGAGGGCCCAGAGATACCTAATTGATACACAGAATGACAAATCCTAATCTTGATCTATGCCAACTCAACAAACACCTTTGGAGACACATGTAGAGCATCTCTATAATCACCCAGGTACGTTGTGACGTTTGATAGCACACATAGTGTTCCTCCGGTGTTAGTGAGTTGCATAATCTCATAGCCAAAGGAACATGTATAAGTCATGAATAAAGCAATATCAATAAGACTAAACGATCATAATGCTAAGCTAATGGGTGGGCCTTGTCCATCACATCATTCTCTAATGATGTGATCCCATTCATCAAATGACAACACATGTCTATGGTCAGGAAACTTAACCATCTTTGATTAACGAGCTAGTCAAGTAGAGGCATACTAGGGACACTCTGTTTGTCTATGTATTCACACATGTACTAAGTTTCCGGTTAATACAATTCTAGCATGAATAATAAACATTTATCATGATATAAGGAAATATAAATAACAACTTTGTTATTGCCTCTAGGGCATATTTCCTTCAAGGGTGATGTCAACAACAATAACTCATGCTTCCCATATCCAACTAGATATATGTGCCTAGATCTTTCCTCACCACATGATGCTTGCCAAAAGAGAAAAATAAAAAGGAATAGAGAGAAAAACTTTGACTCTTGCATGAAAGTAAATACCTAAAAGTAAAAGGTAGGCCCTTCGCAAAGGGAAGCAGAGGTTGCCATGAGCTTATTTGTTTGTATGCTCAACCCTTTAGTGCAAAAGAACGTCATGTTATATTGCCCCTTATGATAGCAACCTTTATTATGCAGCATGTCGCTTTTATTCTTTGCTATCACAAGTTCGTACAAAACTCAATTTTCTCTTACACTAAATGATCTAACACATTTAGAAGCAATTTTTATTGCCTTATTGCACCGATGACAACTTATTTGAGGGAGCTTGCTCAATCCCTAGGTAGGTATGGTGGACTCTTGAAAATAAGATCTGGGTTTAAGGGTTTTTGGATGCACAAGTAGTATTTCTACTTGGTGCAGAATTTTTGGCTAGCAGAGATGGGTGGCAAGCACCACATGTTGAAGGATATATGACAATATAACTTCTATGTGAATATGAACAAACATAAATCATTACGTTGTCTTCCTTGTCCAATGTCAACAATTTTTGCATATAATATTTTGATGGGGGCACACAATCACAAAGGATTTCCAAGATAGTGTATTTGCATGTGAAAGTTCTCTTCCTTATAGTAATCATTCAGGAATTGCTTGTATGACCAATATTGTGATTGTAAAGCTTCAAAAGATTTCACTTTCTAAACCCAATGTGAAGCTACCACTAGGCATGATATGAACATATAAAATCAAATTCATGATATTCAATTCATTCAACAATTTACTCATAGGATATAAGTGAAGCACAAGAGTAAATGACAAAGTACTCCAAAAAGATACAAGTGAAGATCAAGTGAGTAGTTATGTAAATGGGTAGCTATTTGAGGACTCTCTCTTATTTAAAAACTTTCAGATCTAAGAATTTTATTAAAAAACAAGCAAAACAAAACAAAATGACATTCCAAAAATAGCACAACTCATGTGATGAAGCAAAAACTTAGGATCAACCGATACTAACCGATAATTGTTGATAAAGAAAGGTGGGATGCCTACCGGGGCATCCCCAAGATTAGATGCTTGAGACTCTTGAAATATTATCTTGGGGTGCCTTGGGAATCTCCAAGCTTGAGTTTTTGTGTCTCCTTAATTCCTTTTATATCACGGTTTCCCTAAATCTTAAAAACTTCATCCACACAAAACTCAACAAGAACTCGTGAGATAAGTTAGTATAAACCAATGCAAAAACCTTATCATTCTCTACTGTAGAAAATCACTAAAATTATTATTAAACATTGCATACTAAATTACTCTGCATATTTAATAGTCCTATCCTCAAATATAATCATTAAACAAGCAAACATATGCAAACAATGCAAACATAAAAGCAATCTGTCAAAACAGTACAGTCTGTAAAGAATGCAAGAACAATCACACTTATGTAACTCCAAAAATTCTAAAAAATTTGCCACACTGTACAAAATTTATCATATATTATTGTGCAAAAAGTTTCAACATTTTATCACATTCTGACTTTTCTAGAGAATTTTTGCAACATCGATAAACTTTCTGTTTTCAAACAGCAACATGTAGACTTGAAAATAAGCATGGCAAAGGCTATACTTGACATTTTTATTGAAATAAAAGATGCAAAACATTATTATAAATAACATCAAGCAAATCCTAACAAAATATAATGACGCTCCAAGCAACACTCATATCATGTGACAAATGAAAATATAGCTCCAAGTGAGGTTACCGATAATGTTCGAGACGAAAGAGGGGATTCCTTCCGGGGCATCCCCAAGCTTAGTTGCTTGGATCCTCCTTGGATATTAACTTGGGGTGCCTTGGGCATCCCCAATATTAGGGTCTTGTCACTCCTTATTCTCCTCATATCGACATCTCACCCAAAACTTGAAAACTTCAATCACACAATACTTAACGGAATTTCGTGAGATAGGTTAGTATGATAAAGAGAAAACCATTTCACTTTGGTACTATCAAAGACAAGATTCACAATTGTTTCCACACAATGCCTACTGTATAATATCATTTCCACAATTTATATTGAGCAATATAAGCCATAGAAACTAGAAAACAAGCAAACTATGCATTGAAAACAGAATCTATCAAAAACAGAATAGTCTGTAGTAATCTATACTCCAACCATACTTCTGCTACTCCATAAATTCTGAAAAATTAGGACAACCTGGGAAATATATCTATTAATATTCTAAAAAAGAATCATTGTTTTATAACGCTTCTGTTAAAAATGAGAATTATTTTCTTGAGCACAAAAGTTCTGTTTTCAGAAAGATCAAATCAACTATCACCATAGACCATCCCAAAGGTCTTACTTGGCACTTTATTGAAACGAAAGCAATAAAACATGATTACTACAGTAGCCTAATTATGTGAACACACAAAAACAGTATGTAAAAGTGTTGGGTTGTCTCCCAACAAGCGCTTTTCTTTAATGCCTTTTAAGCTAGGCATGATGATTTCAATGATGCTCGCATAAAAGATAGGAATTGAAACATAGCAAGAGCATCATGAATCACATGGCAAGCATATTTAAGCCTAACCCAATTCCTATGCATAGGGACTTTGTGAACAAACAATTTATGGTAGCAAGAATCAACTAGCATAGGAAGGCATAACAAGTGCAGCTTTAAGATTTTCAACACATAGAGGGGAAACTTGATATTATTGCAATTCCTACAAGCATAAGTTCCTCTCTCATAGTAATCTTCAGTAGCATCATGAATGAATACAACAATATAACTATCACATAAAGCATTCTTTTCATGATCCACAAGCATAATTTTTTGTTACTCTCCACATAAGCAAATTTATTCTCATCAATAGTAGCGGGAGCAAACTCAACAAAATAACTATCATGTGAGTGAAAATTAAAATCATGATGACAAGTTCCATGGTTATCATTATTCTTTATAGCATACATGTCATCACCATAATCATTATAGATAGCAACTTTGTTATCATAGTCAATTGAAGCCTCATCGAAAATGGTGGATTCATCACTAAATAAAGTCATGACCTCTCCAAATCCACTTTCATCATTATAATCATCATAAATAGGAGGCATGCAATCATTATAACAAATTTGCACATCAAATCTTGGGGGACTAAAAATATCATCTTCACCAAATATAGCATCCCCAAGCTTATGACTTTGCATATCATTATCATCATGGATATTCAAAGAGTTCATACCAACAACATTGCAATCATGCTCATCATTGAAAGAGTTTTGTCAAACATTATATAGAATTCTTACTCTATCAATTGAGCACAATTTTCCTTTCCATCAGTTTCACGAAAGATATTAGAAAGATGAACAATATGATGCCAACTCGATTCCATTTTTTTGTAGTTTTATTTTGATAAACCAAACTAGTGATAAAACAAGAAACTAAAAGATTCAATTGCAAGATCTAAAGATATACCTTCAAGCACTTAGCTCCCTGGCAACGGCGCCAGAAAAGAGCTTGATGTCTACTACTCAACTTTATTTTTGTCGACACGTGTTGGGCCTCCAAGCGCAGAGTTTTGTAGGACAGTAGCAATTTTCCCTCAAGTGGATGACCTAAGGTTAATCAATCAGTGGGAGGCGTAGGATGAAGATAGTCTCTCTCAAACAACCCTGCAACCAAAAAAATAAAAAGTCTCTTGTGTCCCCAACACACCAAATACAATGGTAATTTGTATAGGTGCACTAGCTCTGCGAAGAGATGGTGATACAAGCGTAACATGGATAGTAGATATTGATTTTCGTAATGAGAACAATAAAAAAACAGCAAGGTAGTGAGGACCCACATGTATAGGGGATCAATTGTAGCTCTTTTCGATAAGTAAGAGTGTCGAACCCAATGAGGAGTAGAAGGAAATGACAAGTAGTTTTCAGTAAGGTAATGTATGGAAGTCCTGAAATTGTAGGTAGCAGAGTAGTTTGATAGCAAGATAATTTGTAACGAGCAAGTAACGATAGTAATAACAAAAGTGCAGCAAGGTAGCCCAATCCTTTTTAGGCAAAGGACAGGCCAAAACGTTCTCTTATGATAAGAAAAGTGTTCTTGACGGTACACAGGAATTTCATCTAGCCACTTCCACCATGTTGGTTCGATTTGTGTTCGCTACTTTGATAATTTGACATGTGGGTGGACCGGTGCTTAGGTGATGTTCTTACTTGAACAAACCTCCTACTTATGATTAACCCTCCCACAAGCATCCGCAACTATGAGAAAAATATTAAGAATAAATTCTAACCATAGCATTAAACTTTTGGATCCAATCGGTCCCTTACAGAATAACGCATAAACTAGAGTTTAAGTTTATGTCAATCTTGCAACCCATCATCTAATTGCTACTCCACAATGCATTCCCTTAGGCCCAAATATGGTGAAGTGTCATGTAGACGTTCACATGACACCACTAAGGGAATCACAACATACATACTATCAAAATATCGAACACATATCAAATTCACATGATTACTTGCCACATGATTTCTCCCGTGACCTCAAGAACAAAGGTAACTACTCACAAATGATAAACATGCTCATGGTCAGAGGGGTATTAAATAGCATACTGGATCCGAACATATAATCTTCCACCAAATAAACCATATAGTAATCAACTACAAGATGTAATCAATACTACTAGTCACCCACAAGTACCAATCTATAGTTCCGGTAACAAGATTGAACACAAGAGATGAACTAGGGTTTGAGAGGAGATGGTGATGTTGAAGATTTTGATGGAGATTGCCCTTCCCAGGATGGGAGAGTTGTTGGTGATGATGATGATGGCAATGATTTCCCCCTCCGAGAGGGAAGTTCCCTCGGCGGAATCGCTCCGTCGGAGGGCAAAAGTGCTCCTGCCCAAGTTCCGCCTCCAGGCGGTGGCACTTCATCCCGAAAGTACTCCTCTCATTTTTTCTAGGTCAAAATGACTTATATAACAAAAGATGGGTACCAGAGGTGGGCCGAGGAGGGCACAACCCACCAGGGCGCGCTTGGGCTCCCTGGCGCGCCCAGGTGGGTTGTGCCCACCTGGTGGGACCCCTCTAGTAGTTATTTGCTCCAATAATTCTTAAATAATACATAAAAAATCTATGTAAAGTTTCAGCTTGTTTGGAGTTGTGCAGAATAGGTGGCCTGACATAGCTTTTCCAGGTCCAGATTTCTGGCTACCACAATTCTCCCTCTTGGTGTGTGCCTTGCAAATTATGAGAGGAAAGGCATTAGAATTACTTCAAAAAGCATTATTATGGATAAAAACATTATAAATAACAGTAAGAAAACATGATGCAAAATGGACGTATCAGGTAGCAATTGATAAAATGGAGCAAAAACAGTATTGCAATGCTTGAAAATGAGGCCTAGAGTCCGTACTTTTGCTAGTGCAATCTCTCAACAATGCTAATATAATTGAATCATATAACCATCCCTCAACGTGCGATGAAGAATCACTCCAAAGTCCCTATCTAGCGGAGAACATAAGAAGAAATTGTTTGTAGGGTACGAAACCACCTCGAAGCTATTCTTTTCGATCGATCTATCCAAGAGTTCGTACTAAAATAACGCCAAATAATTTCAGATTTATAATACTCAATCCAATGCAAAGAACCTCAAAGAGTGCCCCAAGATTTCTACCAGAGAAACAAAAGACGAGAACGTGCATCAACCCCTATGCATAGATTACCCCAATGTCACCTCGGGAATCCGCGAGTTGAGTGCCAAAACATATACCAAGTGAATCAGTATGATACCCCACTATCACCACGGGTATTCATATGCAAGGCATATATCAAGTGCTCTCAAATCCATAAAAGTATTCAATCCGATAAAACAAAATCCCAAAGGGAAAACTCAATTCATCACAACAAGATAGAGAGGGGAAAACACCATATGATCCAACTATATTATCAAAGCCCGTGATCCATCAAGATCGTGTCATCTCAAGAACACGAGAGAGAGAGAGAGATTAAACACATAGCTACTGGTACAAACCCTCGGCCCCGAGGGTGGACTACTCCCTCCTCATCATGGTGGGCGTCGGGATGATGAAGATGGCCACCGGTGATGATTTCTCCCTCCGACGGAGTGCCGGAACGGGGTCTAGATTGGTTTTCGGTGACTACAGAGGCTTGCAGTGGCGGAACTTATCATCTAGGGTTACCCCTGAAGGTTTTGGAATATTAGGCAATTTATAGGGCGAAGAGGGGGTGCGGAAGGCCACTGAGGTGGCAACAACCCACCTGGGCGCGCCTGGGCGGGTTGTGCCCCCCTCATGGCACCCCCCAAGTGCTCCTCTGACCCATTGGATGTCTTCTGGTCCATAAAAAATCCACAAAACATTTCGCGCTGTTTGGACTCCGTTTGATATGGATTTCCTGGGATGTAAAAAAAAGCAAAAACAACAACTGGCACTAGGCACTCGGTCAATAGGTTAGTCCCAAAAAATGATACAAAGTTGCTATAAAATTATTGTAAAACATCCAATAATGATAATATAAAAACATGAATACTTCATAAATTATAGATATGTTGGAGACGTATCATGTCCCTCTCTTGGCCCATAAGGCCCATATCTTTGTCGGGGGTGCCCGGAACCCCTTCCGGTGACCCGATATGTACCCGATACCCTCCGGTACACTTCCGGTGTCCAAATACCATTGTCCTATATATCAATCTTTACCTCTTGACCATTTTGAGACTCCTCGTCATGTCTGTGATCTCATCTGGGACTCCGAACAACATTCGGTCACCAAATCACATAACTCCTATAATACAAAATCGTCATCGAACGTTAAGCGTGCGGACCCTACGGGTTCGAGAACTATGTAGACATGACCGAGACAACTCTTCGGTCAATAACCAAACTTGGATGCTCATATTGGCTCCTACATATTCTACGAAGATCTTTATCGATCGAACCATTATGACAACATACGTTATTCCCATTGTCCATCGGTATGTTACTTGCCCGAGATTCGATCGTCGGTATCTTCATACCTAGTTCAATCCCATTACCAGCAAGTCTCTTTACTCATTCCATAATACATCATCCCGCAACTAACTCATTAGTCACATTGCTTGCAAGGCTTCTTATGATGTGTATTACCAAGAGGGCCCAGAGATACCTCTCCGATACTCGGAGTGACAAATCCTAATCTCGATCTATGCCAACCTAACAAACACCTTCGGAGATACCTGTAGAGCATCTTTATAATCACCTAGTTACATTGTCACGTTTGATAGAACACAAGGTATTTTTCTGGTATCCAGGAGTTGCATAATCTCATAGTCGAATAAATATGTATTTGACAAGAAGAAAGCAATAGCAATAAAACTGAACGATCAATATGCTAAGCTAACAGATGGGTCTTGTCCATCACATCATTCTCCTAATGATGTGACCCCGTTCATCAAATGACAACTCATGTCTATGGTTAGGAAACTTAATCATCTTCGATTAACAAGCTAGTCTAGTAGAGGCTTACTAAGGACACAATGTTTTGTCTATATATCCATACATGTATCAAGTTTTTGGTTAATACAATTCTAGCATGAATAATAAACATTTATCATGATATAGGAAAACATAAAATAGCAAATTTATTATTGCCTCTATGGCATACTTCCTTCATCAAGAACCTATACCCTTCGTAATAGTATGGAGGTCCTATGACTCAAATAGAGAGAAAGAAGAACAATGAAATAAATGCTTTGTCTTCAACTCCTTGACTGCAGTCAATTTCTTCAAACAACACCGAACATGTATTGCTTCACATCAATAATAATTTTAAGGGGCCAACTCCTTCACTTCAATCTTCTCGCAAATACATCTTAGCAAAATGAAACTCACTCTTCGCTACAACGCAAATATTCTTCGGTGAAGTTCCTCAAACTTAACACCGATATAGCATTCTCTTCGAACTTGCATGGACTCTTTCTCTCTATGTGCACTAGCAAACAAATCAGTCCATGTCTGTTTCTGGCAACAATCTCCAAAACACAAGGGGGCAATACTTTGCACCAACACTTCTGATTTGTCTTCTCTCAACCAGGATCTGATTCAGGTGGTGAAAGCACTCTTTCCTAACTCTGAAGATAGATTTTGTGTAAGACACCTGAAGTAAAACTTTGCTAAAATTTTCAAGGGGAAGTAGTGAAAAATCAACTATGGAGATGTGCTAGAATCGCAACTGAAGCTTAATGGAGAGAAAACATGGACATCATGCTAGTTCTAAATAAAGTAGCTCATGATTGGTTAGAGGAGCTTGACCCTAAAACATCGGTTAGGGCATATATGTAGTCATTTCCCAAATGTGATGTACTATTGAACAGTAATTGTAAAGTGTTCAATAAATGGATCTTGGATGCAAGAGAGCTCCCACTATTAAGCATGATACAAAGGATAAAAGGGCAGTGCGTGGGAAGACACTACTCTAAATAACAGGAGGACAAGAAGTGGACATGTATCATTTGTCCAAAAGTGAGAAAAAGATAGATGAGGCATGTGGAAGCGGCAAATACTTGCACTGTTGAGCCAGCTGGACATGGAGTGTTTGAAGTTCAGGACATGAAGTTGTAGTTTAAGGCATACATCATTGCTAAGAAATGTAGTTGCTACAGATGGAGTTTGTCTGGTGTGCCTTGTTGTCTTGCTGCTGCAGTAATGAGACATGATCAGATCCCACCTATGTCTATGGTGCACCCTTGCTACTCAATTGCAACATTCATTAGGGCATATGAGCATAATGTCATGTCTTGCATACATGTTAGTGAGTGGAAGAAGACAAATGGACCCCCAGTCAAACCTCCTCCTGTTAAGAAGAAGAAGGGGAAGAAGCAAACCAACAGGAGGCAACAACCAGAAGAAAAAGATGGCAGAGTGGGCAGAAAGGTAGGGAGAGGTGGAGTAGTTATCCATTGCAGCTATTGTGGACAAGGAGAGCATAACAAAGGGGGTTACAATGACTTCAAGCTCGGGCTATAACAAAAATAGAAAGGCAAGAAGAAGAAAGTTAGGGGTGAGCCTGAAGTTTCATCTTTTTCAGAGGATGGGAACTTGGTAACCATGGGCTTATTCACCAAAAAAATCACCAATGAACCAGAGGGCATTTCCACATTAATCCAAGAGGTAATACAAATGTTTAGTCATTAGGAATTTATATTCCATATTATTTGTTAGCCATTTATACTTAGTTCACTTGTAATTGCTAAAAATGTATATCTATAGAGCATGAACAAACAGTCTGAAGTACCAGAATAAGGGGCTCCAGCTCAAGATTTACCTGAACCTGGATTCATTGTAGATCAAGTGCAGATGCAGCCACCTATTGTCCAGACCACAGTCATTAGGAATTCAAATCCTGTGAGGAAAAGAGAGATCATAGCACTATCAAAATTAAGAGCTCAAGCAGAGCAAAGAGAGATTGCAGACAAGCTCAAGCATGCTGCTACAATGGCCATGATACAAGAGGAGGAGCATAAGATTCTACAATTATCTCAGTAGAGGCAGGAAGAGGCTGGAGAAAGGAAGAAAGTGAATGCGGAGAGAAAGAAGCAAGTAGAAGAAGAAAGAAAGAGAGTGGTTGAGGAAAGGAAGAAGGCAAATGTGGAGAAAAAGAGGTGGGGTGAAAGAAGTCAAGCTGGCCCTAGCTGAAGCCAAGAGCCAGATTATGGCTACTAGAAAGAAAGAAGCAGAAGAATAGAAGATGTTTAGGGCCGCAAAAAAAAGGAAAGTTGTTGAGAAGAAGAGGTTGAGAGAAGAATCATAGTACAGAGACAGATGTGAGTTTATGTTGTACCGACAAGATGAGCAAGAGAGGCAAAGAGGGTTCAATGAGTATTTGCAAATGGAGGAGCAGAACAAACAACATGCATGGGAGGCAGAAATGTAAGATGGGCAAGGAAACATGGAAGAAGTTGAACTACAGAACATGGACCAAACAGAGGAAATGAAGAGAGCAACAAGGGTAGAGAAAAAGAGATTAGAAGAACAAAGGTAAATAGATACATAGTTGATTCTTCAGCATCATTCCGATGATTCACTTTGCAACAGAATGGGAGCTCATCCGGCCAGCCATTCCCCCTAGGTATTTTAGTGATCCAATGAGGGGTTTTAGGCAAGGTTGTCAGAATCATGATTCTGAATCGGGTCGGCGCTTCAATGGTAGGATGGCAAATTGTAGAATCTCAACTAAAAAAATCGTAAAAACGTATATTCTACTAACCAAATTGTAGAATCATAGGGGTTAGTTTGGATCGTAAAGTCGTAGAATCGTATAATAGAATTGTGATTCTAATAACCTTGGTTTTAGGGGTTTCACCAATCCCAGGTGCACCAGCATGTTTGATGTGTTAAGGTAGTTGAGAGGTGAAGGCACAAGACATTTTAGAGAAAATGGACGGTGTATTTTGTGCAAAACTGATATTATGGTGTGACGGTTGATGTATTTTGTGTAGAACTGATCTTGAGCTTATGGTACTTCTATTTGTGTAAAACTGATCTTATGCTTATGGTACTTCTACCAGTGTAAATCTGGTCTTATGGCTATGGTAGTTCTATTTGTGTGATGTTGATGTATTTTGTGAACATGGTTCACTCCTGTATCAAAGTGGCAGTGCATCATGGCATTAATTTTGTGGTTACCAAATTTTGCCATCATGACACACACTACAGTTATAACTGAATTTAATTGAAACTCTCAAGCATTACAAGTGAAACTCAATTTCTTGGTCATTACAATAGAAGACATTATTAGTATTGAATTACACTGAATTTTTTTACATCTCCAACATGCGCATTTTACATCTTCAAAAAAGAGGCAACTCCAACAGATGATGTATATTGGAGATGTAAAAGAGCAACTCCAACAAATGATGCAAAGTGCAAATGTAAAAAACCGGCCGCCGGCCACGCGGTTGTGTACAACTGTTGTACAACCGCACAAATTGAAATAAAACATCCCAAAAACAACTTAAAATTTTCACATGTACACAATATCAACTTATTTCCATAATTCATCAAATGCAACACAAATGCATCAAAGTTATTGCACAATACAACAAACAAATAATGAAACTAGGCGGCTCTTTTGCCATGCCACTTCCAATATGTAAGTTAGGAAGAGAAGGATTGCATGCATCGATAATTCATTGATCATGTTTATGATGCACATATATAGGTACAAGGTGGACTGGCCCCTACTTGTCTCCTAAGATGTACAAATATACAAGAGGGAGAGAGAGATACAACGGTATAAATACAGACCCTAGTCCTATACATGTACAGAGGACAACATTCGCTCAACCTCCCCCCACCCCCTGCAAACGAAGCATCGTCGGAGACACAAAGACTGGACCGAAACTCCTCAAAGACTGGGGTCGGTAGTCCCTTGGTCATAACATCGGCGAACTGCTGAGCAGTAGGAACGTGCAAAAGCGAACTCTCCCAAGCGCCACCTGCTCACGAACGAAGTGTATGTCGAGCTCAATATGCTTCATGCGACGATGATGAACAGGGTTGGCAGAGAGGTAAACGGCGGAGACATTGCCGCAGTAGACGATTGTGGCCTTAGGAACCACACAAAGCAACTCCATTAGTAGCTGGCGGAGCCAAGAACACTCAACAACGATGTTAACCATGGCCCGATACTCTGCCTCAGCACTCGAGCGAGAGACCATGGGTTGTCGCTTGGATGACCACGAAATCAGCGAAGGCCCGAGATAGACACAGTAGCCTGACGTAGAGCGACGAGTGTCGGAGCAGCCAGCCCAGTCAGTGTCGGAGTAGGTGACCATGTGAATGGAGGTGGATGCCATCAACATGAGTCCCAAGGTCATAGTGTCACGTATGTACCGAAGGATACGCTGCACCAGAGTCCAGTGGGAGTCATGAGGAGAGTGCATGCGAAGACACACCTGTTGCACTTCATACTGTAGGTCGGGTCGGGTGAGGGTGAGGTACTACAAGGCACCGAGGATGGATTGGTAGAAGGCGGTGTCAGGAGTAGGAGAGCCCTCCAGAGTAGAGACCTTCGCTTTAGTGTCAACAGGCATAGTGGCGAGCTTGCAGTTAAGCATACCCGCTCGCTCCAGAAGTTCATGAGCATACTTCTGCTGATGCAGAAAGAACCCGTCGGCACGACGAATGACCTTGATGCCAAGGAATTAATGCAGGGCTCCCAGATCCTTGAGGGCAAACTCATCACAAAGACAGGCCATGAGCTACTGAACGAGCTCAAGAGAGGACGCCGTCAGGATGATATCGTCAACATAGAGCAGCCGATATGCAGTAGCGGTGCCCTGAAGATAGATGAAGAGGGAAGCATCGGAGCGAGTGGTGTGAAACCCAAGCTGCTGCAAAAATCCCGCCATGCGCTAGTACCATGCCCGGGGCGCCTGCTTTAGCCCGGAAAGAGAAAGGGACAACAAGCACACGTGATCAGGATGCTTAGTCTCGACGATGCCAGTAGGCTGCTCACAGAACACCTGCTCAGTGAGATGGACATGCAAGAAAGTGTTGGAGACATCCAACTGATGCACGGGCCAGGCACGGGAGACCGCCAATTGTAGCACATTACGAATCATGCCTGGTTTAACAACCGGAGCAAAAGTGTCGGTGAAGTCCACGTCGGCACGCTGTTAGAAGCCGCACACCACCCAGGGAGCCTTGTAGCGCTCGAGAGAAACGTCAGGGCGAGTCTTGTGGTGAAACACCCATTTTCCACTGGTGACGTTGGCATAAGGGGTTCGTGGAACAAGATTCCACGTGCGGTTACACTGCAATGCGTCAAACTCCTCCTACATCGCTGCGAGCCAATGATGATCCTGAAGGGATGCACGAGCGGAGGAGGGAATGGGTGATGGTGTCGATGTTGAAGCGGCACACACGTACTCGTCCCAAGTGTAGTGCATACTCGGCTGGTGCACACCGGCCCGGGCCCATGTCATCACGCCAAGAGGCGGTGCAGTAGCCCGGGCGGGCGGGGCGATGGGCGAAGGTGGAGTCGATCCCATCGCAGACGAGCTGGCAGACGAGCCAGCGACGGAGGTAGCAGCAGCACCGACAGCAGCAGTACCGGTAGTAGCAACGGAGCCAGCAGCGACGCCGATAGAGGCGGCTGTCGCGATTGAGGGAGTCCTGGACTAAGGGGTCCTCGGGCGTCCGGCATGTTAGCCATGGGCTGGACTGATGGGCTATGAAGATACGAAGACCGAAGACTACATTCGTGTCCATATGGGACTCTCCTTGATGTGGAAGGCAAGCTTGGCGACCAAATATGTAGATTCCCTTCTTTGTAACTGACCTTGTGTAACCCTACATCCTTCTGGTGTCTATATAAACCGGACTACTTAGTTTGGATAGGGTAGATTCATGATCATAGCCATACAAGCTAGACCTCAAGGGTTTAGCCATTACGATCTCGAGGTAGATCAACTCTTGTAATACTCATATTCATCAATATCAATCAAGCAGGACATAGGGTATTACCTCCATAGAGAGGGCCCGAACCTGGGTAAACATCGTGTCCCTTGTCTCATGTTACCATCGACCTTAGACGCACAGTTCGGGACCCCCTACCCGAGATCCGCCGGTTTTGACACCGACATTGGTGCTTTCAATGAGAGTTCCTTTGTGCTATCGCTAAAAGGTTTGATGGCCCCTTCAATCATCAATAATGACGCCGTCCAAGGAGAAACTTTCCTCCCGGGACAGATCTTCGTGTTCGGCGGCTTCGCACTGCGGGCCAACTCGTTTGGCCATCTAGAGTAGATCGAAGGCTACGCCCCTGGCCATCAGGTCAGATTTGGGAGCTTGAAATACGTTGCAGACACCTGTGGAGACTTGATCTTCGCCGGATTCGAGACCGCGGTAGCCGCTCCCGGTCACCCCGATGATCATGACCTAAATCTGTCATCTGGCCACATCTAGGAGATTTCTCCTATAATCGCTCTGGCCCTAGATCCGGAGCAAGCTACGCCATCCAAGGACGGGAGGATCAACCCCACCACCGAGGCCACAGATTCCAAGGTGTTGGAGCCACACATAGACTTAGCCTCTCACGACGTCTTTGTCAGCGAAACTCCGGACTCGTCTTCGGCCGTAAGTTCCAAACCACGTGAGCCCGCGGACGCCGAGCTTGATCGCTTATCGATCTTCGAATTCAGCGCCGCAGCTATCTTCTAGGGCGATGTGCTAAATTCCTTAAAGAATCTGTCCTTGGCGGAGGACTCACAGCCGAACTATATCCGGCTCGAACCAGGGGCTGACGGTGGAGAATTTTCCTTCCCACCCACCACCCACTTCATAGCCACGGTCGAGGATTCGACCGATTCACTTGATTACAACTCTGAGAACATTGACGGTATGGACGACGGTGCCGAAGACAATGAAGACCCCATTTATACAGCTAACGAACAAGATAAACGGGAAGATGGGCAGGTTAGCCCTGGTAAACAGGCCACACACGAAGATTCGGAGGACGACAATTACCTTCCGCTCTCTGAGGATGAGGTGAGCCTCGGCACCGAGGATTTCATCGTTCCTAAGGAACCTCTTGAGCAGGAGTGCTTCAAGCGCCAACTAATAGCCACTGCAAGGAGCTTGAAAAAGAAGCAGCAGCAAATTCAAACTGACCAAGATCTGCTCAATGATAGATGGACCGAAGTCCTAGCCGAAGAATACGGCCTTAGTAGCCCAGCCAAAAGCTACCTGAAGCGTAGATTGCTACCCCAGGGCGACGACAAGGCGCTCAAGCCTGTGCTATCATTGCATAAGGCGGCAGGTCGACCACAACTTGGTCCGGGTAAAGCGGCAAATCAAGCCGAACACCAGACTGCCCCACCTCGCCGTAAAGGCAAAAACAAAATAGCTCAGGGATGTGCATACGACCTTCAACGGTACTTGGGTAGTAGAGAAGGACACTCCAGAGCGATCTACGGATCGCGAGGACATACCTCGACACGCGACGATGGCCACCTATTCGGACGTGAAAAACCTAGCCACGCCCAGGCCAAAAACCGTAAATGGACTCCATCGGAGGTACGTCACAGTGTGGCCCAACATAGAGGTGCCGCACACCCTCTTTACTTCACAGATGAAGTAATGGAGCATGAATTCCCAGATAGGTTCTTATGTCTACTACACAACCTTCTTCTTGTAGACGTTGTTGGGCCTCCAAGTGCAGAGGTTTGTAGGACAGTGGCAAATTTCTCTCAAGTGGTTGGCCTAAGGTTTATCAATCAGTGGGAGGCGTAGGATGAAGATGGTCTCTCTCAAGCAACCTTGCAACCAAATAACGAAGAGTCTCTTGTGTCCCCAACACACCCAGTACAATGGTAAATTGTATAGGTGCACTAGTTCGGCGAAGAGATGGTGATACAAGTGCAATATGGATAGTAGATAATGGTTTTTGTAATCTGAAAATATAAAAACAGCAAGGTAACTAATGATAAAACTGAGCACAAACGGTATTGCAATGCGTTGAAACAAGGACTAGGGTTCATACTTTCACTAGTGCAAGTTCTCTCAACAATAATAACATGATTGGATCATATAACTATCCCTCAACATGCAACAAAGAGTCACTCCAAAGTCACTAATAGCGGAGAACAAACGAAGAGATTATGGTAGGGTACGAAACCACCTCAAAGTTATCCTTTCTGATCGATCTATTCAAGAGTCCGTAGTAAAATAACATAAAGCTATTCTTTCCGTTAAATCTATCATAGAGTTCGTACTAGAATAACACCTTAAGACACAAATCAACCAAAACCCTAATGTCACCTAGATGCTCCAATGTCACCTCAAGTATCCGTGGGTATGATTATACGATATGCATCACACAATCTTAGATTCATCTATTCAACCAACATAAAGAACTTCAAAGAGTGCCCCAAAGTTCCTACCGGAGAGTTAAGACGAAAACGTGTGCCAACCCCTATGCATAAGTTCACGAGGTCACGGAACTGGCAAGTTGATCACCAAAACATACATCAAGTGGATCACATGATATCCCATTGTCACCACAGATAAGCACGTGCAAGACATACATCAAGTGTTCTCAAATCCTTAAAGACTCAATCTGATAAGATAACTTCAAAGGGAAAACTCAATCCATTACAAGAGAGTAGAGGCGGAGAAACATCATAAGATCCAACTATAATAGCAAAGCTCGCGATACATCAAGATCGTATCACCTCAAGAACACGAGAGAGAGAGAGAGATCAAACACATAGCTACTGGTACATACCCTCAGCCCCAAGGGTGGACTACTCCCTCCTCGTCATGGAGAGCGCCGGGATGATGAAGATGGCCACCGGAGAGGGATTCCCCCCTCCGGGAGGGTGCCAGAACGGGTCTAGATTGGTTTTCGGTGGCTACGGAGGCTACCTGCGGCGGAACTCCCAATCTATTCTGCTCTCTGATGTTTTTAGGGTATATGGACATATATAGGCGAAAGAAGTCGGTCAGGGGAGCCACGAGGGTGGGGGGCACGCCCAGGGGGTAGGGCGCGCCTCCCTGCCTCTTGGCCACCTCGAAGCTTCCCTGACGTCTACTCCAAGTCTCCCGGATTGCTTCCATTCCAAAAATAAGTTCCGTGAAGTTTCAGGTCAATTGGACTCCATTTGATTTTCCTTTTCTGTGATACTCTAAAACAAGGAAAAAACAGAAACTCGCACTCGGCTCTAGGTTAATAGGTTAGTCCCAAAAATCATATAAAATAGCATATAGATGCACATAAAACATCCAAGGTTGATAATATAATAGCATGGAACAATCAAAAACTGTAGATACGTTGGAGACGTATCAAGCATCCCCAAGCTTAATTCCTGCTCATCCTCGAGTAGGTAAATGATAAAAACGGAACTTTTGATGTCGAATGCTACCTAACATATTTATCCATGTAATCTCCTTTATTGTGGCATGAATATTCAGATCCATAATATTCAAGACAAAAGTTTAATATTGACATGAAAATAATAATACTTCAAGCATACTAACAAAGTAATCATGTCTTCTCAAAATAACATGGCCAAAGAAAGCTATCCCTACAAAATCATATAGTCTGGCTATGCTCTATCTTCATCACACAAAATATTTAAATCATGCACAACCCCGATGACAAGCCAAGCAATTGTTTCATACTTTTGATATTCTCAAACTTTTCAATCTTCATGCAATACATGAGCGTGAGCCATGGACATAGCACTATAGGTGGAATAGAATGGTGGTTGTGGAGAAGACAAAAAGGAGAAGATAGTCTCACATCAACTAGGCGTATCAACGGGCTGTGGAGATGCCCATCAATAGATATCAATGTGAGTGAGTAGGGATTGCCATGCAACGGATGCACTAGAGCTATAAGTGTATGAAAGCTCAAAAAGAAACTAAGTGGGTGTGCATCCAACTCGCTTGCTCACGAAGACCTAGGGCATTTTGAGGAATCCCATCATTGGAATATACAAGCCAAGTTCTATAATGAAAGATTCCCACTAGTATATGAAAGTGACAACATAGGAGACTCTCTATAATGAAGATCATGGTGCTACTTTGAAGCACAAGTGTGGTAAAAGGATAGTAGCATTGCCCCTTCTCTCTTTTTCTCTCTTTTTTTATTCTTTTATTTGGGCCTTCTCTTTTTTTATGGCCTCTTTTTTTATTTTCTTTTTCTTTTTCATCCGGAGTCTCATCCCGACTTGTGGGGGAATCATAGTCTCCATCATCCTTTCCTCACATGGGATAATGCTCTAATAATGATGACCATCACACTTTTATTTTCTTACAACTCGATATTTAGAACAAAACATGACTCTATATGAATGCCTCCGGCGGTGTACCGGGATGTGCAATGACTCATGAGTGACATGTATGAAAGAATTATGAACGGTGGCTTTGCCACAAATACAATGTCAACTACATGATCATGCATAGCAATATGACAATGATAAAGCGTGTCATAATAACGGAACGGTGGAAAGTTGCATGGCAATATATCTCGGAATGGCTATGGAAATGCCATAATAGGTAGGTATGGTGGCTGTTTTGAGGAAGGTATATGATGGGTTTATGGTACCGGCGAAAGTTGCGCGGTACTAGAGAGGCTAGCAATGGTGGAAGGGTGAGAGTGCGTATAATCCATGGACTCAACATTAGTCATAAAGAAATCACATACTTATTGCAAAAATCTATTAGTTATCGAAACAAAGTACTACGCGCATGCTCCTAGGGGGATAGATTGGTAGGAAAAGACCATCGCTCGTCCCCGACTGCCACTCATAAGGAAGACAATCAATAAAAACTCATGCCCCAACTTCATCACATAACGGTTCACCATACGTGCATGCTACGGGAATCACAAACTTTAACACAAGTATTTGTCAAATTCACAACTACTCACTAGCATGACTCTAATATTACCATCCTCATATCTCAAAACAATCATCAAGTATCAAACTTCTCATAGTATTCAATGCACTTTATATGAAAGTTTTTATTATATCAAAAGCAAATTACCATGCTGTTCTAAAGGACTCTCAAAATAATATAAGTGAATCATGGGAGATCAATTATTTCTATAGAATAAAACCACCACCGTGCTCTAAAAGATATAAGTGAAGCACTAGAGCAAATGACAAATTATTCCAAAAGATATAAGTGAAGATCAATGAGTAATTGAATAATTATGCAACTATGTGAAGACTCTCTCATTTAATAATTTCAGATCTTGATATTTTATTCAAACAGCAAGAAAAACAAAGTAAAATGACATTCTAAGAATGGCAAACATCATGTGAAGAAGCAAAAACTTAGGATCAACTCAAACTAACCGATAGTTGTTGAAGAAGAAAGGTGGGATGCCAACCGGGGCGTCCCCAAGCTTAGATTCTTGAGACTTCTTGAAATATTATCTTGGCATGCCTTGGGCATCCCCAAGCTTGGTGTCTCCTTAATTCCTCTCATATCACGGTCTCCCTAAATTTCAAAAGCTTCATCCATACAAAACTCAACAAGGACTCGTGAGATAAGTTAGTATAAACCAATGAAAAAACCTTATCATACTCTACTGTAGCAAATCACTAAAATTATTATTCAACATTGCATACTAAATGTCTCTGCATATTTAATAGTCCTATCCTCAAATAGAATCATTAAATAAGCAAACATATGCAAACAATGCAAACATAACAGCAATCTGCCTAAACAGGACAGTCTGTAAAGAGTGCAGCAAGATCCATACTTCCCTACCTCCAAAAATTATGAAAGAAAATTCCCGATGTAGTAAATTTATCAGAGCTTATTGTGCAAAAGGTTTCAACATTTTATCACATTCTGACTTTTCTAGGGAATTTTTGCAACGGCAGTAAACTTTCTGTTTTCAAACAGTAACATGTGGACTTGTAAAATAGGCATAGTAAAGGCTATCAATGCCACTTTTATTGAAATAAAAGAGGCAAAACATTGTTCTAAATAACATCAAGCAAATCCTAACAAAATAAATTGATGCTCCAAGCAAAACACATATCATGTGGTGAATAAAAATATAGCTCCAAGTAAAGTTATCGATGAACGAAGATGAAAGAGGGGATGCCTTCCGGGGCACCCCCAAGCTTAGGCTCTTGGTTGTACTTGAATATTACCTTGGGGTGCCTTGGGCATCCCCAAGCTTAGGGTCTCGCCACTCCTTATTCCATAGTCCGTCAAATCTTTACCCAATACTTGAAAACTTCACAACACAAAACTTAACAGAAAACTCGTAAGCTCCGTTAGTATAAGAAAATAAATCACCACTTAGGTACTGCTGTGAACTCATTCTAAATTCATATTGGTGTAATATATACTGTATTCCAGCTTCTCTATGGTTCACACCCTCCGATACTACTCATAGATTCATCAAAATAAGCAAACAACACATAGAAAACATAATCTGTCAAAAACAGAACAGGCTGTAGTAATCTGTAGGTTATGAATACTTCTGTAACTCCAAAATCCTGAGAAATTAGGAAGTCCTAGTAACTTTGTTTAATGATCTACTGCAAGTGGAATTGGTATTTTATCGCTCTCTGGTAAAAAAATGAAAATTATTCTCGTGAGCGCATATTTTCTGTTTTTTACAGCAAGATCAAATAACAATCACCCAAGAAGGTCCTAAAGGCTTTACTTGGAACAAACACTAATTAAAACATTAAACCACATCTAAACATAGGATAGATGAATTATTTATTACTAAACAGGAACAAAAATAAAATTGGGTTGCCTCCCAACAAGTGCTATCGTTTAACGCCCCTAGCTAGGCATGATGATTTCAATGATGCTCACATAAAAGATAAGAATTGAAACATAAAGAGAGCATCATGAAGAATATGAATAGCACATTTAAGTCTAACCCACTTCCTATGCATAGGTATTTTGTGATCAAACAATTTATGGGAACAAGAATCAACTTGCATAGGAAGGTAAAACAAGCATAACTTCAAAATTTTAAGCACATAGAGAGGAAACTTGATATTATTGCAATTCCTACAAGCATATGTTCCTCCCTCATAATAATTTTCAGTAGCATTATGAATTAATTAAACAATATAACCATCACATAAAGCATTCTTTTCATGAGCCACAAGCATAGAATTTTTATTACTCTCCACATAAGCAAATTTCTTCTCATGAATAGTAGTGGGAGCAAACTTAACAAAATAACTATCATGTGAGGCATAATCCAATTGAAAACTAAAATCATGATGACAAGTTTCATGGTTATCATTATTATTAATAGCGTACAAGTCATCACAATAATCATCATAGATAGCAACTTTGTTCTCATAATCAATTGGAACCTCTTCCGAAATAGTGGATTCATCACTAAATAAAGTCATGACCTCTCCAAATCCACTTTCATCAATATAATCATCATAAATAGGAGGCATGCTTTCATCATAATAAATTTGCTCATCGAAACTTGGGGGACAAAAAATATCATATTCATCAAACATAGCTTCCCCAAGCTTGTGGCTTTGCATATCATTAGCATCATGGATATTCAAGGAATTCGTACTAACAACATTGCAATCATGCTCATCATTCAAATATTTAGTTCCAAACATTCTAATGCATTCTTCTAGCACTTGAGCACAATTATCGGAATCCTTATTTTCATGATACATATTAAAAAGATGAAGCATATGAGGTACCCTTAATTCCATTTTTTGTAATTTTCTTTTATAGACTAAACTAGTGATAAAACAAGAAACTAAAAGATTCAATTGCAAGATCTAAAGATATACCTTCATGCACTAACCTCCCCGGCAACGGCGCCAGAAAGAGCTTGATGTCTACTACACAACCTTCTTCTTGTAGACGTTGTTGGGCCTCCAAGTGCAGAGGTTTGTAGGACTGTAGCAAATTTCCCTCAAGTGGATGACCTAAGGTTTATCAATCCGTGGGAGGCATAGGATGAAGATGGTCTCTCTCAAGCAACCCTGCAACCAAATAACAAAGAGTCTCTTGTGTCCCCAACACACCCAATACAATGGTAAATTGTATAGGTGCACTAGTTCGGCGAAGAGATGGTGATACAAGTGCAATATGGATAGTAGATAAAGGGGGCCCACGATGGTGGAGGGCGCGCCTGGGGGGTAGGCGCGCCCCCTACCTCGTGGCGTCCTCTTTTGTGTCTTGACATAGGGTCCAAGTCTCCTGGATCTTGTTCATTGAGAAAATCACATTCCCAAAGGTTTCATTCCGTTTGGACTCCGTCTGATATTCCTTTTCTTCGAAACCCTAAAATAGGCAAAAAACAACAATTCTGGGTTGGGCCTCCGGTCAATAGGTTAGTCCCAAAAATAATATAAAAGTGGATAATAAAGCCCAATAATGTCCAAAACAGTAGATAATATAGCATGGCGCAATCAAAAATTATAGATATGTTGGAGACATATCAATGGAGATCAAAGGCACAAGATGATGATGGCCATATCATATCACTTATATTGATTGCATGTGATGTTTATCCTTTATGCATCTTATTTTGCTTAGTTCGGCGGTAGCATTATAAGATGGTCTCTCACTAAATTTCAAGGTATAAGTGTTCTCCCTGAGTATGCACCGTTGCTATAGTTCGTCGTGCTGAGACACCACGTGATGATCGGGTGTGATAAGCTCTACGTTCACATACAACGGGTGCAAGCCAGTTTTGCACACGCAGAATACTCAGGTTAAACTTGACGAGCCTAGCATATGCAGATATGGCCTCGGAACACTGAGACCGAAAGGTCGAGAGTGAATCATATAGTAGATATAATCAATATAGTGACGTTCACCATTGAAAAGTACTCCATCTCACGTGATGATCGGACATGGTTTAGTTGATATGGATCACGTGATCACTTAGATGATTAGAGAGATATCTATCTAAGTGGGAGTTCTTAAGGAATTTGATTAATTGAACTTTAATTTATCATGAACTGTAGCGACCAGATCTCAACCAGTCTGATCTCTGTGCTCCGGTGTCATCCCTGGATCAGTAATGCTGACACCACACAGTACTCAGAGGATTTATAACAGAGTAGCAATCACACACTTATTACATCGAGTGTCTCAATATAGAACTTATTACAATAAATATGGCTTAAGGCCATCTAATAACGATAACAGTGGAAGGTTTGGAAGATAAGTGAGTCCATCAAATCCAACGGCATCACTGAGTATAGAACCACGACCTAAAAACTCCTTAATCGTCGTCTGAAAAGTCTGCAACATTAACGTTGCAGCCCGAAACGGGTCAGCACATGGAATATGCTGGCAATGTAACACATAGAGAGTAATGGAATGAAACATCTATACTATATGCATATTTGGCTGGTGGAAAGCTCTATGGTTATAGTTTTGTGTAAAGCCAATTTTTCCCTACTACAAAGGAATAAATTTATTTAACTATCATGGTAGTTGTTAAACATTGAGAATGGTTGACAGCATTCTCAATCCCAATTAAAAATATCATTAACAAAACCCAACAAAATTAATTTAGAGTAACATGTTGAGATTCACACGATAATCCAGGTACTAGATACTCAAGATGTCCATAACCGGGGACACGGCTAACCATGATTAGTTTATTACACTCGGCAGAGGTTTGCGCACTTTTCCCCACAAGACTCGATCGCCTCCGTTTGGTTTCTCGCACTACATGGTGTTTGAGAAGACGGATGACCGAGACATAGTCTTTCAGAAGCGCTAGCACCTTACGATCGGGTAGACCGTACCACCTACATCCCCTACATCTGCTAGTCTACCACTGTAAGAGTTCGCATGACTTAGTCAACTATGCTAGAGCCCATAATAGCTTGTGGCTGCACACGGAAGTTTCTAGTATGAATAATCTCATGATCCCTTTGAGCCTGGGTGGCGGTCCAAAAGAAAACAGGCAAGTCCCGGACTACCCAGGTGCCTCAATCCACCCAGATGTGTGTTCAAGTTGCCACCTTAGATAAACCATTAATTAACAAACTCACATCTGTCATGGATATCACTCACCCAATCCACGTCTACTAGCATAGCATGGCACAATAAGCAAACGTAGAAGTAACTCCCAAAGGTTTGAAAGTAAACCGGTAATAGGTACTACCTCAACTACTTCCCATCCCACAAATTAATTAGATCCTAACCATGCAATGTTTGACGATTGATCTAATGCAATAAAACTGGGTAGTAGAAATGGTATGATCAAAGTGTTACTTGCCTTGCTGATGATCCGAGAAACCTAGAGATTCGAAGTAACAGGCGGCGCACTCCGGGTAATCTATCACAGACAAACAAACAAGCATACAATAAGTACTCATCTAATGCACAGGTAAAACTCAAAGAAGAGATCTAACCAGAAGTTTCAACTTAAGAACTCCGGTTGGCAAAAAGAATCAAATCAAATGAAGCAACGAAAGTCAAACGGCGAAAGAAAACAACTTCGTTCTACTAATATGGATCTAAGTCAAATTTTACAGTAGCAAAAACTTGTTTAAGTTGGTTAAACGGATAGAGGTTTCGAGACAAAACTCCAGGCGCTTGAATCGCCTGATTCCGATAAATGAGCGAAAAGTTATACTAAAACGAAAATCGGATCAGGAATCGCGATCAGAAAAATCGCGGATTTAATCAAGAAAAAGAAAAAACGACGAACGTTCGCTAGAACGAATGAACGGATGAACGCTCGCTATTTAAATAAATCGAAAAACTGATCTATTTAAAAAACCGAAACTAAAAAAACCGACGAAAACCCGACGAAAAAACCGGACGGTTTTTCGAAAAAAAATAAAAAAACGGCGTGGAAATCGAGGCGAACCTCGGGCGGCGTGCGGCGGCGGCGGCGGATCCGGCGACAGCAGGCGGCGGCGGCAGGGCGCTCGGGCAGCTAGGGTTCAGGGCGCGGGTGGCTGGGCCTCGGCTGGCTCCCCCCCGGCTTATAAAGCCTAGTGGGCCGGGAGTCCGGGTCGGACACGGCCCCTAGGTCGGTTCGTTTTTTTTAAATAATTACGCGCAGAAGAAAAATGAAAAGAAATACTAAACGGACTCCAAAAATCCCGAAATAAATTTTCCCGAGCTTCTAAAATCAAGCCGCGCAAGGTGAACATTTATTTGGGGCCTAAATGCAATTTTGAAAAACACATATTTTTCCTAAATTCAAATAAAATAACGAAAAACTCCGAAATAAAATCTTATTTGATTTATTATTAAATCCTCATTATTTCTTTATTTTAGGAAAGTCATTTTATTCCCTCTCTCATATTTTTGTAATAGAAATAATTGACGATAAATAACAAAATCAAATGATCCTATTCTCAAAATTTGAGAAAACTCAAATATGAAAATAACGAAATCCCCAACTCTCTCCGTGGGTCCTTGAGTTGAGTAGAAATTTCTAGGATCAAAACCAAAAGCAAAATAAAATATGTTATGCATAGCAATTTGGGATGTTACATGAACTTAGTACCTGATAGTATTTTGTATGTCTATGTTGTTGTAGATAGATGGCCCATGTTGTTGTTCCGTTGAATTTTAATGCGTTCCTAGAGAAAGCTAAGTTGAAAGATGATGGTAGCAACTACATGGACTGGGTCCATAACTTGAGGATTATCCTCATTGCTGCAGAGAAGAATTACATCCTGGAAGCACCGCTAGGTGAGAAACCCGCTGCAGGAGCAACACCAGATGTTGTGAACACCTGGTAGAGCAAAGCTGATGACTACTCAATAGTTCGGTGTGCCATGCTTTACGGCTTAGAACCGGGACTTCAACGACGTTTTGAACGTCATGGAGCATATGAGATGTTCCAGGAGTTGAAGTTAATATTTCAAGCAAATGCCCGGATTGAGAGATATGAAGTCTCCAATAAGTTCTACAGCTGCAAAAATGGAGGAGAATAGTTCTGTCAATGAACATATACTCAGAATGTCTGGGTACCACAACCACTTGACTCAGCTGGGAGTTAATCTTCCTGATGATAGTGTCATTGACAGAGTTCTTCAATCACTGCCACCAAGCTACAAGAGCTTTGTGATGAACTATAATATGCAAGGGATGGATAAGACGATTCCTGAGCTCTTCGCAATAATAAAAGCTGTGGAGGTAGAAATCAAGAAGGAGCATCAAGTGTTGATGGTCAACAAGACCACCAGTTTCAAGAAAAAGGGTAAAGGGAAGAAGGGGAACTTCAAGAAGAACAGCAAGCCAGTTGCTGCTCAAGTGAAGAAACCCAAGTCTGGACCTAAACCTGAGACTGAGTGCTTCTACTTCAAAGGGACTGGTCACTGGAAGCGAAACTGCCCCAAGTATTTGGCGGAGAAGAAGGATGGCAAAGTGAAAGGTATATTTGATATACATGTTATTGATGTGTACCTTACTAATGCTCGCAGTAGTGCCTGGGTATTTGATACTAGTTCAGTTGCTAACATTTGCAACTGGAAACAGGAGCTACAGATTAAGCGAATATTGGCTAAAGTTGGTTCCAAAGTTGATGTGATCGCCGTCGGCACGCTACCTCTACATCTACCTTCAGGATTAGTTTTAGACCTAAATAATTGTTATTTGGTGCTAGCGTTGATCATGAACATTATATATGGATCTTGTTTGATGCGAGACGGTTATTCATTTAAATCAGAGAATAATGGTTGTTCTATTTATATGAGTAATATCTTTTATGGTCATGCACCCTTGATGAGTGGTCTATTTTTACTAAATCTTGATAGTAGTAATACACATGTTCATAGTATTGAAGCCAAAAGATGCAGAGTTGATAATGATAGTACAACTTATTTGTGGCACTGCCGTTTAGGTCATATTGGTGTAAAGCACATGAAGAAACACCATTCTGATGGACTTCTGGAATCACTTGATTATGAATCACTTGGTACTTGCGAACCATGCCTCATGGCAAGATGACTAAAACTATGTTTTCTAGAATAATGAAGCGAGCAACTGAGTTATTGGAAATCATACATACTGATGTATGTGGTCCAATGAACATTGAAGCTTGCGGCGGATATCCTTATTTTCTCACCTTCACAGATGATTTGAGCAGATATGGGTATATCTACTTAATGAAACATCAGTCTGAAACATTTGAAAAGTTCAAAGAATTTCAGAGTGAAGTGGAAAATCATCGTAACAAGAAAATCAAGTTTCTGCGATCTCATCATGGAGGTGAATATTTGGGTTATGAGTTTGGACTTCATTTGAAACAATGCGGAATAGTTTTGCAACTCACGCCACCTGGAACACCACAAAATAATGGTGTGTCCGAACGTCGTAACCACACTTTATTAGATATGGTGCGATCTATGATGTCTCTCATTGATTTACCGCTATCGTTTTGGGGTTATGCTTTAGAGACGGCTACATTCACATTGAATAGTGCACCATCTAAATCCGTTGAGACGACACCTTATGAACTATGGTTTAGCAAGAAACCCAAGTTGTCATTTCTTAAAGTTTGGGGCTGCGATGCTTATGTGAAAAAGCTTCAACCTGATAAGCTCGAACCCAAATCGGAGAAATGTGTCTTCATAGGATACCCAAAGGAGACTGTTAGGTACACCTTCTATCACAGATCCGAAGGCAAGATATTCGTTGCTAAAAATGGATCCTTTCTAGAGAAGGAGTTTCTCTCGAAAGAAGTGAGTGGGAGGAAAGTAGAACTTGACGAGGTAATTATACCTTCTCCCTTATTGGAAAGTAATTCATAACTGAAATCAGTTCCAGTGATTCCTACACCAGTAAGTGAGGAAGTTAATGATGATGATCATGAAACTTCTGATCAAGTCACTACTGAACCTCGTAGGTTAACCAGAGTAAGATCCGCACCAGAGTGGTACGGTAATCCTGTTCTGGAAGTCATGTTACTTGACCATGACGAACCTATGAACTATGAGGAAGCAATGATGAGCCCAGATTCCGCAAAATGGCTTGAGGCCATGAAATCTGAGATGGGATCCATGTATGAGAACAAAGTGCGGACTTTGGTTGACTTGCCCGTTGATCGGCGGGCCAAAGAGAATAAATGGATCTTCAAGAAGAAGACTGACGCTGACGGTAATATTACTGTCTACAAAGCTCGGCTTGTTGCAAAAGGTTTTTGACAAGTTCAAGGAGTTGACTACGATGAGACCTTCTCACCCGTAGCGATGCTTAAGTCCGTCCGAATCATGTTAGCAATTGCCACATTTTATGATTACGAAATTTGGCAAATGGATGTCAAAACTGCATTCCTTAATGGATATCTTAAAGAAGAGTTGTATATGATGCAACCAGAAGGTTTTGTCGATCCAAAAGGTGCTAACAAAGTGTGCAAGCTCCAGCGATCCATTTATGGACTGGTGCAAGCCTCTCGGAGTTGGAATATACGCTTTGATAGTGTGATCAAAGCATATGCTTTTATACAGACTTTTGGAGAAGCATGTATTTACAAGAAAGTGAGTGGGAGCTTTGTAGCATTTCTGATATTATATGTAGATGACATATTATTGATCGGAAATGATACTGAATTTTTGAATAGCATAAAAGGATACTTGAATAAGAATTTTTCAATGAAAGACCTCGGTGAAGCTGCTTATATATTGGGCAGCAAGATCTATAGAGATAGATCAAGACGCTTAATTGGACTTTCACAAAGCATATACCATGATAAAGTTTTGAAGAAGTTCAAAATGGATCAAGCAAAGAAAGGGTTCTTGCCTGTGTTACAAGGTGTGAAATTCAGTCAGACTCAATGCCCGACCACTACAGAAGATAGAGAGAAAATAAAAGGTGTTCCCTATGCTTCAGCCATAGGCTCTATTATGTATGCAATGTTGTGTACCAGACCTGATGTGTGCCTTGCTATCAGTTTAGTAGGGAGGTACCAAAGTAATCTAGGAGTGGATCACTGGACAGCGGTCAAGAACATCCTAAAATACCTGAAAAGGACTAAGGATGTGTTTCTCGTATATGGAGGTGACAAAGAGCTAGTCATAAACGGTTACATCGACACAAGCTTTAACACTGATCCAGATGAATCTAAGTCACAAACCGGATACGTGTTTTTATTAAATGGTGGAGCTGTCAGTTGGTGTAGTTCCAAGCAGAGCGTCGTGGCGGGATCTACATGTGAAGCGGAGTACATAGCTGCTTCGGAAGCAGCAAATGAAGGAGTCTGGATGAAGGAGTTCATATCTGATCTAGGTGTCATACCTAGTGCATCGGATCTAATGAAAATCTTTTGTGACAATACTGGTGCAATTGCCTTGGCAAAGGGATCCAGATTTCACAAGAGAACCAAGCACATCAAGAGACGCTTCAATTCCATCCGTGATCAAGTCAAGGAGGGAGACATGGAGATTTGCAAGATACATATGGATCTGAATGTTGTAGACCCGTTGACTAAGCCTCTCTCACGAATAAAACATGATCATCACCAAGACTCCATGGCTGTTAGAATCATTACAATGTAATCTAGATTATTGACTCTAGGACAAGTGGGAGACTGAAGGAAATATGCCCTAGAGGCAATAATAAAGTTGTTGTTTATATTTCCTTATATCATGATAAATGTTTATTATTCATGCTAGAATTGTATTAACCGGAAACTTACACTACAAAAAAATACACTTTCGTGATGATACGTGTTTGTCACAGTAGGTCGCATTTTCTGCCATGCATGTACATCCATGATGATTTTATGACAGAATCAAGATAGTCATACATGTGCTATCGTAGAAGTGTTCCATGACATTACCAAAATTATCATCACGGAAGTGTCCACTTCCATGATGATAAATCGCGTGTCACAGAAGTGCTTTCGTCAAGGGTGACCGACACATGGCATCCACCGTAACGGAACGCCGTTAAGCTATCGGGTCGGGTTTTGGATCAGATAACCCGTTAATAGCCCTGACCAATGGGGATTTTCCACGTGTAAAATCATCATTGGCTGGAGGAGACACGTGTCAGGTCCGCGTTGGCACATGTGTCACTCATCCAATGGGCGAGACGCGCCTATGATATGTTGACACGTGGACCGGCCCATTAAGTTTAAATGGGCCAGCCCAACTGAAGGCCCATAGTATTTTGCGTACCACAATGGGTCGGCCCAGCTAAAGGCCCACGAGATTTTGCGGACCATAATGGCTGGCCCAGCTAAAGGCCCACAAGATTTTGCGGGCCATAATGGGCCAGCCCAGATAAAGGCCCACAAGATTTTTGTGTGCCATAATGGGCCGGCCCAAGTAAAGGCCCATAAGATTCTTGCGGATCATAATGGGCCGGCCCAGCTAAAGGCCCACGAGATTTCGCGAACATTAATGGGCCGGCCCAGCAGTAGGCCCACAAGATTTTGAGGACCCTAGTAGGCCGGCCCATTAACTGGCTGCCATGTTTTGGGCCAAATGTCGGCCCATATTTGGTCCATTAATGGCCTGCCACGCTCTGGGCCTAATAGTGGCCCATATGAGGTCCGGCCTGTTAAAAGCCTACCACGTTCTGGGCCAAATTACGGCCCAGATCAGGCCCGGCCCTTTAAGAGGCTTTGGGCTCAATTATGGCCCATATCAGATTCGGCCCGTCAACTAGACACTATGCTTTTGGGCCCACTTGCTAAAGGCCCACTTAGTAATTCGGCCTGATATTAGTTTTGGCCTGTTAAGGGCCCGTTTAACATTTCGGCCCTATATTAATTTCGGCCTGTTAAAAGCCCGTCATATAGTTGGGCCTAACTACGGCCCGGTTTGCATCCGGCCTGCTCGCAGCCGATATCTGATTGGGCCAAACAAGGACCGAGACAATTTTGGCCTGTTAAAAGCCCGTGATTTGATTCGCACAATCATGGGTCAGGGTTCATTTCGGGCTATTGCCAACCCGCGAGTTGTTCGACACGTTTCAGGCCCAACCTACATCGTGATTGCATGACGGCCCGATTATGTACCGTAATTTTACGGTTTGGCCGGTTTACGATGAAGACATGATATATATGTACAGTAAAATAACTGCAGCATCGTGAATAAGAAAAAACCTAGACTATACAATAAAGAAATTACGGCATATTACATCCACTGGGCATCAAAGTTCGCCACTATGATAATAAAGCACAAGCAGACAGCAGATTACATACACTGGGCATCAAAGATCGCCACCAGTGCAAATAAACACGCCGATAAAATAATATACAAAACCGACAACACTTCAATAGGGTTCAAGAAAGGTTAGCCCTGCTGGGGAGCTGCAGCGCAAGCAGCTGAGCAAGATGATGAGACTGCGCTTGTTCAACACTTTTATCTTCCTCACTCTGAAAGATAAACAAGCAGATAGATGACAGGTTTTGCACATAAAAGTATCAATGCTGACAATTCATCACATTTCTTACTGGCGAATAAAGTGACATAGTTTAAAATTGCATTAACACAATATGGTATTGTTCAGGTCAAGGCATGGCAGGAAATGACATTGTGAAGGAGTTGGCAGCTTCACGACACCACTGGATTACAGATCAAGAACTCATAAGTATCAATGGTTAGTGTGCTGTTAATTTATACCATTTCAGATTGGCAAATAAAGAGACGGGTTAAATAATAGTAGAATGATATGACATTGTTCATAGTTAAGACATTGCAGAATATGACATTGTGCTGTAGTGGGTAGGTTCACCACACCACTGGATTACGGATGAAGAACAGAAGCATACATGCAGTGCAAAAGAAGATCACTTGCTCTGTATAGTTTAATTTACATGGTATGAAGAAGGAACTTGGTTGTACAACTGAAAACTTAAATTGAGAAAGAACAAAGTTTTGTTTATGAACTACATAATAAACTTTAAACAAGCAATTTGATGCAAACACCAAAAATAAACAGCTGTTGCAGTCATGCCTAACCAAATATATACAACAAAGTTTGAAGGCTTGAGATGGACAAACTTACATTATTGGTGAAGACAGGCTCTATAAAGGCCTTGTCCATCCTGATGGGGGGGCAATTCAAGAAGTTTACCACAGAATCTTCTTCAAAAGCATTGCCTTTATTCTACATTTTGTTAAGAGTAAATATAGATGTGATAATATACGAAAAAATGGAGAATATTTAAGATAAGATGAAGAGTGATGCTACATAACCAAGTAGCTATAAATGTAAGTGCAGCAATACAGGCAAAAGGTACAGCCAAGAGCAATGCACAGCTAAACTTCTTCAGTACCAACCTTATGGTAAGAGTAAATATAGATCTGATGTGTAGAAAATGGAGGGCAAAGGAAAATAAGCTGCAGAGTGATGGTACATGAACAACTACCTGTCATTATAAGTACACTGATAAAGGACATCATGTATTTACAAGAACAATGCAGAGCTAAAAAACATTGGCATTGGATATATTCTACACTAATGTAACCATTCATACAGATCAGATAATTTGGAGCGAACAATTGATAAGCAAGCTATCATGCATACTGCTATCACATAATGAACCAGGTATGTATGCAAGTACAGTGATACAGGACAACATGTACTAACAAGAGCAAAGCAGCGAGCAACATATTTGCGATATCATGTCGTTCTTGTCAAACCGGAATTCTTCTTCGAGCAGATTTCCTGCAAAAAAGATCCGTAAGGCACATGCGGAAAAGTAGAAGTTCAAATTATCATGTGATTTCATAGACAGTACCTCATCCTGGGAACGAGACCAGTGCATAACAAGGTTATTCCATTCAATGTCTTCTAAATTTAGCACAGGAGACTTCACCGAAAATTTGTTTATAGACTTGCCATCAAAGTGTGATTTCCTCAGGTAACACCGATACTGCTGCAATGCTTCCTTGAAAAGCACAAGCAAGCTTTGCTCGTCATGACTATCCATATTAACCGTCGCCTAGTTACAACAATGTAATGTAAATCATTGATGTGTTCAATCAGCAGAAAACAGGAAAATAATAACCATGAATAATAGCACTTACACGTAAGTTGGACAGGAAGATGTGAAAATGGTGTTTGTCTTCACAATAATCTTCCCATGATGGGAATATATGCACGTAGTCCCTAACAACATTGAAAGCATTTTCTTTTAAACTGGGAATAAATGGAATGGGATCCCAATATGCAGGAATTGGCCGTCTCTGCAATTGGGATAGGTCTTCGGCCGGTGGACTTGCTGTACTTTTTGCTGGAGTGGGATTTTTCTATGGTACAGCTGGTGCTATGGCAAATGAAATCGGTATACCTTTTGCTGGAGTGCAGGTCCTGTGTGGTGGGGCTAGTGGTGTGGCCAGTGAAGTATGGGTACAGTCTGCTGGAGTCGGTCCTACGTTTTGTGTCACTGGTTGTACAGCCAATATAAGTGGGGTGCTGTCTGATTTCTCCGGCACCACCACGTTTTTCAAGGACTTTGCTGGTGCTCCTTCAGGTTCGGCAATCACCCTCTTCCTTTTTGATGTCTGATGCACAAGAACAACATTTGAGTGAAAAAACATGGTATGATGACAGATGGAATATGTATTGATAATGGATGGGCATGGCATCTCGACATATATGATGAGTAAACTAAGCAGATGGCGGTGCAACAAAGTAGAAGAAATGCAAGACAACATATGAAAGATACCCGCAATCAATAAAGCATTGCCAAATTAGAACAGGCACCTTGATGGGTGAACAGGACAGGCCATCTGCCTTTGACTCCTCGAGGTTAGAATAGTCATTAGGATCATATTCTGAACAAGAATCAACAGGTGGGGAGCATATGAGTTTCATTGCATCCAGAATGGCACTCAATGCCTTGGTGCCAATTTTGTAAGTCATTGCAGTGTTTAGCTTCAAGAGTGGACTGCTGCTAGTGCGACACAAAGCAGCTACACAGATCATAGTGTAGATATAACGGGAAAACCTTAAGCATCAGAGTAAAATCAGCAAAGTGGAACTTGCTGGAATATATGTGCTAGTATTGCCGGTACGGCTAGAAAGGCTTCGGATACCAGCTCTCTTCAAGTGAAGGTGCGGTACTGTTAATATCAGTGTAACTCTCAAAGGCGACACAGCTCCCCGCATTTCCTTGCTATTCTTATAGGATTCAAGTGGACAGGCCACTACAAATCATATTCCTATGTTTACAAGATCCTACGAATCAAAGAGGCTCAAAGTGTCCATCACAACCGACCGTATAGACCTCTACATTGCAAATTTCCCTGCTCATCTTCAGTACAAGGAACATACTGTACTACTATCATACTCCCTCCATTCCAAAATATAAGTCTTGGTAGAGATTTCCACTATGGATCACATACAGATGTATCCAGATACATTTTAGAGTGTAGATTCACTCATTTTGCTCCATATGTATTCCATGGTGGAATCTATACAAAGACTTGTATTTAGGAACGGAGAGAGTACATATTAAAGAAGAATGGAAGAGGAACATGGTAAAGAAGAGCAAGCAGATTTTGGATAATAAAATGTTGGTTGCGCAGTGACCACACATGATGAACCAGAGCGCATTAAGAATGCAACTCCCAGCTGTCTCTCGACCATTTCAGGCGGTTGGACGAAGATCCTACGTCTCCTAACCCTTCTTCTTCCTCGTCTCTGATTCTTCCCATACAGAACACCGCACGGGCCGCCGGCCGGACCACCGGCCCCTGCCACTTGTGTTCCTCCGCCACCCCCACCCCCACCCCCGCCCCAACCCCCACCCGCGTCGAGTTTTCTTTGTTCGGCGAGGCCCCACAACCACCCGAGCCCCTTCGATCGCATCGGCGAACTCCGGCGAGCTCTAAAAAATCGACTGGCCCAATTTTGAAATTTAGTCTACTGTGATTTAATTAGTGTGGAATATAAAAGGGGAAAACCATAAGCATTGGGAGTATAGTGTTGAGCATGACATGGCGGGTCTGAAGGTGCAAACCGGATAAAAGCAACTTCGCAACCAAGACAAGAAATCAGAGTAAAGTAGTGGTGATCTATTTTCTTGCTGCGATAAATAAGTTGAGCAGATAGAAAGAGTACCGCCTCTAGTGCGCGTACGCATCTACTGAGAATTTGACGGTGCTGCGGTAGCGATGGCTGTCGGCGGCGTGGAAGCAGATCTAGGAGGGTAGACGGTGGCGGCGGGGCACGGTGGACGAGACGGTCGTAGGAGCGGCGCCGGCAAGGTGGACGACGGCGGGGATGAAGCGAGAGGACGGGATGCAAGGATCCCAGTCCGAAGCCGTGGATGAGAGAGGTCGATCTCTTGTAATGGACGGCGGCGGCGGGGTATCAGCTCCGGCATGGTGGAGGAGGACGGAGGTGGATGGGGTGGCAGATGGCCGCGGACGGAGGAGGGTAGGGTGGAGAGGGTGTTTTGGCGCCCACGGAGTACGAATGGGGAAAAGGGAGGTAGAGAGGAAGGGGGAACCATGTATTCAGGGCGCGCTTGTCTCAAATGCGAGGAAATTTACAAACTTAGCCCCCGTTTCAAATTTCTACTACATCACAGCAACATTAGTCGGTTGGGGATAGGATGGTAATCTCGCATACACCGAATATTTGCCGACGAGAGTTTGTTTTTGGCGCCCACCGTGTATGAATATGAATCGGGGAGGGAGTCGATTTCGGCCGATGACACACTGTGTTTTGGCGCCCACCGTGTATGAATCCGGGTGAGAGGCGGTTACGTCACGTTTGGGTGAAATTACAAACCTACCCCTATCGAAATCTATAGAAATCTAGTAGATTTTAGCAGGGATAGGCAGTAGTGATTTCCATCTCGCAGATTTTGGTTTTGGGCGGTTACTGCAACTTTCCCCGCTTCATTCAAATTTTGCAGAGTGCACGTTTACCGTGCCAACTCAATTCAAATCCGTTTGTATTCTTTTTTTTGGGCGGGATCCATTTTCAATTCGAATTACATTCTATATAAATCATTTATATATATATATATACTTTCAAAAGCACAACAAAGAATTCTGCTCCTTTATTTGTATAATATGATTTACAAATACAACGATCTTGAAATCTTAAGGTTAAATTCGAAAAAAATTAACCAAATTATGTTCTACTAAAATGTATGGATCAGTAATATCTACATATTAAATAACATAGATGTGCGTGAATTCATATGAGTATGCATGTTTGATAGATCAATTTTGGTTCGAGTATGGATTACATGTATCATCATCTCGAATTCAAATATTTGAATCCCTTTTTTGTTCACTCCTTTCACGCCCATCTCTCTCGCATGCATGCTCCTTTAGGTAGCTATCACTCTCTTTTCTCCAGCTCACCCGCACGCTCACTTCATGTTTCTCCTATCCTCGCAAACATGTCTCTCGGCGTCTCCCTTGAGAAGTGTCACACTCTCCCTATCATTATACATTATACGATTTTCATTATCTCTCACGTCTCTACTGTTCTCTGGTATCACTCGGTACCTAAGCTTTCTTTTTCACCGCCACACACAGAGTCTCCACTCATCTTTCACTTTGTCTTTCTCTATATGGGATTCTCTCACACACCCTATATGTCTCTACATATGACTCATACCACTAAAATTACTCTCTCTCTCTCTCTCTCCTGTAGACACAACATTTGTTGTGGTCTCCTTTTCGTCTCCATCCCAGACTGACATTATTCATTTGTTTACCGATCAGACAACCCCGACTACCGTCTCCTCTCTCTCACAAACACACACAAACACACACACACACACAACTCCTGCTTCCACTCCCCTTCCCGACTACCGTCTCTCACACACACACACACAAAACTCTCGCTTTCGCACCCCGACTCGTATTTATCTCACAAACATTTATCGACTAGCTAGCCTCTAGATAGGTTTATACACCCGCACACTCGTGCTTCCACCATCGCATACATGTCTCTCTCCCGCTCCTTGTATCTATGTAGATTTTTCTTCCCTTCTTGAGACACGCCCTCTCGATCATGCACACACACGCTATCACCTCATTTTAAGCTAATACCTATCGCACACACACTCCTTGTGTCTTTGTCACACATGCACTCCGTCCTCCTCCACTCTCCCTCTCTCTCACACACACATGGGCTTTTTGCAACAACTAGCAAGATGCCCATGCGTTGCACGGAACATCAAGATGCATTTGTATGAGTAGTTTATCTTGTGGGGGAAAAGGATGAACGAGGGAAGGCCTTATTTGCAAATATGGAGAGGGGTGTGGGTATCTTTTTGCAAAATTGCCATAGTTTCCTTCCTATCCGTCAGATATAGATCGGACGACCTATATTGCAGGATGGCAGGCACACGATCATCACCGACAATGCTTTTTATAAGAGTAGGGATAAAAAATAGAGTTGGTGATGATGGTGGGCCTGCCATCCTGCAATGTAGGTCGTCCGATTTATTTCTAACGGATAGGAAGGAAAATATGGCAATTTACCCGCACTCTTCACCACATTTGCAGATAAGGCCTTCCCTCGTTCATCCTTTTCTCCCACAAGATCTTGATGTTCCGTTCAACGCATGGGCATCTTGCTAGTAAGAGTAGAAATTAGACATATACCACTTCTCGAATCTTGAAACCAACAACATTCCTCCCTTATCTCATCAAAACCGCCAAAGGAATATATTTTGAGTGAAACATAACATATTTTTAGTGATATACGTATTTCAAAACTAGACTTTTTATCTATCAAATCGGTGAATATGTGTTAATCTACTTTGATCGTGTGGCAACGCATTGGCACATTGCTAGTAGTTATTATAATTTTTGGACACCAGACAAACGGTGGAGTACATATACGAAGAGAAAAGGCGCACGCACACAGTCGGCCTCTCGCTGTCTCGCACACATGAGTGTTACGTAAAGGCGACATTAACAAATAAACCCTAAAACCCTAGGTGCACGATTGCTGCACTCGCGGGTACCGGGTACGTGGTGGAGCACCTTTGTAGGAATAGTCAGCTCGCATGATAATTTGATCCGTAGGAGTTGATGGTTGGGACCACAGGTGAACGACTTGGAGCGCGGTGGCTCGCTAGTTGCCACAGATCGAGTAGCCACGTTTAAAATATCGTTTTTTAGCGGGGTTAAGAGTTCCGATTTTCAATGGCGCGTTATAAGTAGTAAGTAGTTTTTAGAACGATTGGTATGGAGCGAAAATGGAATTCATAGTACTACATACCTCCTTGGCGTATGGTTGTATGGTTTTTTTTTGCAATGGAGGTTGTATGGGTTTATGTTGCGAGATGTTGAACCTGGTAGTTCTAGGGCAAGTACTATGGTTTAGATTTAGATGCTGGTTTTCAGTAATGAAAAACGGAAGGGGAAACCCTTCTTTGATTAAAAAAAACTACTACCTCCATTCTGGTTTACTAGTCCCCGTCGTACTTTGGGTCAAAGTTTGTCCACGAATTTTACTTGTAAAATGTGAATGGAAAACGAGATTTTGTTATACCCAAACAAAAAGGACTAGAGGGAGTGATTGCTCTGACACGGACGCGGCCTCTCATAGCGTAGGCATTGAACCGGCGCGCCGGCCAAGAGGGATGCACTCGCTACAGGCCCGGCTGAGCACGCCTCCTCGCCGCGTGCAACCAGCTTAAGACTGCCCCGCCTGCCTTCATTGAATCCATGTGTGTGCCGGCAACACGTCCTTCCGCGAGCCGGCAGGCATTTTAGAACACAAAAAATGACTAAAATATAATTAATTTATGCATGGTCTTGACTTGTTGTGCTCGCACTGGTAGCAGGAACTAGTAGAGGATTTTCTTTATTTATAACTCTCCTCACATTTTTTTGGCTTTGAAGTGAATCATGGTTGTGGACATTATGTATGAATGTGCAGATATCTGTGAACGTGAGTTTGATGTGGAAGTTGAACTTGGAATGTCGGGCTTGCGCGTGAACTATACCATGTCCAATGTTTCGTCTGTTATTGTTTGGAAAGTAATTGTTGTTATTACATGACCTGAAAAAAACATTTTGTGCCACATCAGTAGATGCACGGACATCACAACAGGCATGCTGACTGGATAAACATTTGAACCTAGCTATTATGAAGGAAATTTTGTATTGACAACAGTTTTAGATAGCAAGAGACGCCTAGCCTGCTCTGCCTCTGCTAGCTTATTTCTGGCTTCTTCCATCTCTTCTTTGGCTTGGGTGAAGAGAGCATCTGATTGCTCTTTTCGCTTCTTCAGGAACTCAACTACATTCTTAAGGATTGTTCCACGCTTTCTTTCAGCCTTTACTAATGCCACGAGGATACGAACAGCTGATGACTCCACTTGGCTTGTGTGTAATCCAGCATCATCTGGGAATTTGCACCTTGTGTCTAATCCAGCATCATTTGGGAACTGGCACCTTGTGTGTAATCTAGCCTTATTTTGGAAACATGATCTCGAGGTTGACCATACTTCCCTCCTCACAGGAACTGCATCCTGACATGAAGTTACTTATTTTTTAGATCAATACTCAGAGCAACCTAGATCCATTTAGTAGAAGCCAGATAAACAGAACTCAGAGAAGTGAATTCAAAAGGAAAAAAAGTAAAAATAGACTACAAGGTGAGAACACCCACTTCCTACATCAAGCTAAAAACGAAAGCATTAGGACGATTAAGACTCTTCTTATTACACATCGAAGAACACCACGCTTAAGAGAAACAGAAACTACAACATATACACATCAAAGAACACGAGGCTACACGAAAGTAATTGAAAGGGTGTTACTTACCAAAGCTCGTTTTATAGGTTCGGTGCAGCTCCTCTTTAACTTGGCATGCTCCTTGAAGATGTCCCGAATATCCCGTGTTTGGTCTTCATTGCTCCTCTGCATGTTCGCAGTCGTGGTTTTAAAATCTCAACATGGCAAGAAAAATATACTACTAGTAATACTCGATCATCTTGTGGGCAACATTAAAGCAATCATCTGCCATGTTAGAGCATCTCCAACAGAATCGCAACGCGCGGCGCTTTAAAAATCTCAACATGCTATCTCTACTCTCTTCTCTACTGTTATATTTATTTAATATTTAATATTTATCTCTACTTCCTTTACTGTCTACTTTTTTCTCTATACTTTTTTTTTCTTGCAATACAGCCGTCCGATTTATATCTGACAGATAGGAAGGAAAAAAATGGGAATTTTGCAAAAAGATACCCATACCCCTCTCCAGATTTGCAAATAAGGCCTTCCCTCGTTCATCCTTTTCTCCCACAACATAAACTACTCATACAAATGCATCCTGATGCATGCAACGCATGGGCATCTTGCTAGTTCTAAAAACCTTTCCATCATTTGCCACACTACTGGTTGCAGATGAAAAACCTACCCAAGCACAGCACGATACAGGAGCGACGCACAATTACAAGCTGATATTCTATTGGACAATGGAGGCTATAACCAATTACTTTTACGGGAACAATAGCACCTAGGAAATTTGAAGGGTAGGTATGAACAAAATTGGAACTGCACATGTACTGCTAAGTGATTCAATACACACATTACCAATCGAGGAGGATAACGATGGTCACGGCGGCCTCTGTGAGTCATGGTCGGCAACGGGAGTCAGTTCATTGTCCACGACGGTGGTACTTCTGCGCTTGGCGTCGGCTTCCGGGAAGCAGATCCGAGACCGTGGAAGACGATGTCGGGGAAGAGGCTCCATGAACGACGACGACGGTGGAGCGGCTCCAGTGCGGCATACGAGGTCGTTGATGAGGCAGATGCGCTGCGGTGGACGAGTGCGCCGATGTAAAGGGGAGGAGCACGAAGGCTGCGGTGCCATGGAGAAGTCTATTTTGTGGTGGGGATAGAAAATGGGGGGTATTCCGGTGTACTACTCTGGGTGCCGGGGTGGGGTTGGCTGGGTAGGGTGAACCCGAAGTTACGAAAACAGCCCCCTACCAAGCATCATCCGTAGGCCTGTTCCGAAGGCTATGATGGTAACTTCCGACTGCTCGAATCAGGGTCGCGGGAGATTTTCTCGCCGACCTCAAAATTTTGTGACACTGGAATCCCCGTGTGGCATGTTGAGTGATTCGGCTAAGCAGCTAGCGAGTAGTAGTAGTAAACTCTGCATATTAGGTTTGACCGAAGTCAAACTTCCTAAAGCTTGACCAAGTTTGTAGAAAAATATAAACATTTACCATAACAAATATGTATGATGCGAAAGTACATTCAATAATGAATCTAATGGTATTTATTTGTTATTATATATGTTAATATTTTTTGTTATAAGCTTTCTGAGAGTTTACAAAACTTGACTTTGACCAATGCTAATACGCGGACTTGAATAAAAACGGAGGGAGTACACATTTGTTTTCTTAGTTTGTAGTGAACTAATCATTTGTTGAAATTGTGAAATAAATATATTAGGCTATTGCCTTTGAATGTAATGGTCTATACAATTCAATAGTTACAATCATTGTCGAATCCCAAGATGTATCCAAGGTCTATAGTACTTCACAACATGCTTGATAACCCACAAGTATAGGGGATCACAACAATTTTCGATAAGTAAGAGTGTCGAACCCAACGAGGAGCTAAAGGTAGAACAAATATTCCCTCAAGTTCTATCGACCACCGATACAACTCTACGCACGCTTGACGTTCGCTTTACCTAGAACAACTATGAAACTAGAAGTACTTTGTAGGTGTTGTTGGATAGGTTTGCAAGATAATAAAGAGTATGTAAATAAAAAGTAGGGTTGTTTAGATAAAGAAACAATAAAGTAAATATAGCGAGTGTGGAAAATTGGTGGTAGGAGTTGCGAAATTGCCCCTGAGCAATTGAATACTTTACTAGACCGATAGCAAGTATTATGTGGGATAGGCCACTGCTAGCATGTCATCCCTGACTTGGAATTCTATGCACTTATGATTGGAACTATTAGCAAGCATCCGCAACTACTAATGTTCATTAAGGTAAAATCCAACCATAGCCTTAAGATATATTGGTCCCCCTTCAATCCCGTATGCATCAATTTCTATGCTAGGTTGAAGCTTCTGTCACTCTTGCCCTCCAATACATAGTCCTATCAACATACAACTAACCCTAGGGTGTGATCCACGCGCGCAATCATATGATGGGTACCAAAGGACAGCAACATAACCACAAGAAAATTAAATCAATCATAGCAATTCATCAACCACCGATAGGACAACGAAAATCTACTCATACATCATAGGATGGCAACACATCATTGGATAATAATATGAAGCATAAAGCACCATGTTCAAGTAGAGGGTACAGCGGGTTGCGGGAGAGTGGACCGCTGTAGATAGAGGGGGGAAGGTGATGGAGATGTTGGTGAAGATGGTGGAGGTGTTGGTGTAGATCGCGGTGATGATGATGGCCCCCGGTGGCACTCTGGTGCCACCAGAAGCGAGGGGGAGAGAGCCCCCCTCCTTCTTCTTCTTCCTTGACCTCCTCCCTAGATGGGAGAAGGGTTTCCCCTCTGGTCCATGGCCTCCATGGCACGGGAGGGGAGAGAGGCCCTCCGAGATTGGATATGTCTCTCTGTCTCTCTCTGTTTCTGCATTCTCAGATTCTTCCCTTTCACCGTTTCTTATATTCTCGGAGATCCGTAGCTCTGATTGGGCTGAAATTTTAACACGATCTCTATCCGGATATTAGCTTTCTTGCGGCGAAAGAAGGGCATCAACCGCCTTACGGTTGGCCCACGAGGGTCAGGGGCGCGCCTGGGGAGGCAGGCGCGCCCTCCTGCCTCGTGGCCACCTCGGGCACTGTCTCGCGTGGATTTTTCTTCCCAAAAATCATATATATTCTAAAAAAAATCTCCGTCATTTTTTATCCAGTTTGGACTCCGTTTGATATGGATATTTTGCGAAACAAAAAAACATGCAACAAACAGGAACTGGCACTGGGCACTGGATCAATATGTTAGTCCCAAAAATAGTATAAAAAGTTGCCAAAAGTATATGAAAGCTGTAGAATATTGGCATGGAACAATCAAAAATTATAGATATGACGGAGAAGTATCAGCATCCCCAAGCTTAATTCCTGCTCGTCCTCGAGTAGGTAAATGATAAAAAAGATAATTTTTGATGTGGAATGCTACCTAGCATAATCATGATTATGTAATCTAATGATGGCATGAATATTAAGATACAAGTGATTCAAAGAAATAGTCTATCATTTGACATAAAAACAATAATACTTCAAGCCACTAATAAAGCAACCATGTCTTTTCAAAATATCAAGGCCAAAGAAAGTTATCCCTACAAGATCATATAGTCTGGCTATGCTCCATCTTCACCACACAAAATACTCACATCATGCACAACCCCGATGACAAGCCAAGCAATTGTTTCATACTTTTGACGTTCTCAAACCTTTTCAACTTTCACGCAATACATGAGCGTGAGCCATGGACATAGCACTATAGGTGGAATAGAATGGTGGTTGTGGAGAAGACAAAAAAAAGGATAAGATAGTCTCACATCAACTAGGCGTATCATTGGGGTATGGAGATGCCCATCAATAGATATCAATGTGAGTGAGTAGGGATTGCCATGCAACGGATGCACTAGAGCTATAAGTATATGAACGCTCAAACTGAAACTAAGTGGGTGTGCATCCAACCTGCTTGCTCATGAAGACCTAGGGCATTTGAGGAAGCCCATCGTTGGAATATACAAGCCAAGTTCTATAATGAAAATTCCCACTAGTATATGAAAGTGATAACTCAAGAGACTCTCTATATGAAGAACATGGTGCTACTTTGAAGCACAAGTGTGGTAAAAGGATAGTAGCATTTCCCCTTTTTATTTATTTTCTCTTTTTTTGGGCCTTTTTTTCTCTGGCCTTTTTTTGGGACAATGCTCTATTAAATGATGATCATCACACTTTTATTTACTTACAACTCAATATTACAACTCGATATCTAGAACAAGGATATGACTCTATATGAATGCCTCCGGCGGTGTACCGGGATGTGCAATGATCTAGCGTAGCAATGACATAAAAAAAGGAACAAGCCATGAAAACATCATGCTAGCTATCTTACGATCATGCAAAGCAATATGACAATGAATGCTCAAGTCATGTATATGATGATGATGAAAGTTGCATGGCAATATATCTCGGAATGGCTATGGAAATGCCATGATAGGTAGGTATGCTGGCTGCTTTGAGGAAGATATAAGGTGGGTTTATGGTACCGGCGAAAGTTGGGCGGTACTAGAGAGGCTAGCCATGGTGGAAGGGTGAGAGTGCGTATAATCCATGGACTCAACATTAGTCATAAAGAACTCACATACTTATTGCAAAAATCTATTATTCATAGAAACAAAGTACTATGCGCATACTCCTAGGGGGATAGATTGGTAGGAAAAGACCATCGCTCGTCCCCGAGCGCCATTCATAAGGAAGACAATCAATAAATACCTCATGCTCCAACTTCGTTACATAACGGTTCACCATACGTGCTTGCTACGAGAATCACAAACCACAACACAAGTATTTATACAATCCACAACTACCCACTAGCATGACTCTAATATCACCATCTTTATATCGCAAAACTATTGCAAGGAATCAAACACATCATATTCAGTGATCTACAAGTTTTATGTAGGATTTTATGACTAACTATGTGAATGACCAATTCCTGTCATCTCTCTAAATAGATATAAGTGAAGCAAGAGAGTTTAATTCTTTCTACAAAAAATAGCCCACGCTCTAACAAATATAAGTGAAGCAAAAGAGTATTCTACAAATGGCGGTTGTATATGTAAAGAGAAACAGGCAATCCAAACTCCAAATGATATAAGTGAAGCACATGAAGCATTCTATAAAGCCATACTCAAAAGATATAAGTGAAGTTCAAAGAGCATTTTATAAATCAACCAAGGACTATCTCATACCAGCATGGTGCATGAAAGAAAAATGAAAACTAAATGCAAAAGATGCTCCAAGATTGCACATATCGCATGAACGAAACGAATCCGAAAACATACCGATACTTGTTGAAGAAAGAGGGGATGCCTTCCGGGGCATCCCCAAGCTTAGACGCTTGCGTATATTTGAATATTTACTTGGGGTGCCTCAGGCATCCCCAAGCTTGAGCTCTTGCCCCTCTTCATTCTTCCCACATCAAGACCTTCTCGATCATCGAACACTTCATCCACACAAAACTTCAACAGAAAACTCGGTAAGATACGTTAGTATAATGAAGCAAATCACTACTCTAAGTACTGTTGCAAACCAATTCATATTTTTTTTTGCATTGTGTCTACTGTAATATAACTTTTTCATGGCTTAATCCACTAATATAAATTGATAGTTTCATCAAAATAAGCAAACTATGCATCAAAAACAGAATCTGTCTAAAACAGAACAGTCTGTAATAATCTGAACATTCACCATACTTCTGATACTTGAAAAATTCTACCAAAATTAGGAAAAATAAACAATTGGTATAGGAAGGCAGTTCAAAAAGAATAAGAACCATTTGATGTTCCAGCTAAAAATGTAAAATCGCGCACTACAGCCAAAGTTTTTGTCCTGCACCGTACAAACCATCAAGCAAATGTAAACATCCTAAAGGCAAACCTTGGCACATTATTTTTATTTTTAAACTTTATAAAATCACACAACAGAAATAAATGGCTCTCTAAAACTTCCGGGTTGTCTCCCTGGCAGCGCTTTCTTTAAATCCATTAAGCTAGGCATATAGTGCTCAAATAATGAATCCACCCGGATCCCAAGGTATATCAAAGCCAATTTGATTTAGCAATGATTTGGCATTTAGTAGTGAGCACAAAGTAACATATATAATGTAATTACGAAGTCTAACTCTCTTCCTATGCATCGGCATGTCATAAAAAGAACAATTCATGCACACATAGTAAAGGCCAATGCATAGTATAAACAGTTTCTTGCAATTCTATCATATTGGAAACATAGAGAGGTGGAGATATAGTTCCTCTCTCATAATAATTGCAAGTAGGAGCAGCAAGAACATGCATATTATATTCATCAAAATCATCATGTGCAACGGTAAAAGGCAACCCATCAATATATTCCTTAATAAGAGCAAACTTCTCCGATATAGTGTAGTTTGGAGAATTCAAAAAGATAATAGGACTATCATGTGAGGGTGCAATAGCAACAATTTCATGTTTAACAAAAGGAACTATAGCAAGTTCATCTCCATAAGCACAATTCATATTGGCATCTTGGCCACAAGCATAGCAAGCATCATCAAAAAGGGATATTTCAAAAGAATCAACGGGATCATAACAATCATCATAGCAATCATCCTCCGGTAGGCACGAAGGGAAATTAAACAATGTATGAGTTGAAGAGTTACTCTCATTAGAAGGTGGGCATGGGTAGCTAATCCGCTCTTCCTCCTTTTGTTCTTCGCTCTCCTCCTCATCTTTTTCATCCAATAAGCTCACAGTTTCATCAATTTCTTCTTCCATAGACTCCTGCAAAATATTAGTCTCTTCTTGGACAGCGGAGTAGTCCTCAATATATGGTTCAACATAGGCATTAGAAGCATAATTATCATAGCAACATTTAAGTATGGCAAAATTTCCAGATTTGTAAAGAGTAGCATCATACTTTTCAATCAAAGAAGCAATTTCATAAGCACCCTTAAAAGCAACAAATTCTTCAATTTGTTGAACATCATAGTAATTATAAACACCCTTAGCATACGAAGATATGATTTCATTATCACTAAACTCACATTGATAGGGAAGGTGTTTCTTAGGGTTTTCAGAACAACAAGTGAAATCATATATTTCACATAAATTCCAAGCATAGCATTGCAAACGATGAATTTGAACCAGTAAAATTTCCCCTTTTTCAGATATTCAGTGTCGGACATAACAAGCATGTTCATCTAAAGATTTGCCCTCAACTAAGCTAGTTGGGGTTTCAGCACGAGCACATAGGGATCGAAGATGATCCAAGTAATAAGCTTCAGCAGTGTGATAGATTTTGAGTGGTTCTTCAACCATTGGTTTAGTAGGTGCAACTAATTTTTTTGGTATTTTGCATTTCCTACCCATAACTAAAGATAGAGAACAACTAAGAACAGAAAATAAAAATTACTTAGTGATAAAGCAAACACGCACACACGAGAATATTCACCCCACGCTATTGCTCCCCGGCAACGGCACCAGAAAAAGGTCTTGATAACCCACAAGTATAGGGGATCGCAAGAGTTTTCGATAAGTAAGAGTGTCGAACCCAATGAGGAGCTAAAGGTAGAACAAATATTCCCTCAAGTTCTATCGACCACCGATACAACTCTACGCACGCTTGACGTTCGCTTTACCTAGAACAACTATGAAACTAGAAGTACTTTGTAGGTGTTGTTGGATAGGTTTGCAAGATAATAAAGAGTACGTAAATAAAAAGTAGGGGATGTTTAGATAAAGAAACAATAAAGTAAATATAGCGAGTGTGGAAAAGTGGTGGTAGGAGTTGCGAAATTGCCCCTAAGCAATTGACTACTTTACTAGACCGATAGCAAGTATTATGTGGGAGAGGCCACTGCTAGCATGTCATCCCTGACTTGGAATTCTATGCACTTATGATTGGAACTATTAGCAAGCATACGCAACTACTAATGTTCATTAAGGTAAAACCCAACCATAGCATTAAGATATATTGGCCCCCCTTCAATCCCGTATGCATCAATTTCTATGCTAGGTTGAAGCTTCTGTCACTCTTGCCCTCTAATACATAGTCCTATCAACATACAACTAACCCTAGGGTGTGATCCACGCGCGCAATCATATGATGGGCACCAAAGGAAGCAACATAACCACAAGCAAATTAAATCAATCATAGCAATTCATCAACCACCGATAGGACAACGAAAATCTACTCATACATCATAGGATGGCAACACATCATTGGATAATAATATGAAGCATAAAGCACCATGTTCAAGTAGATGGTACAGCGGGTTGCGGGAGAGTGGACCGCTGTAGATAGAGGGGGGAAGGTGATGGAGATGTTGGTGAAGATGGTGGAGGTGTTGGTGTAGATCGCGGTGATGATGATGGCCCCCGGTGGCACTCCGGTGCCACCGGAAGCGAGGGGGGAGAGCCCCCCTCCTTCTTCTTCTTGAAAGGGTGTTACTTACCAACGCTCGTTTTACAGGTTCGGTGCAGCTCCTCTTTAACTTGGCACGCTCCTTGAAGATGTCCCGAATATCCCGTGTTTGGTCTTACGGGGTGGCCACGAGGGTCAGGGGCGCGCCCCCTGCCTCGTGGCCCCCTTGGGCATCGTCTCACGTGGATTTTTCTTCCCAAAAATCATATATATTCCAAAAAAATATCCGTCGGTTTTTATCCCGTTTGGACTCCGTTTGATATGGATATTCTGCGAAACAAAAAACATGCAACAAACAGGAACTGGCACTGGGCACTGGATCAATATGTTAGTCCCAAAAATACTATAAAAAGTTGCCAAAAGTATATGAAAGTTGTAGAATATTGGCATGGAACAATCAAAAATTATAGATACGATGGAGACGTATCAATGCTCAAACTCACATAATCCCAGTCAAATGAGAATCTAAATGCATTTCATAGTTATTACTTGTAGGATGCAACAAAAACAACCATAACTCTACATCAGCCATTATAGAAGCAACATTTTGACATGTCCCAATTTGTGAATGAAACATGCAGAGAGAGCTTTTGAAGATGGAGCAGATAGGGCGGGAAAGATTGTATGTATGTGGACGAGAGAGTAGGAGACAAACCTAACGAGACAGAGAGAGAGAGAGAGAGAGAGAGAGAGAGAGAGAGAGAGATAGAGAGAGAAAGAGAGAGGAAGAAGTTAGGTCTGTGAGAAAGATGGATACATGTAATATACATGAGATGCGTGTGCATCTGGATTCTGTATACGTGGAAGGAGAAGAGACAACATGTTTGATGAGAGAGCTGGAAAAACATGGATGAGAGGGGAAGGATCTCGTGGGTTGAGGGATTGACAATTTTGTGCGGGGAGAGAGGGATTGGTAATTTTGTGCAAGAGAGGGAGAGGGTGGGGGGAGGAGTCGGTCAGCCGTCATCACATCACCCTACTTCCAAATGACCCCGCATTCTCTAGTGCGGTGTGGTCGCCGTCTTCGATCTGCTCGATGCCCTCTTTGAAGATTGAGGTGTTGTGCATGTTGGGGTGCAAAGAAGCACAAGCGAGAGTGGTCGCCGTATAACCTTGGATGAGGATGAATTGTGTGCTCAGGGGAGTGTGTGTGTGTGTGTGTGTGTGTGTTGTGCTGTGTGTGTCTGTGTGTGTGTGTGTTAGATATTGAGAGAAAACAAACCGAAATGGGTATTCACGAAGAGATTGTGCGGGCCTAGAGGTGGGCAGGGGCCGTGTGAGGGTGTCAAAATGTGCACGTTGATGCATGTGTTGCATGCGACCATGCGAGGGATGGACGAATCGAGAGAGATAGTTGTTGTGTTACGGATGCTCCTCTCTCTCTGTCTCTCTCTCCCTCTCTCTCTCTCTCACACACAAGTAAACTAGAAGACCGTTCTCTCATGTATACACAACGTATCGGCATCTTTCTATGTCTCACTCATGCATGATCATTTGCACATTCACACCTATCTATGTCTCTAACACACGCACACCGTCTCCATATTGCCCTTCCGCCACAACACACATATGGACACATACACACGTTCTCTCTCAGTCACACACACAAAATCAGTATTAAAAAAACTAGGGCGCCCCTAAAACGTCCAAATCCAAATAAACACGAACTGGAGCTAAATTCAAATATATGGAAATATTGCAGCATCAAGAACTTTCACAGGAAAAAAAAGTTGAGTAATATTCGAGGATTGTTTTCACACACACAAAAAGGTTCGGTGGATGTCCTTCGAGCGCGACACGGTGACACACCGTTCGATCGACCGCGCGGCCGCGGTTCACGCGCTTGCATAGGATTCCGTATCGTGGCTGTGGTACTAACTAATAAAAGCGCTGCTTAAGTCTAATGTTTACGTGTACTAGTACGGTTTTCTTTTATGTTTGACCAACCTTATATATAAAACTAAAGTAAGCTCCCACACGCGCACTCATCAATATGCCGCCGCCGTCGTTGTGCATGCCGGCGCCCGCCTGCTCCAGCCAACAATTTCTCGCCCATCACCATCGTGTCGCCGCCATCCCTGTGCCATGAAGCCGAAGGCTCGCCCGCTCACGTTGTCTGCAGTCCCTCCTCGCGATGCCGCCGCGCTGCCAAGCACGCGAGCAGCTGGTGGAGCCGCGTCTATGCATGCAGCATATGAAGAGGAGGACGAGCGCGTGCTCCAGCACGCCGGCGAGGAGGAACTAGCGTGTCATTGTCGTCTCCGCCCGCGCGGAGGAGGCGCGCACGGTGGCTGTCGCGGCGGAAGCCTGTGCGCGCCCCGAGCCCGCAAATCGGGTGCGGACGCGGAATCTACCTTTGAGACCTTGAATGCCACGTGGATCCTGCAATCTGAAGGAGCAATTTGGGTCGGTCGACTCATGTGAGCCGTTTGATGCAACATGGATGGCTAGAAGGGCTTCTTCCACCTCTTCTGCCGTCTTCTTCCTTCGCTTCGTCGAACTTCTTTCATAAATCGACTGACCCAAATTATACTACTAGTACGAACGTATTAAGTACAGTAGGAACACGAAGATACGAGCAGTAGTACCAACTTCAAGAAGAACAATAGTAAGACATAGTACTAGTACTACTGTACGTACTAAAGATTTCAAATAACGAGAAAGAACATAAACATAGTTCTGCTGGGGCCTCAGCACAACACACCCTTGAAAATAAACTAAGCAACTAGTCCGCTTGACACTGCAGTAGAACCAGCATGAGCGACGGCACTGCCACCTACTCGGAGTCCGAGTCCATGTCCTCGACTTCGTCCTCGTCCCTCTTCCTCTTCCTCTTCACTGACGCTTCTTTGCTTGAACCGGACACTGCGCTCTGCTTCTTCATCCAACCCTTGTAGATATTTAAACAAAGGTAGGCATCCATTGTTGCGTACAGGTTGTGATCTTCATCTAATGTCTTCGACTCCCATGCATGATGAAACTCGTGATGAGGTTTCTTCAGTTTAGCGTACGAAGGATCAATCATGGCTGCTGCCAGGGTCAGCATTGAAGGTTGAGAGGAGGACACCTGTAGCGACCCGACCTCAGACGGTCAAGTCTCTGTGCTTAAGTGTCATCCCTGGATCGGTATGCTGACACACACAGTACTCGAGGATTTATAACAGAGGTAAATCACATGTATAAAATAACGTAAATACTATTACCTCAATCCAAATAGCGGAAGTAACAAAGGTTGTGGATTCCCATCAACACCAACGGCAAAGTTGAGTGTAGAAATTGTAACCCTAACGTATCACTTGTCGTAAGAAGTCCTACAACATGAGACGTTGCAGCCACAAAGGGTCAGTACATTGAATGTACTGGCAAATTCACACCATAGGAGAATGATGAATAAAGGCTATCACTACATGCATATTTGGCTGGTGGAAAAGCTCTATGGTTATAGTTTTTGCGAAAAGCCAATTTTTCCCTACTGCAAAGGAATATATTTTATTTAACTACAAAGTTGGTTGAAAATATTGAGAAGGTTCCTCCAACTCAATCCCAAAATAATAATCATTAACCCAACAAATTATTTAAGTAACGTGATGAGATCAATAGGATAATCCAAGTACCAGAGACTCAAGATTGTCCATAACCGGGGACACGGCTAATCATGATTAGTTTGTACACTCTGCAGAGGTTTGCGCATTTTTCCCCACAAGACTCGATCTCCTCCGTTGGATTTCTTTCACTACATGGTGTTTGAGAAATGGATGACCGAGACACAGTCTTTCAGAAACATTAACTCTCTACTCCGGGCAGACCATACCAAACCTACAACCCTCTACCTGCTGATCCACCTCTTCAAGAGCTTCACGTAACTTACTCAACTATGCTAGAGCCCATAATAGCTTATGGCTGCACACGGAAGTTTCTAGCATGAATAGTCTTATGATCCCTTTGAGCCTAGGTGGCGGTCCATAGGAAGATCACACGGGTACAACGAAATTTCCAAAAAATACAGGCAACACTGGGTACTCTAGGTGCCTCAATCCACCAGATGTGTATTTAAGTTGCCACATTAAGTTGAACCATTAATTAATAATCTCACATCTGTCATGGATTTCACTCACCCAAACCACGTCTACGAGCATAGCATAGCAGTATAAGCAATTCGTATAAGTAACTCCCAAGGGTTTGAATGTAACAGGGCAATAGGTTCTACCTCATCAGCTACTTCTCAACCCACATGTTAATGACATCCTAACCATGCAATGTTTGAAGATTGGAACTAATGCATAAAAACTGGGTGATAAAGGGGTATGATCAAAGTGTGAACTTGCCTGCAATGTTGATGAAGATGATTCGCACTCAAAACTCTTGATAGTTCTACTCGTCACACTCCGGTCAATCTATCATAAGCAAGCAATAGTAACCACACATAAGCAATCACTCAGAAGATCAGGAAGAACGAAAAAGACAGTTCGGAAAACATCAAAATCAAGCAAATAACTCTTGCAACATAAAATAGTTTCTAACAGTACCAAAATTATATGAATTTGGCCTTATCAGAAAGTTTAGGTCAAGAGCTTCGATTTGCAAAAAGAATCAACTAAATCGGAGTTATGAAACTCAAGTTATGTTCAAAAGAAGTTTGCATATGAATCTAAACAAATTTCGAAATTTGAAAATTTCAAACAGTTGATGTGATAGGTTCACTGGATAGGTGAAAACAAGATGAAGCTATAGGCGCTGGTTTCATCTAATTTGGATAAACGAGTGAAAAAGTTATGGCTATTTGAAAAAATAGGCCAAGCTGTTTTACGATAGAAAAATAGCTACGGTTAAGGTCTAAAGTATAAATACGTAGACTAATTGATAATCTAATTATTCTATCGTATTAGTCTAAAAATAATAAGCTACGGAAGTATAAGAAGAAAAAACAAAGAAAGATACCTTTATAAGGCAGAGAAAAGACAGCTTTGGAGAGAGGAGACAACTTCCAGAAGTCGCGCCGGAGAGGAGAAAAATATTTTTCTTAAATGAATCTAGTCAAACCAAAATATTGATTTAACCTGAATCGGATGATTTTTGGAGGCTCTATGGGTCTGTATTTATTGATGGAAAAGAGGCTTAGGGGTCAAAGGCTAGGCAATGTGGGACTAAACGTAGACGAAAATATACGAAACAGAGAAGAAAAGACACGGATGGGCCTAAAGGCCTTCGGCCGGCCCCGCGCGCACGCTGCGGCTGCAGTTTTTTTTAAACAAAATTCGGCCTAAAAAATGAAAAGGTTGGCTGGGCCTGTCCCATTTAAGAGAGAAAAAAACAATGGGGCGCCAGAAGCTACTATACTGCGCATGTAGGCGATAAATAAATATGGGCCGCACGTACAGTTTTTTTAAATAGAAACAGAAGGAAAACCGAATAACAAAAATAAAATAGAAATTTTATATAGGCATATTATATATCAAAATTTTCAGAAAAAGATTTTCTATGACACGAACATTTTTCTAGCATTAAATAAATACGCACAGATTCTAATAATTCCAATAGTGCTCCTGCTCTAATAAGATCCAACAAAAAACATTTTAAAAATATCAAAATGATTTCAAATATATTTCACTCCAATTTTCTGTTGTAGGGAATCATGTTACCCTAATTTCCATATATTTTATTTTTGGAGAAAAATAATTTGAATAAAACTCAAATAACTCCAAATTGAAAATAAATTCAAAAAAACTTTGAATTTAATTCTTTGAAACTCCCAACTCGAATTTCATATAATTTGAAGAAGTCATTTTATCTTCTCTCATGAAAATCATTGAGCTGCATGAAGTTTATGAATTGAAATATTTCCAAATGAAATTCAATTATTTTCAAATACCCTTTCATTTAATTTAAATGGAAGAAGTCATATCATCTTCGCTCAAGGGTTTTGTATTTGAAAATAATTTGAATTCATGGAGATCAGAGAGCAAATATGAAAGTTTGGGAAAGTCTTTTTATTCCCTCTCATTTAACTTTCAAAAAGTTTTGAATTCACTCACTTTCAGACAATCAATCAAATCTATCTATTTATTATAACATTCCAAAATTTAGAATTTTGGGATGTTACAAACCTACCACCCTTAAAATGAATCTCATCCTCGAGATTCGGAGAGGCTAGAAAGAAATAGGTTAGGTTCGGGGTCTTCTCAAAATCCATCGATCGTCTCCGGGGTCTCGGGTGCTACCACCCTTAGAAACATTGTTACGGTCCCATCAATACTCATATACTCCATCTTATTCTTGACAGGGCCGGTCTTCTCAGATCTTCAGTATAATTCCTTTCTCTGGGCTCTTCCGGTAACGACATAACCTTTTCCTCAATTCTTTTGTCCTTTCATCTTGGTAAGGTTATTCCGAGACTGGGTCTTCTTACCTGACGGGTCTGGCGCCAGTACTAAACAACTAATCGATATCTCATGGTGGTCAACAATTTATGGTTTCTCCTGCAGGAAATGGGTCTGGGTTGATCCTCACCGTATAACCTACGGTTGGCAAAAGCTGCCTTGTAAAAGGGAAAACTTGCTATACCATTCTGAGGTTTCAACAAGGTTTGATCGTCGTCTCTCTACTATAGGTAAGTCTCTCAGATTTACCATCCCATATAGCAAGGCGAATAATAAGAGTAAGTCGGTATGGTGATCCATCCATCCCGCACCCAAATCATTACCCTGTATACGGTTTAGCGAATCTTGCATTCTAACACTCGGTCATCCTCACAAGCATTGCATAATTTCTCTTGTCGACGAACTAAGTTCGGATAATTCCATGGATTCTGCAAGCCAAACAAACATCTATCGTTCCTTCACAACTCTCAGGTTTTGCGTTGCTCCTATAAAATTGTCTGCCGATAAACGTCGTATCTTCCTCCAGGGTTTTTCCTTCAGCAAGAATGTGCTTGCTTCTTGGCAGGTCCTGGGGCATGTGGGTTATGGCCCATCTCATCACTTGTAGTCCTTGAACTTATGATCGGGCAACTGATCATTATTCCAACTTCCAACCTCCTAGTATTCTTAAATCCATCCAATTGTACTGTCTTCCTTCCTTCTATTGGCACCAAACTAGGACATGATTAGACTCATCATGGAGTTATAATCGTTCCATAATACCAACATCATACCTCCTTTATATCCAATAGTAATTTATCTCTTCATCTTCGTGGGATATCCCTCATACCGAGATATAAACTTATACTTATGGAGTCCATACTCCACTTCGTGGAACATCATTATCCTTTCCAGGGTCAAGCATCCTTACAGGGGAATATTGGCCATCTCTGCATGGCACTTCTTCAACTGGGAAACGTGAAACACATCATGAACTCCTGACAGTCCTTCGGGTGACTCCAACTTGTTGGCCACTTCTCCCATACGCTCCAAGAGTCGGTATGGTCCTACAAATCTCGGGGCTAACTTTCCCTTAACTCCAAATTGTTTAACTCCTCGCAGAGGGAACACATGAAGACATGCTCTGTCTCCAATTTCATAGACTACCTCCTTGCGTTTTTAAGTCTGCATAACTCTTCTGCCTGGACTGAGCTACCTTCAGTTTATCTTGAATCAACTTAACATTCTCTTCTGACTCCTTGATCACATTTGGTCCAAACAACTGACAGTCTCCAACTTCATCCCACATACTCTTGGAGTATCACACATATCGAGACAAAACTCGTATTCATTTTGTCCGAAATCCACTCAGTGGAGTATCCTTATCTTTTCCAGGGGTCAAGTGTTCTTACAGGGTACTACCACCCTTAAAATGCACAAATCTTTCATAGACCATATTTCTCATATCCTCAGAAATGGTCAAAATCCTTCTTCATAGAGTAACAACTCATAAAATCCATATCAGTACCAGCGATGCTAACTTTCTCAATTTCTCAAAGTATTACAATCTCCCGCACTTCCATTACATGCTTCAACTCAACACCTCAATATAAAAGAAAATGTTCTCACTTCTACTACTCCATTTCTTTTGTTGCAAACTCACTATCTAACACAAGTCTCCTTCTCCTTGGGGCATCCTCTGGCAAAGTGCCCTGCTCTATTACAACGAAAACATATTACTTCTGACAAGTCTCGAGCTTTCCTTTTTGGGCAACTGCTGAGGTTTTGCCCTGACTCCTTGCACCTGTAACAGGTAATATGACTTAGGTCCTTCCTGGAATCCAATCTACTTCTCTTCCTGGACCTTTCCATGCTAATCATGGCTTCTATTTCTTGTGGGTCATACTCTACTTCCTCCATCGGGAATTCTACTAGATCCCCATTCATACAATTCTGGGAGATGTGTCCTTCTTCTCCACATGAATAGCATGACTTGGTGCAGGGTTTAATTGGTTCTTCTTTGGGTGTGTCCCCGACATCTTCCTTCATCACGGGTTCTTCTAAAAATTCCATAAGGGCTCCTTTCTTTACTTCTTTCTTCTGCTGGATAGTTCTTTGTACCATAGGGTAAATGTGATACTGAGCAGGGTAGTGGGTAGTCCCTTCACACAAGAAACAAGTAATCTGCCTAGTTGGGCATTATTCAGCTGGGTGACTTTCTTCACAATTAGGGCATTCATCCTGGTGTTCTTTATGGGTGTGTCCTATTTCTCCACGAATCTTGCATGCACAAGGTTTCTTCATATCCTTTCCATAAGGCTTCAACTTCTGGGACACAAGATGAGATCTTTGTAGAGTCAACTTAAATTCTTTCCAAGTGGTTACTCCTTGCCATCCATTCATGGTTTGGTACATCCTCCACCAAGTAGCAGCACCTCTTTCAAAGCACTGAAAAGCATGTTGGGTCATATCCTTTCCGACTACAGGGTTATTCTTCATGTGATCCTCCATGTTCTGAATCCATCGGTCCGTGTCCAATTGACTCATCGGTCCAGAAAATACAAGCCCATCTCCATTCATCCTCTATTGGGTCCAAGGGTTTTGGGGTGAGATAAGAGAGATAGAGAGGGATACACACAATACAAACAATGGTTTTGAAAAGACAGATTTTATCTATGGCTATCGGAAAAACATCAAACAAATGACAGCTCACAAACGTCGCATCTAGCATAGGCATATAATAGGGGTTTGGTCTTCTAAAGGTCAATAAATCTTCAACATCGCCAAACTCTTCCAGTTTTGTTCATATCTCCGATGGGCTTCTTCCGATCATGCTTGTCCTTCTCAAGTTCTTTTACCAGATCATCTCTGTTGACGCGAAGTCTCTCATGACGTCCTTTATTATTCTGGAGTTGCGTCCCAAACTTTTAGGTTTCATCATCCTTGGCATGAACCATGTCCTACTGTCCTTCAGTTCCCGACGAATCTCCGGTATCTCGTGGTTTTGCTCCTCCAGCTTGGCTACTTTCAGCTTCTGGGTCCCGTGTTCTTCACGAACTGCTTTCTTGTCAAATACGGCTTCCTGCAGATCAACCCTAAACTTCTTGATGTATTACTCAAAATCTTGGTGATACACCAGCTAAGGTTAAAACTTCATTTTACTAATAGGTGCTCCATCAGCCTTCTTCCATCCAATCCTTCCGAAGAAATGCCTGCTTAACTCAGCCCGGTGACAAATAGCATAAGCGGGCGATGACATCACGGATAACCGTGTTTCTCCTCTTGTCATTTCCATGAGCTATCATTCCATAGTTGATATCTCCTGCCTTAGGGTTTTCCAAACTTCAAGTTCTCATGCTCCTTGTTTCAGTCTTTCTCCGATACACCTTGATCCCGGTATTGTCAGCTTCAATAGTCTGCCAAGTTCCATAAGGGGTGCCTTCCTAGGTCATACAAATCTGGAAAATTCTACACGGCCTTCAAATTCTCCTAATCTTCGGAGTCTTCACCCGTTGTAGTTTCCATTATTATAATGCACGATAAAATCCTCTTCATTCCGAAATGATCTTACCTGTCCGATATCTTGTACTTCTTGGAGTGGTCTCATCAGTCGAATCTTCGTGGTCAAAAGGGAAAAGGGGTATGGTCTCACTAAAAGGAATATTTGAATAAGCTCAGAAGAGAAGAGAGGTAAAAGATCTTTTGAAAATGAAGTTGTAGAGAAAATCTTTCCTATGGGCTTGCCAATCTATAGGGTCACGTCCTACAGTCAACATGTGCTCTGATACCATCTTGTAGCGACCTGACCTCAAACGGTCAAGTCTCTGTGCTTAAGTGTCATTCCTGGATCGGTATGCTGACACACACAGTACTCGAGGATTTATAACAAATGTAAATCACATGTATAAAATAACATAAATACTATTACCTCAATCCAAATAGCGGAAGTAACAAAGGTTGTGGATTCCCATCAACACTAACGGCAAAGTTGAGTGTAGAAATCGTAACCCTAATGTATCACTTACTCGTCGTAAGAAGTCCTGCAACATGAGACGTTGCAGCCACAAAGGGTCGGTACATTGAATGTACTGGCAAATTCACACCATAGGAGAATGATGAATAAAGGCTATCACTACATGCATATTTGGCTGGTGGAAAAGCTCTATGGTTATAGTTTTTGCGAAAAGCCAATTTTTCCCTACTGCAAAGGAATATATTTTGTTTAACTACAAAGTTGGTTGAAAATATTGAGAAGGTTCCTCCAACTCAATCCCAAAATAATAATCATTAACCCAACAAATTATTTAATTAACGTGATGAGATCAATAGGATAATCCAAGTACCAGAGACTCAAGATTGTCCATAACCGGGGACATGGCTAATCATGATTAGTTTGTACACTCTGCAGAGGTTTGCGCACTTTTCCTCCACAAGACTTGATCGCCTCTGTTGGATTACTCGCACTACATTAACTCTCTACTCCGGGCAGACCATACCAAACCTACAACCCTCTACCTGCTGATCCACCTCTTCAAGAGCTTCACGTAACTTACTCAACTATGCTAGAGCCCATAATAGCTTGTGGCTGCACACGGAAGTTTCTAGCATGAATAGTCTTATGATCCCTTTGAGCCTAGGTGGCGGTCCATAAGAAGATCACACGGGTACTCCGGAATTTCCAAAAAATACAGGCAACACTGGGTACTCTAGGTGCCTCAATCCACCCAGATGTGTATTTAAGTTGCCACATTAAGTTGAACCATTAATTAACAATCTCACATCTGTCATGGATTTCACTCACCCAAACCACGTCTACGAGCATAGCATAGCAGTATAAGCAATTCGTATAAGTAACTCCCAAGGGTTTGAATGTAACAGGGCAATAGGTTCTACCTCATCAGCTACTTCCCAACCCACATGTTAATGACATCCTAACCATGCAATGTTTGAAGATTGGAACTAATGCATAAAAACTGGGTGATAAAGGGGTATGATCAAAGTGTGAACTTGCCTGCAATGTGGATGAAGATGATTCGCACTCAAAACTCTTGATAGTTCTACTTGTCACACTCCGGTCAATCTATCGTAAGCAAGCAATAGTAACCACACATAAGCAATCACTCAGAAGATCGGGAAGAATGAAAAAGACAGTTCGGAAAACATCAAAATCAAGCAAATAACTCTTGCAACATAAAACAATTTCTAACAGTACCAAAGTTATGTGAATTTGGCCTTATCAGAAAGTTTAGGTCAAGAGCTTTGATTTGCAAAAAGAATCAACTAAATCGGAGTTATGAAACTCAAGTTATGTTCAAAAGAAGTTTGCATATGAATCTAAACAAATTTCGAAATTTGAAAATTTCAAACAGTTGATGTGACAGGTTCACTGGATAGGTGAAAACAAGACGAAGCTATAGGCGTTGGTTCCATCTAATTTGGATAAACGAGTGAAAAGTTATGGCTATTTGAAAAATCTGGGCCAAGCTGTTTTACGATAGAAAAATAGCTAGGGTTAAGGTCTAAAGTATAAATACATAGACTAACTGATAATTTAATTATTCTATCGTATTAGTCTAAAATAATAAGCTACGAAAGTATAAGAAGAAAAAAACACAAAGAAAGATACCTTTATAAGACAGAGAAATGACAACTTTGGAGAGAGGAGACAACTTTCAGAAGTCGCGCCGGAGAGGAGAATTTTTTTTTCTTAAATGAATCTAGTCAAACCAAAATATTGATTTAAACCGAATCGGATGATTTTTGGAGGCTCTATGGGTCTGTATTTATTGGTGGAAAAGAGGCTTATGGGTGAAAGGCTAGGCAATGTGGGACTAAACGTAGACGGAAATATATGAAACAGAGAAGAAAAGAGATGGATGGGCCTAAAGGCCTTCGGCCGGCCCCGCGCGCACGCTGCGGCTGCAGTTTTTTTAAACAAAATTCGGCCTAAAAAAATGAAAAGGCTGGCCGGGCCTGGCCCATTTAAGAGAGAAAAAAACAATGGGGTGCTAGAAGCTACTATACTGCGCATGTAGGCGATAAATAAATATGGGCCGCACGTATAGTTTTTTTAAGTTGAAACAAAAGGAAAATCGAATAACAAAAATAAAATAAAAATTTTATATAGGCATATTATATATCAAAATTTTCAGAAAAAGATTTTCTACGATATGAACATTTTTCTAGCATTAAATAAGATACACACAAATTCTAATAATTCCAACAGTGCTCCTGCTCTAATAAGATCCAACAAAAAATATTTTAAAAATATCAAAATGATTTCAAATTTATTTCTCTCCAATTTTTTGTTGTAGGGAATCATGTTACCCTAATTTTCATATATTTTATTTTTGGAGAAAAATAATTTGAATAAAACTCAAATAACTCCAAAATAAATTCGAAAGAACTTTGAATTTAATTCTTTGAAACTCCCAACTCATATTTCATATAATTTGAAGAAGTCATTTTATCTTCTCTCATGAAAATCATTGAGCTGCATGAAGTTTATGAATTGAAATATTTCCAAATGAAATTCAATTATTTTCAAATACCCTTTCATTTAATTTAAATGGAAGAAGTCATATCATCTTCGCTCAAGGGTTTTGTATTTTAAAATAATTTGAATTCATGGAGATCAGAAAGCAAATATGAAAGTTTGGGAAAGTCCTTTTATTCCCTCTCATTTAACTTTCAAAAAGTTTTGAATTCACTCACTTTGAGACAATCAATCAAACAATCAATCAAATCTATCTATTTATTATAACATTCCAAAATTTAGAATTTTGGGATGTTACAACACCAGGCTTGCCTTCTGGAGATCGAAGGGCTGGCCTACAACGAGACCTATCCGACGCAGGTCATCCCTGTCATTCTTAAAGCCTACAGTGACGAATTTCACTCTTTTGTCCTTGAGGAAGTTCTTAAAATCCTGGCACTCAACGTCGGCATGGCATATGTGGTAGACCAAGCAAACATTATGTATGCAAACCTGGATCACGGCGGGCTTCTTCCTCTCTTCGTCCTTTAGATCCTCCTCTCGTCCCAGGACTGTGGTGTACTCAACATCTAGCCCAGCGACCCACTCATCCGTTGAATGGTTGAACATGCGTAGGAAGCGAGCAAGCCATGCTTTCACCGTCTCGGATCCACGTGTGTAGATGACGATGAACTGATCACCGGTGATGGCTCTAACCTGGTACTCAGCGGCAACCTTGGAGATTTGGGAGGCCATGGATTTTGGAGGAGGGTTAGGAGAAGTTGAACTGTTGTACCCCGCAAAAAAATGGGAGCGAACTAATGTGAAAGGACGGGACGACTAGGAGCGAACTGTTGTAAGGTAGAAGACGGGGACGAGTAGGGTGTGCGAACGGCGTGGGGTTGCTGGCTTGCCCGGTGGATAAACGGCTGCAAGCCCCCAAAGAGTTCTCGAGAACTATGCGGGACCCACTAGATGTCATGTATACTTGACCCATATCGTAGGCCTGACGGTATAGCTTCTGCCTGTTCGCACGCCATGCCGGCGCATGGATGTAACTTCACTTAATTCCGTCAAACGTCGCGCCTCCCACGACCTTCGCCTCCCTCGCGCGGTCGCACCCTTTGAGACTTTGACCGACTATAAATGAGCAATTTTTTGCCTTTTGTTAGACAAGCAATTTTTTTGTTTGCCTACTCCGCATGCATTATACTTCCTCTGGTCCTTTTTACTCCCGTCAACCGTTTGCAAAGTGTTTGACCAAATTTATACTTTCTTGAACACCACCTTATATTAATTAACCAGCCACTCCAGTACACTCATTCGATACAATATTCACCACACAGGGCGGTACATTATTTACAAGAATACCATCTAATCTATTGTCAAAGCTATACTTAGCAATTAAGTGTGCCACCTTATTGGCCGAACGGCTAATCTTTGATAATTGAAGATTGTTGATCAACTTCGAGATGCTCAACGCTTTCATCTTCAGGTCACGCATAGCAGACCTATCATAGTCCCCCGATGCAAGAGACGCTACCACAAAAAAATGTGTTTACCAATGCATGCATGAACACTAGTTACTCTAACCCCCTCTCTTCTTTAATTCTTTGCCACATCAGCATGTTTACTATTCCCGTGTGCATGATACCAGCTAAGATACCACCATTATGGCCAGCCTTAATCATCGCATGCAAAAATTGAATGCACCTTGAAATATGAACATGTGTGGGGTGTGTATGTTTTAATGACTTGAGACTATACCTAGCCCGGCATGCAAGATGACTTATTATTCACCGTTCCCCATACCTGCAGGAAGCCCGTGTGAAAAAATCTGCTTGAATGACTCTCCTCCCCCACACTCGTCCAATCCGTTGTGACCAGCAATATTTCCACCCCTTCGCTCCCCTGTAATTTACTCCAACAAATATGCCCACGTAGTTGTTACTTAACTGCAGGTGCATTGGGTCACTGACATATGGGCCCAACAGGGGTCTGGCCCACATGTCAGTGACGCAATTGGACCTGCAGTTAAGTCAGTGCAGCTCAGTCCATATCTTACGTAGGTGTGCCATTACTCGCTATAAATACTGCGCCTCCCACGACATCGGTATCTCCTCCCCCTCACGTTCACGTTCGTCGCTATCTCCTCCCCCTCCCTCTCACGTCGACCACCATGGCATCGCCCCTCCCAAGCCCTAGGAGCCCCTCGCTGCACCGCGCGGACGGTCATGCGTCGCCGTTCCATTCCTCGCTGCCACTAGTCGAGAAGGACGCGTCGGTGTTCCGCTCCTCGCCGCTACACGATGCGTCGCCGTTCTGTTCCTCGCCGCCACTAGTCGAGGAGGACGCGTTGGCGTTCCACTCCTCGCCGCGACACGACGCGTCGCCGTTCTGTTCCTCGCCGCCACTAGTCGAGGAGGACGCGTCGGCGTTTCGCTCCTCGCCACGACGCATCGAGGTGGACGCGTCGGCGTTCCCAATCTCGCTAGCACGCGCGACGGAGGACACGTCGGCTCCCCGCCACGAGGAGAACACCGCACCGCCCGGCGAGCCCCCCCAGCCTTGAGGAGCTTTGGAAAGAAATGGATGTCGCCTTGTGGGAGGCTTTGCCTCCAGCAGAGCGCGCCAAAATAGAGGCAGAGAAGAAGGCCGAGGAAGAGAAGCGCACCATGGAACAAGCTGCCTGGGAGGCCTATGTTGCGTCTGAGAGAGTCAGGCAATTGGCTCTTTGGCAGAAGGCTCGTGCGAGGGTCGTGAGGGTGGCGGAGGACGCCCGTGCCGACGCCCTGAGTGCAGTCGGGCCCAAGCGCCTCATCTATGCTTGGCGGTACATGGACCGGGTGCATGCTTCCAGCGAGGAGGAGTACCTTTTGGCTCCGGATCACCACATCGGTGAGATCGCGCTCGCCTGCCAGCAAGCCGCCAATCAGCACCTTGCGAGTTGCGAGGCTGAGGAACAGGCATTGTATCGGCACGCTGGGAAACAGCCGTGCACCAAGGCACTCGTGGCGCGCCGCAAGCGCTCCTGCGAGCGCCGTGGCTTTTAGGAGGAGTATAATTTTTGTTTCGTAAGGCGATCTCAATAGTTTTGGGACGCAAATGATAAATCCCGAACGTTCAGGAATTTTTAGCGTCCTTAATTAAGTATGTAAAAGGGAAAGTTTGGAAACCTTGTGTATTCGTACGCATTTTGCAAGTACGTGCATATAGCACAAACTTTACTATATACTATCGCACTACACGTCTCTCTCGATATATGCTTGCAGACTATGCTACTCCATCCGTCTAGGTCAATAAGTCATCTTTGGTTGTGCACCGTGACCAAGAAGGAGGGAAGACTTATACACCTAGACGGAGGGAATACTACTATTACTTAGTACGTGCAAATGCATGTTTTAACATTACGATGCGGTTTTTGTAAAAGTAGAAAAATAGCACTAGTCAAGCTTGTGAAATGATTCAATGCAAAAATGCTCGTTTGATTGTTTACTTTTAGCTTCCTTCTCTGTGGTTATTTCTCTGTCGTACTTTCTACGGAGTATCTCACTGGTTGGAAAGGCATGCAAATTCCCAAACCGCTTCCTACACCCTGTATCGAATTTTTTGCCTAACAAGTTGTGCCGTGCAATTGGAATTCCAACTTGAGTACTACTACTAGTAGGAGTACCAGGGGCCAGTTCTTTTAGGCTTCTAGATTAGTAATCCCATAACTACTACCTCCGTCCTGGTTTATTGGTCCCCATTGTAATCTGTGTCAAATTTTGATCATAAATTTAACTAATGAAATGTTAGTGCATGTCACATGCACTACTCCATCTGTCTAGGTGAGTAAGTCATCTTAGGTTGTGCACCGTGACCAAGGAGGAGGAGAAAACGAGAAACGTTAATGTTTATTTGCTAATTAATAGTATTGCATGCAATGAACTAACCACTACATATCGTGTTTGATATCTCAAGTCATTAAAAGCATGCACACTCTTTATCTCTTATTGGTTGGTATGTCAAGAAACAAGAAACGAGGTAGAAGTTAATGCACCGCGCCTAAGTGTTTTGGGATTATTTGGTTTTCGTAATATGACTTACACACCTAGACGGAGGGATTACAATGGTGAGGAATAAACCAGTTAAATCTTTGGTCAAAATTTAGCACAAATTACAATGGTGAGGAATAAACCAGGACAGAGTAGTAGTTTAGAAGCCCAAATAAATGAGTGAGGCGCCTTATTGTTACTCTCCACTATGACTAGTCTTGTGGGAAAAGCTGGGGGATCCGCCAAAAGAACTGGCCCTAGGAGTAGTAGCTAGGGATCGAGTGTGCGAGATGAACCGGAGAAAGTAAATGCAGAGAGATGAAATGCAAAAAAGACGGAGGGATGTGATGGTTGCTTGTCCGTTTATTTTACCAGGCCACTTATTACTGGGAGTGGTTGGGTTTTGTGATATGACCGCTTTACTGCCGCGCCACGAGCGGGGTGAGAGGTGAGACTCTCGTGAAGCGCCGCCCTCTACACTTGTACTACATCAGTCGTGGTTTATTAGTCCCCCATTGAATTTGACTGAAGATTTAACTGACAAAATGTTAGTGCATGTCAACAAAAACTATATCGTCGGATTCATATTTGACCATAGTTTTGAATGATATAATTTTAGGTGACATGCATCAGCATTTATCATACTATATATAATGTTAGTTCAATTTTTGGTCATACTAATCTATAGTAGTAAGGTGCCCGTGCGTTGCACCGAAGAGTGAAATGCATTGATTGTGGAGTTGTTTATTTTGACAAAGGATGTGGGGGTCATCTCATGTGTAACGGGTATCGATAGGTTTCTTCGGATATTATTTCATCCCTAGAGCTCACAAACATCCGGGTGAAATAGATAAAAAGGTATCTTCTGCAAACAAAAGCGTTCAACTGTTCAACCTGCATCCAAAACTTGTGAAGAAATAACACTTATTGTGCTTTGCAAGAAATGATCTTTAAGAATTAGTTTTTCAGTATCGATTGTTATACATGTTGGCTACAGATGGCATGGCACTTTCTTATAGTCAACAGTTGACTATACTATTAAGTAATATTAACCATGCCCTTATACACCTAGACGGAGGGATTAAATCAGGATGACTTGCAAGCGGGCAGAGGAGATGTAAGAAATGGTTCATCGTAAGTCTTTCACCAGTACTGTAGTAAAAATTCATACATGGAAGATTCTAGACTAAACCATAAACGGATACACTTTTATTCATGCGCGATACTCCAATAGAGCAAGATCCTGCATGGAAGTCTCCACATGCTTAGACAGCCGATTACATTGAGCGAAGACTAATGATCAACATTTAACTTGATAATGCGTATGTCCAGGTGAACCTCCTTGGAGTCCTCATGCACCGCGTCGGCGGGTAAAGGATGCCATGGGTTTTCCAAGTCCACATTGGCGGGATAGTCCCAGCTCCCCAGAGTCCAAGTCCGTTCGATGAGGCCGGTGTCGCCGCCCACGCGACCCGGAGGGGTAGTAACACTGACCACGCACCCATACATCGGCCTCGTGTCAGTGTCAGTGTCAGCGGCGTTGCCCCTAACGCACATTACAGAGACGGGGCGGCGGCCTGCGCGGGCCTCGCCGGTGCCCACGATCAAGAGGAAGGCGCTGTCGTCCTCCTCCGAGACTAGCAGGCGGCGGTGATCCTCCAGCGACTCCGGCATGGTGAACGGGTAGCATGTCTCGTACTTGATGTTCTCCGCCAAGGGCCAGCAGTGACCGTTGCACGCATCCGTGAGGTGATGCACCATGTCCGCCGGCGAGCCACAAAACGGCATCGGGCACTCATAGCAGTGGACGAAGGGCTCCTTGGAGGCATCGACCAGGCCGTCCATGAAACGGGAGTGGTTGTAGGGGACGTTGTGCCAGTTGAATATATTAGCAAGTTACTACGAGATTTAATCCGAATAAGCACAAAATAAATCATGAATTCTACCACGATTTCGAACAAGAAGGACAGAAACACATACGGTGCAACGGGAGCAGCACTGTTGGCATTGAGGTTGTCGCCCATGTCCAAACACCACATAGACACGGTCTTTGAGCATGGTTCGTAGTCGTTCCACGCTCGGGCATTGAAGTTTGTAACTATTTTAGATTAGAATATACTACTCCTCTGGTGCTAGTAGTAGAGAAGAGTCCTACTCTACTACTCTACTCAAGCAAGTTAGGGCATAACACTGTAGGGAGTACCAGTACTATGATCACTCAAGCAAGTTGTCTAGCATCGACATGACCCTACGCTGCTGGTATGTGTCTCGTAAGTTAAGCGGCGTGCTGTAGTCATCCTCACCTATCCACTTCCCGCAGCACATATCCGCTTGTCCATCTTTGTCCGCACATAATCTCGTCCAATCTTCCATCCCTGCTAAGGCGCCTCCCCCCCCCCTCGTCCGAAACCCAAGCACTAACAATGGCAAAACCGAGCAGCGTCCGCCGGAAGAGTGGCTGGAATTCGCTCCCCACAAAGGTAATCAAGCTCATTGTTTCGCGTGTGGACAATCTCAGTACCATGCCGCTCGCCGCGTGCTCGTCGGCGCTGTACCATTTACTCAAAGCCCTCAGGCCAGAGCTTTTTAAGCCAGCTCCTTGCTTGCTGATGCCGCTTGATCTTCAGAAACATCGTGTCACGCAGCATAATGATCGTAGGGTGGCGAGCACCAACCCCCTTGACTGCGATCCGATCCCCGTCAGTCTCAACTACATTAACGGTATGTACTGGGTCGGCATGAACACGTCTTGGATGGTGCTCGTCGACGGTCGCGGCAGCTGGATCCTCGTGGAGGTCTACACCCGGTGATTGATCCCCCTTCCTTCGATTAACACTACACTACTTTGGCACCGCGGCCCAGAATACTCAGAATCTTACAGTAGCCAACATGATACCAAGTTTGATTTTCTCAAGGTTGTAATCTGCCAAGTGCCCACAAGATCTGCGAATTATAAAGACTTCAGGCTAATTGCGTTCTTCAACCGCGGTCTCGCCTATTTGACAGGTCACTGCGGTAAGTGGATAAATCTGCACGTCCATCGCAGGATCATACATCCTCCATGGTTCTCTAATGCCATTGAACACAAGGGCTTCATTTACGCTATCGACTCCTTCTATGGATGGACGTATTGCTGGCCTACTCCAGTCATCGCTACAAATGGCTGTTATAGTAGTATGTTACTTTCCTATGATATCATGATGGCTTGCTTATATTACTGTCAACATTTGCTGAAAAATATTCATGCTCATAACATGTTGTTCTTAAAATTGACTAAATCAAGAGCCCTTTTTTATTTGACTCCAACTTCATATGATGTTGTAGGCCGCCTGGTGTCCCTACCCTTCCTAATCACAGAACCTTTCAAAGAAAAGCGGCATGGCAGTTGCAGGTGGTTCCTGGCCCGATCAGACGACGGCGAAAGATTGATGATCGTTCGCACGTACCGGACGTGTTGTTTCACGGAATACAATCACAGTCATTGCAAGGTCTTTGAGCAGGATCCCAGCTTCTCTGGGCCTTCAAGAATTTTTGACTGGAGGCTAGTAAGTAGCCTTGGTACACGCTCTCTGTTTGTCGGACTAAATTATCCGATTAACCAGGAGATAACCGACGGCAAGGATCATGATGGCAGCGCGGTTTCGTTCATCAGGCAAAACTGTGTGTACACAGCGTACCATGCGTCTCTGCATGCACCATACCCTGATATGTGCCGCCACGCTCTGCAGCCCAAAGTAGGAGAGAGGGTCGCAAGTATCAGACTTTGACCTGCTTGCTAGAGTTTCCCCCGTCAGGCACCCATCTGGTTCAAGCCGTCAGCCAATCTCCACAGCTTAATAAATAGTAACGTCTAACTGAGCCAGTTAGTTAGATGCGTACACTTGGTGTCGTAGGATCTTTATTTAGTTTGATGCATACACTTGTTCTTTTTTGGTAGCCCTTTTGTAATGATGGCTGATGTTTGGTTTGGAAGAGAGAGCCGTGTCTTCACTCTTCTGGCCTGCTTACTGCTTCTGTTGCACCCCAGCCCTGGTTGTTGCTGCTGCTATTTTCAATGTACAATCAGTAGTATATTTCGTCTGTTGGTTGAATAAATTTGTTGTTAGAATGACAAACACAATGTTTTGGAATTCATTTCACGGTTCAATCCTTTAGTGCCCCGTACCGTACGTAGCGCATACTATTTTTCGTACGGAACACATTTTCCACTTGTTGATAACATGCAGCCCACTAATGAAGGCCCAATAGATAAGCTCATAATTAACTGGAAGGGAGGCTCTCACATGAATCCAGCCCAGGTACATGCTCATGGTCCCCTAAACATAAATAAGTAAATAAATAAATAAATAAAGCTAAATGCTCATGCACCAGTTCTTTGGGAAAATAGGTAGCCCAGTATTTCTTTTCGAAGAATACCCAAGCTAGGCCTATTTGTTTTCTCCGAATTACTAGGCTGCAAATCTTTCAAGACGTGGAGGGATGCATTCTGGCCTGGCTTAAGAGTATGGTCAATGTCTGTTAAAAGTAATATCAAAAGGGGTTGAAAATTCCAAAAGAATTATAGCAAATGGGATATAAGTTTCTTTTTTTGTTTTTGTTCTTCACCGATATCTTATACGTATTTCATTGGATTTAACATGACATAGTACTAATTTATTTTTAAATTTGTTTTAGTATGGCTATTAATTTTTGTACTAAGAATATTTCGTTCCCCAACAAAAATTTGTGAATTTTCAAAATTTCCCACATATTTGGTTAATTTTTTTACCCTGGTACTGACCATAAAATGGCCAGCAATTCTAAAAATGGAAAACGGGCTGCAATAAATTCCATATGAATTAGAAAATGAGTAAAAATTATAAAAGTAATAGAAAATGGGCTGTACACGCCACAGATTTTGAGGCTGACTTGTTTGCGCAAGGCTTTGTCAGTGAACACACGATTCTAGCAGCAGTGACTGTTGGATGTCCATCCAACGGCCGACGTGCTTCTTCAATCTCTGATCTTCCTGCTCCAGCCGCCTAAACTAGCGCCGGCGGGACTGCCTGCTCCCTCCTCTTATGGCCTGCTGTGATGCCGCGCAGGCTTCCCCGGCCCACCCTACTCCCTCCGCTAGCCTGGCCGCACGCAATCAACTGCCTCCTTATTACGTGAAAAAAATGATTCCTCCCACTGACATCTGGGGTGCACTGGTTGGGAGGCTGACCTGTGGCCTACTAAGTTGACGCGTACGCAGGGCTTGTCAACTTAGTCAACAAACGATTCTAGCAGTAGTAACCGTTGGATTTGAATCGAACGGTCCTGCTGCTTCTTCAATCGCTGCTCTTCTTGCACCAACCGCCCAAACTAGCGCCGGGGAGACCGCCTGCTCCTGCCTCCAGTGGCCGGCTGTGCTGCCATTGAGGCCTCATCACCCCCTACTACTCCCACCGCTAGCCAGGCCCTGCGGCGATGGCAGCCTCACACCGCAGCCGAACTAGTGAACCCTCGTACTCCTCTCCACGTGGGAATCCACTTCCGCGTCTCCCCCGGCTCCGCGTCGTCCCCTTCCTAGGCCTCGCCGTCGTCCACTGCCTTGGTGCTCTCGGCGCGGCGTGGTCAACGTGGTCAACGACATTCCATCGGAAGAGTACTATATGTGGAGAAGCTGACAGCTGGGTCCACGACCACAACCTAGTTTTTTTGTGATTTGCCAAGTAAGTCGCTTTGTCAGGCATGTTGGGCTGCAAATCTTCCAAGACGAGGAGAGCTTTCATTCGGCTGGCCGAGAAAATGGCCCATCAGTAATGAGAAATGGGTTGTACATTTTTAAAACACATCAAACCGGCAATTAGTTTCAAATATCTTTTTTTATTTCAAGATTTTAAATTACATTAATTTTTATGCGGGGAGAATTTGTTGGATTTTATATTGATATACATTTATTTTTAAAATCACTTTGAATGTGAGTCGAAATTTCGGGATTAAAAATAGTTCGGACCTCACCAAAATATGCAAAATTTCATATAATTTTTTAACCGTGGCCACAATATGGGCTGTAATGCTAACAAAAAGAATATGGGCTCCGAAAAAACCCTTAATAATTAGCAAATGGGTTGTAAATTATTAGAAATAATGGCAGATGGGATGTATGCTGTTTTCCACAGATTCGAGGCTTTCCTAAAAAAAGGTTGACGCACAAGCAGTGACTGTTGGATGGCCATCCAACGGCCGTCGTGCTTCTTCAATCTCTGCTCTTCCAGCTCCAGCCGCTCAAACAAGCGCCGGCGGGACTGCCTGCTCCCTCCTCCCTGCGGCCGGCTCTGCTGCCGCGCAGGCCTCACCGCCCCACCGTACTCCCATCGCTGGCCTAGCCAGCCCTCTACTCACCCACACCTGCTGTTATTCTCCGGTGACGGCAGACGAACCAGTAAACCCTCGTACAGTCGTACTCCCCTCCACGTGGGAAACAACTGCCGAGTCTTCCCTGCCTCCGTGTTGTTCCCTTCCTAGGCCTCACCGTCGTCCACCGCCCTGGTGCTCTCGGCGCGGCCTGGTCAACATGGTCAACGACCGACATGCATCTGAAGTGGACTATACGTGGAGAGGCCGACAGCTGGGTCCACGGCCGCACGCAAGGAAATGCCTCCTTATTACGCGCAAAATAATGATTCCTCCACCTGACATCAGGGACCCAGCGAAAAGGCCTCTGTATTTCGTGAAAAAATGTTACCGCCGCTGACAGCTCGGACCCACCAGCTATATCTTCGCACGCAAGGAAGTGCCTCCTTATTACGCACAAAAAAATGAATACCCCCCTATTAGCTGGGACCCAGTATAGTGGCAGGCTGACTTGTGGGCCTACTAAGTTGACGGGGATGGAGGGCTTTGTCAACTTAGTCAATATGCACGATTCTAGCTCCAGTGACCATACGATGTCCATCCAACGGCCGTAGTGCTTCTTCAACCTCTGGTCTTCTTGCTCCAGCCGCCCAAACCAGCGTCGGTCGTGCCTCATGCACCTGCCTCCCATGGACGGCTGCGATGCGGCGGAGGCCTCACCGCCCCCTACTACTCCCACAGCTGGCCAGGCCATCCCTCTACTCACCCACACCCCGTGTTATTCTGCGGCGATGACAGCCTCACACCGCAGCGAACCAGTGAACCCTCGTACTCCTCTACGCATGGGCATCCACTGCCACGTCTTCCCCGGCTCCACGTCGTCCCCTTCCTAGGCCTCACCATCGTCCACCGCCCGGGTGCTCTCGGCCCGGCGTGGTCAACGTGGTCAAGGAACGGCTTCCATCGGACATGGACTGTACGTGGAGAGGCTGACAGCTGGGTCCACAGCCGCAGCAAGGAAGTGCCTCCTTATTACGTGCAAAATAATTATTCCTCCACCTGATAGCAGGGAGCCACCGGACGGGCCACCGTATTTCGTGAAAAAACGTTTCCCCCTGACTGCTGGGACCCACCAGCTACATCTTCGCACACAAGGAAGTGCCTGATAGTCGGGACCCACCTGGTCGAAGCATACATAGCGTTGTCATTCTGGTCACGAACGTGTCGTAGTAGAGGCGCGCACGTAGCATGTACACGTACGTACAGCGGCCAGGGTGCAAGAAAGAAAATACGGCCACGTATGTGTACATACGGGCGGGGTCTCGAACGCCTACTCGCGCATACATACGGCCAGGGCTCGTGTACATGGCTGGGTCGGAACAGAGAAACAGTGTCGTCTTCGTGTTCATGGGGAGGCAACGGAATGCGTCGTGTTCATGGGGAGGCAACGGAATGCGTCGTGTTCATGGGGAGGCAACGGAACGCGTGGGAGCCAACCGGCTGGGTCGGAACGGAATGCGTGGTCGTGTTCATCAGGAGGGCTTGGACGGAATAGGCGGTGGAAACGAGGCCTGGCGTACCGCAAAATGGAGGAAACGGACCTCCTACGTTCGGAACGGGGTCCTGTTGATCGGGAGGGGTGTGGCGTACCGCAAAACGGACGAAACGGACCTCCTACGGTCGAAACGGGGGTCATGTTGATCGGGAGGGGTGTGGCGTACCACAAAACGAACGAAACGGACCTCCTACGGTTGAAACAGGGGTCCTGTTCCTCGGGAGGGGTGTGGCATACCGCAAAACGGGACTCCACGGGATACTGTTCATCTCCACCGTCGACCTCCTCCAGCCTCCACGGGCTCCTGTTCATCCAGCCGCCACCGCGCGCTACTCCACCGACTACTGTTCAACCACCCCTCCACAGGCACCCCTCCACCGTTTAGTGTTCATCCAGCCCTCCACCACACCACGGGGTCCTGTTCATCCAGAGGCAACACCATCTCTCACTGTTCATCCAACCCCCCCCCCCCCGCAATGCTCACTGTTCATCCAATTGATCGGCTTTAGTTAGCAGCAGTAGCAAAGGAATCGCTCGATCGGGTTCAGTTAACAGCCATCGATCGATCGATCGGGTTCAGTATTGCGTAGCCTGAAGTGCAATCACTCGGGTTCAGTTAGAGCCCAATGCCTCGCTCAGGTTCAGTTAGAGCCAATGCCTCGCACACACGCGCGTACGTGTACGAGAGAAACACGCATCGCTCGGCCCCTGACCTCCCACCGTAACCGGGAACTCCCCGAAATTTTCCTCCCCCTCACTTCTACCAAGGTTTTTTTCCGTCATGGACGGCCCAAAGAATTTCATGCAGCTGCGTCTCCGGCCCGCCCAGGACGAAAAGCCCATTTTCTGTCATGATTTTTTGTCATAGAAGTAGGAGCCCACCACATCTATGATGATACCGGGTTTTGTCACAATTATCGTCATAGGAGTGTCATATGTATGACAGAAAAAAAAATTGTTCGGCCCAAAATGTCATGGATGTGTCTTTTTTTGTAGTGTTAGTACATGTGTGAATACATAGACAAACAGAGTGTCACTAGTATGCCTCTACTTGACTAGCTCGTTGAATCAATGATGGTTATGTTTCCTAACCATAGACATGAGTTGTCATTTGATTAACGGGATCACACCATTAGAGAATGACGTGATTGACTTGATCCATCCGTTGGCTTAGCAAGATGATCGTTTAGTTTGTTGCTATTGCTTTCTCCATAACTTATACATATTCCTATGACTATGAGATCATGCAACTCCCGAATACCAGAGGAATACTTTGTGTGCTATCAAATGTCACAACGTAACTGGGTGACTATAAAGATGCTCTACAGGTGTCTCCAATGGTGTTTGTTGAGTTAGCATAGATCGAGATTAGGATTTGTCACTCTGAGTATCAGAGAGGTATCTCTGGGCCCTCTCGGTAATGCACATCACTATAAGCCTTGCAAGCAATGTGACTAATGAGTTAGTTACGGGATGTTGCATTATGAAACGAGTAAAGAGACTTGCCGGTAATGAGATTGAACTAGGTATTGAGATACCGACAATCGAATCTCGGGCAAGTAACATACCGATGACAAAGGGAACACCGTATATCGTTAGGCGGTTTGACCGATAAGGATCTTCGTAGAATATGTGGGAGCCAATATGAACATCCAGGTTCTGCTATTGGTTATTGACCGGAGACGTGTCTCGGTCATGTCTACATAGTTCTCGAACCCATAGGGTCTGCACGCTTAATGTTCGGTGAAGATCGGTAGTATGAATTTATGTGTTTTGATTTACCGAAGGTAGTTCGAGTCCCGTATTTGATCACAGACATGACGAGGAGTCTTGAACTGGTTGAGACATAAAGATTGATATATTGGACGGCTATATTCGGACACCGGAAGTGTTCTAGGTGATTTCGGAGAAAACCGGAGTGCCAGAGGGTTACCGGACCCCCCCCCCCCCCCCCCCCCCCCGCCGGGGAAAGTTGGGCCTTCATGGGCCATAGGGAAGAGGGGAGGCAGCCCACAAGGGGCAGCCGCGCCCCCTCCCTATAGTGAGTCCGAATTGGACTAGGGAGGGGGCGCCCCCCCCCCTTTCCTTCTCCTCTTCCTCTCCCTTCCTTCCTTCCCCTTCTCCTCCTAGTAGGACTAGGAAAGGAGAAATCCTACTCCTACTAGGAGGAGGATTCCTCCTCCCTTGGCGCGCCACTAGGGCTGGCCTGCCTCCCCCCTTGCTCCTTTATATACGGGGGCAGGGGGCACCCTAGAACACACAAGTTGATTGTTTCCAGTCGTGTGCGGTGCCCCCTCCACCATAATCCACCTTGGTCATATCGTAGCGGTGCTTAGGCGAAGCCCTGTTTCGGTAGCTTCATCATCACCATCATCACGCCGTCGTGCTGGCAAAGATCTTCCTTGACACTCTACTGGATCATGAGTTCGTGGGACGTCACCGAGCCAAACATGTGCAGATCGCGGAGGTGCCATACTTTCGGTACTAGGATCGGTCGATCATGAAGACGTACGACTACATCAACCGCGTTGTCATAACACTTCTGCTTACGGTTTCCCTACAGCTGGTGGAGTGGCAACTGTAGGTGCCACTGATGTTGTGGCTGCAGGTGCTGATGTTGTAGCTCTAGTGTTTGTCACTGGCACTGCAGCAGATCTCTGCCCTCTTGGCACTCTCTGAAAGGCACCTGTGGTAGCCTGCCCTTTCCTCTCCTCAGCTTCTTCCTGGAGCTGCTCAACTGCTGTATGCATCTCTGTCACTTTTAGATCAAGATCATAGAACTTAGTCTCAATGATCCTTTCCAGGCTCTCTTAGTTCTTAGTTAGGGTGGCCAATCATTTCTCAATCCTCAAGGTTGCTTGAATCAGATATGCAAGTTGATCTTGTTTGGTCTTGATAAATACTTGAGATGCTTCTTCAACACTTGGCATCTTTGCAGCCTTTTCAGCCTTTTCAGCCTTAGCTTTCTCTCTCTTTTCTTGTGCCTGCACAGATGTAGGATCTTCTTCAGTCATGACAATAGTGTTGTCCTCAAAATCTGGTCTCAATGGTAGATGCTCCTTATATAACAAGTAAGTGCATGTGCCCATCTTTGAGTTTATGAGCATTTGAATTTGTGGAGCATACCCACATGACCTCTTCTGATCTGTAGATGTCCTCTTGATTGTTTCCACAATCAGGCTCATGACTTTGAGTTTTTGGGGCACATCAAACAATTGCAGCAAGTTGATGGAATGGCCTCTGATCATCTTGTGATCTCCGGATTTGGGCAACAATGTATGCCTCAATATAGTGTTGATTGTGGCCAAACCAGATAACAGATAATGAATAGAGGCTAGCTTATGAGTTTCCAAGGCTTTATCAGGAATCTCCTTGTACATGTTGGCCATTGAGTTGTGGTCTTTCTTCTTCTTGGCATAGACATCCAAGTCATCCTCATGCTCTTCTGGGGCATTGATCAATTTGGCCCACTCAGCAACTGTTGATTGGTACCTTGTACCCTCAGACATCCAAACAATTCTACCATCAGGATAGAAGTGTGTTGTGGAGTAGAATTGCATAATAAGTTCATCATTCCACTTAATGAGTTTCTGACCCACAAAGTCATCTACTCCACAAGATCTAAAACTTTCATGCACTCTTGGAAAATGATCTTCATTCTCATCAATGTATTCCCCATCTACCCACTTCATATCACAAACAATTGGCTTCCTGTCAAGCAAGATGGTCTCATAGAAATCCTGCTGCTCTTTGGTATGGAACCTGTAGTCCACATCAGTCCTTCTCCTTACAGCATATGGATCAGATTGTCTCCAAAGTCTGAGACCTGCATCCTTCCTGATGTTCATGTCTTCTGCCACTGGATGGCTATCATCATGATCTGGAATCTTGGGTTTGAGTTTCATAAGCACTTGGGCTTCAGCATATTCTTCATCAATCTCAGGCAATGGGGCCTTGTTCTTCTTAGTAGTTGGAATATTTCTTGTGCTCCTCTTGGGTGCAATATTTGGAGCTGGAGAAGAAGCTTGGGAGCTATCTTGGGCTCAGAAGGGGCAGCCCCAGACTTGATGGCATCTCCCATCAGCTTTTGTGACTTGGGTGCTGGTGCAGCATCCTCTTCCTCTTCTTCCTCGGCTGGATATGCCATCATAGATGATCTCCCAATGACATTGGCCATAGTCTTCTTGACCCTTTCTTTCCTTTTCTTACCCTCTCCAGCAACCTCTTCAACATTTGACTTGGAAGTTTCAATAGTTGAGGCCCTGGCTTTTAAGGTTGGCACCCTCTTTGCAGGGGCCTTCTTGTGCATACCAGGCTTTGTTGCAGCAGCAACAACATATTCCTTTTTTAGCACCTTCTTCTTGGAGATGACATCTTCCTCGACTGCAACATAATCCTCATCCTATGAGTCTGAGTTTCTCTTCTTCCTTGTCCTTGTAGCTGCCTTGGGCAAGTTGCTTGGAGTGCTCCTGCTGCCCTCATCATAGCTGCTAGAGGGACTAGTGCCCTCACTCAGGTTCATCTGCTCTTCTGACTTGTTTTGGCTATCACTCTGATCTGACATTCTGGCAAAGCAAACTGACTGCTGACCCTGTAAATAGATATAGATGAGGCAGAGTGGATGAGCATTACAAAGTGCAGAGTTTTTGCAAAATGAATGAGTCAAAAACTTAGTTTTAGTTTTCCACAGAAAGCATTTCGGAGCTACCGATTTGTTAAACTCGGTGACACCGAAGCAACTTTTGGAGTCTAAAATAGTGAAATCGGTCAGACCGAGGCACAGTTTGGTGACTCCGAGATTGCTAGGGTTTCACAGAGAGTTGAACTCGGTCACACCGATTTGCAACTTTCGGTCAAACCAAAAAGTGCAAGTGCAATGGCCTAGGCCAAATCGGTGAAACCGATTTCCACAACTCGATCGGTCCGAGATGAGTTTGGCGGGAAATCTAACCCTAAATTTTCGAATCTAATCTAATCTAAGGTATGTTCTTGCGGGACAGGATGATCTCAAACGTGGTAAAGAACATGGCATTTGCTTTGTGCTAAGAATCAGAGTAAGGAACAGCACAAAGTTTCGAACTCATACCCTAGTTCAGCGATGAGTTCGCTATGGTGGCAACAGTGGGGTTGAATTCCTTTGACGGTGATGGAGACTAGCGGCGGGAGGTTGCTGGCGACGAGAGGACGATCCGAAGACCTAAGGCGGTAGAGCAGGACACGCGTGGGCTGAGGGGTTTTGGAGAAATTTCCAAAATTCGACCCGACGGTATATATATCCTGACACTGTCGATGTGACCGAGTGGAACAACTCGGTGGCACCAAGATGCAAAACCGCAAGTGGTTACTGCAACTCGGTGTGACCGAAAAGTTCTAATCGGTTGCACCGAGATTGAAAACCTAGATCAACTCAGTGAACTCGGTCAGACCGAAAAGGATGAATCGGTCAGTCCGAAATGCACAGAGAGGTTTTGGAAGTTTAAGTCTATGACGAATCGGGGACTCCGAATGCTCCTCACACAGAGTGTTTGAATTTGACTTGATCAAACTTTGTGATGTAGCATGAAAAGAGTTTGGGACGAAAAAAGCATAGATAGCTAGAGGAAGTTCTTAGGCATTCTTGCCCATCCATTTGGCAAATAAAAAGAGCCAAACAATCAAAGCAACAAATGGATGTCCTCGAATGAGTAAAATATGCAATCAACATGCTCACACAATAAAATGGCAAATGAAATATGTGACAAAGCATGCACAAACACTCTAGCATCTATCAAGCAATTGGCGATGACTAGGTCATCTATATATGAGTATATTGACTTAGGAGTTAAATGAGAACATTTGATCATAGGTCATACTCATCGTTTAAGAACAAGTGGGGTTACCACTTTTACATAAAGCATTGTTGTGTTCATACCATTAGAGTTGCTTTAGCTCAAAATTTAGAGTAATGCCCCCCCCCTAGATGTGATATCCCCCCTAAGAGAGATGAACTAACCTTTGGTTTTGTCGATGATGACTTCATGTAGATGTTGAAGATGTGGATGCTCAATGTTGATGCAGATCATTCAGAGCAATCCTTTGGAGTGAGTTGCACATTCAATACCTACACGGGTTAGTCCCACAAGGAACAAACAAGGATATCCATAGACATAGAGTGTAGTTCACACAAGATGATGTCCATGAAAGCATTAGGTTACCTTGTCCCTTGTCTTACCAACAAGAGGGTTTGTGACTCCTTGAACCAGTGCAAGATGTGGAAGTTGTTTGCACTTGTCCTCTCCAAGACGATATGAGTGAAGTATGTTGGCGGAGTCACCCTCAAGAACTCTCTAGTTCTTCTTCTTCGGGATCCACATCATCTTGATGGGAATCCTTGGAGTTGTAGTCGTACTTGATGAAGTAGAACTTAATGTAGTCTTGGGAACCCACTTGACCAAGGCCCTGGGAGCTTCTTCAAATGCATCAATTTCCTCTTGAAGCTTGTCCTTGCCCTTTTGCCTGTGGTCTTGTGGTGGAAGATCATCTTGAGCTTGTGTCCCTTGGAAAGAAGTAGGATCATACTTCTCTTGTTGAGGAACAAACTTCATCTTGGGGTATTGATCTTCTTCCCACTCAACTCCATTGGCATTGAACTTTCATTCAAAACCAACACCTTGATTCTTTCGGTGCCTTCCTTGCTTCCGTACAATTTCCTCAAATTGCTTACTTCTGGCAAGGCTCTTGTAAACACCTTTCTCTATAATTCCCTTCAATAAGCTATTTTATTGCTCAAGTGTGACTTGGCTAAGAGAATCATTAGTGGAATCAAGAGAACTACTAGAAGCAAAAATATTTGATTTAACATGATTATTGTTACTACTAGAAGAAGAATCTTTCTTGTTCTCGTTGCTAGATTTTACTTGTGGCATGTAAGTAGACAAGAGTAAATGCTTGGCAATGTAAGAAGAACATTTCTTACGAAGATCATCATTGATTGCCTTTAAGAACCCATGCTCTTGCTCAAGGTTGACCTTTTCAAAGCGTAGCTTCTCATGAGTCTTTAAAAGCTCTCGATGATCTTCCAAGGTAGTTTCATGAGCTAACTTAAGAGTGTTTAGTTCTTTAGTTAGACGCTCAATCTCCTTCTTATCATCATCATTTGTTTTATCTTGATTAGCATAATTAATAGCAAGTTCATCATAGTTTTCATCACTAGAGTTGTCAACAAGTAAATCATCATCACCTAGCAAATCATCTTCATCACTATTGAAATCAACATATTCGAGGTGTGATACCTTTGGGCCTTTAGCCATGAAGCATCTTCCAATTCCTTCATTTGGTGAGTCAAATATGTCATAGGAGTTGGTTGACACAAGTGCTAGACCGGCAACACCTTCATCTTGAGTATATTAGGAGTCGGAGTGATAACTTCTTTCGGAGTGATTGTCGGTGGGAAACGACACCTATGGGGTCACTGGGATCCCTTCTATGGTTGGTGGGCGCGGGGTTGTGCGAAGAGCGGGTCTGGCGGTCAGCACACAAATTGTTTACCCAGGTTCAGGCCGCGGAGACGTGTAAAACCCTAATCTTGCTTTGATGTGTATTGAGGTGTTCTTGTGTTCTTTAACTAGCTGCAGTGGCTCTCTAGTCCAAAAAATCTGAATCCCCCTCCAGTATGCCTCGGGCCTCCTTTTATAGACAAAAGGGGTTGCCACAGTGGCACACAGGAGGTGGAAAGGTGTACAGGGGCTGAGTCTATCCCCTGGCACCGCCGGACAAACCCGCATTTAATGCACCGCCGGCGTGCCCCTCTTGCTTTATTGGGGACGGCAGAGAAGCTCGTCCCAGTTGTCGTCGCCTCGCCTGGCTCTGACGCGCGCCCAAGCTGACGAGGCATTGCAACGCCACGTTGGCTGGCCGCTGGGCTGGCGCGGTGGTGGAGCCTTCACGAAGATCTGCATGCCACCACGCAGGTGCTTGCTGAGTTAGTGTAGAGGCCGCGCACTGCCATGCAGATGCCTACTCAGCTTGTCGAGCTAGCAGCTGTATGGGAGCGGCGGTGGAGTCTTGGCGGACGCGGGCCTGGCTGCGGCCTCACAGACGTCCTTGGCAAGGGTCTTGTCGAGGGCCCGGCAAGGGTCTCGCTGCGGCACCGTGGTCGTCCCCGGCAAGGATCTTGCCGGGGGTCTCGTGGATCTCCATGGCAAGGATCTTGCCAAGGATTGTCGTCTTCTGGTTTCCATATGATCTTGTGTGTCTATGATCTCTATAAAGATCTGCATACCACCACGGAGGTGCCTCTCAAGCCTTGGTTCCAATATGGTGTAGGAACCTCTTAGGCTCAAGGGTGGCGTGCTCTGCTGGTGCCAGGCAAGTTGCCCCGACAAGGATCTTGCCGAGGCCGCGGAAGCCACCCCGGCACCTTGCCTTCTTGCTCTCTCTGCATCTCTGTTCTTGGCGTTGCTCTGGTCGTCTTGTGCTCCGGCATCCCTCCTCTGCCCTGCTTAGTGTGGCCGTGGGCGCGGCTCTGACTGCCCGTGCACAAGTAAAGGGGTGCAAAAGGAGAGCCCCTACTTTTGTACACCGATAGGAACCCCCGGGCCTGGGCCACACATAAGCGCAATGCATTGTTGGGCCAGGCCCAGAACGGTGCGCGGGCAGGTGGGCGGATTTTTACCGCAGTAATTTCCCGTCCACTTCGCTTCCCCATGACCCGCATTGAACGCACGACGTGGACGGTCATGCGTGACATGGGGGTCGTGCATGGGGCGGTTTCCGCAAGCATGCGTCACATCATGGTAAAGAGGCGGCTCGCGCCTTCCCCGTAAAAAGAGGAAAACGCAGAGGCGCATTTCATTTACTGAATGGGCTCGGATCGTGGTCTTCAAGGCGCCCGCGCCCCATGACCACGGGGTGAAGAACGGTCGTCTCATCTGTCCCCTCGGTTTCCGCTCGCCCGCCACATGTCCCTCGTGCTCTGAAGGTGGTAGGCGGTGGGTACGGGCCTTGAATGGCGAGGCGGGGAAACGGGTCGCTGCTGATTGGGGCAGTGGGTCGGCCTCGATTCCCTGCGCCCCTGATGGTTGGATTGACCGAGTGGGGCGGCCGAGTCCCGACCCTGCCCCTTTATAAGAAGGGGGGAGGGGATGGCCTTCCACAATATTTCATCATCCCTCTCCTTCCACCTCGGCTCATCCGTCATGGCGAGAGGGGGCGCCGGTCCTTCGACGGTGGCGGCGGGGGTCTCTGCTCGACAGCGCGTCCCTCCTTCCCAAGAGCCCGTGGTGGCGGAGCCGGCCACGAGGGGAAGGGGGAGGGGGCGAGGCCGAGGACGGCGTGGCGCTCGGGGAAGAGGGGGACGGGGCGGCGCACCGGCCTTGCCTCCGCCAGCGATGCCTCTTCCGATAGAGGCCCACGTCGGGGACCAGCCTCGCGAGTTCTTCAGCAGGCTGTGTCGGGCACCGCGTCGTCGCCTTCGTCTTCCCGCACCATTCGCTCGGGAGATGGAGCTCGATCCGCCCCAGACCCCGAGGTTGCACATGAGGGGTTGCGGGAACGGTGGCACGCGGGTCGACGTTGACTTCCTCGCCCCTCAGGTCATGTATCTTCGCCGCGGATGGAAGACCTTCGCTCGCATCCATAGCCTGACGGCGGATCTCGTTCTCTATTTCAAATTAATGGAGAATGGCCTGCTCTCCGTCAAGGTCTTTGGTGACTCTGGGACTCGCCTGAAGTGCTTCATGGAGAGCTCCTCCAACGATGAAGACTCCTTTTCAAGTGGGAGTGATGAGGAGGACAGTGACAGCGATGACGAGAGCGCTGGGCGAGGACATGTCGACCTCGTCTCTGACTGACCGCGTCGCCCCTCCCTCCGTCGTGCACTCTACCGAGGGCCTTCCTTGTCAAGCTCTCCATCGGTGCGTTCCCCATCCCTTCCATTTTGCCTTCACCCGCCGCACCTGGGAGGAAAGGGGCAACAACGGGGATCACGGGGCACTTATCTTTTCTAGTTTGTAAGCCTGCGGGCACTTGTTAGATCTCAAAGTTTGTAATCCCCTTGCTCGTGTACCCATTCCGTATGAATTGTACTTGTTTGCAACGTATGAATGAACGGAAGGGTGTTTTCCGGGTTTTGTTTGCGCGTGGGCAGGGGCCACACCGAGGAACGCGTCCTCGTTATCTTAAGATAAACATGGTCTCCCGGCAACAGGCCTTGCCGTCCTCCTGCTCTATGGCCTGACTATGCTCATGCTCTTGGCGGAGGTAGGGGCCGAGTAGGATTAAGCCTTTCGCTCGCCCTCTTCCCACCGCACTACAACCAAGTTCTGGCCCAAACTAGAGTTCTCGCACACGAAACGGAGGGGGCAAGATGGTACGAGAGCGAGCGAAGCCTTATACGTTCAAGGTTCACACGGGCGCATGGAGTGGGGGAGAAAAACTTATCGGACGTTGTAGCCCCCGGCAACCTTGGCATGCCGCGGTTGGATCCTTGTGTCTACAGCCCCCGACAACCTTGGTTTGTCAGGGCTGGAGCGCCGGCCCGTTCTTTCTCCTCCCAATAGCTCAGCAGAAATGTCCATGTACCCTGCGAACCAAAGAAGACGGAAAGGAACAAAATGACGCACACTCGACCTCTATGCTAGGGGTTAGCCGCCACTAAGCACTATCAACCCTAACTGTCGTGGTTCTAAGTCTGACAGTAGAATGGGGGGTAGGTATGTAGAGGCAAGATCCTAGCTATGGAGGAGTTGTACACACGAATTTTACGAGTTCAGGCCCTTCTCGGAGGAAGTAACGGCCCTACGTCTCGGAGCCCGGAGGCGGTCGACTGGATTATATGCGTTTGTGTTACAGGGGGTGCGAACCCTTGTCCCTGAGGAGGGGGTGGCTTATATAGAGTTTGCCAGACCCCTCCCGCCCTCAGTTACAAAGGGTTTAAGGTACATAAAGATGGAGACGTTACTGGTAACGCCTGTAATAAAAGTACATAATGACCATTAAGGCTATGACTTAAATCCCGACCATTGCAGAGTGGAATAGCTCTAGATCTCCTGGTAGTCGAGTGGTTGTCTGTATGGTCGAGTGTCTTCAAGATTATTGAGTGGAACATGGCTTCATGGTCGAGTGGATGATGATTTTTCTTCGACTGCTTCTGGTTCTTTTAGAGATGTTATCGGTGTCAAAACCAGCGGATCTCGGGTAGGGGGTCCCGAACTGTGCGTCTAAGGCTGATGGTAACAGGAGGCAGGGGACACGATGTTTTACCCAGGTTCGAGCCCTCTTGATGGAGGTAAAACCCTACGTCCTGCTTGATTATTCTTGATAATATGAGTAGTACAAGAGTTGATCTACCACGAGATCGGAGAGGCTAAACCCTAGAAGCTAGCCTATGGTATGATTGTATGTTGTCCTATGGACTAAAACCCTCCGGTTTATATAGACACCAGAGGGGGCTAGGGTTACACAAGGTTGGTTACAAAGGAGGAGATATACATATCTGTATTGCCTAGCTTGCCTTCCACGCCAAGTAGAGTCCCATCCGGACACGGGACGAAGTCTTCTGTGTCTTCATAGTCCAATAGTCCGGCCAAAGGATATAGTCCGGCTGTCCAGAGACCCCCTAATCCAGGACTCCCTCAGTAGCCCCTGAACCAGGCTTCAATGACGATGAGTCCGGCGCGCAGTGTTGTCTTCGGCATTGCAAGGCGGGTTCCTCTCCAAATTTCGAACGTTTGTCAAGTAGTGTCCGGTACCATAAATGTTGGGCTTCTTGGCTTCCACGCCCAATAAGGGCTATCTTCCACGCGTTGAGTGAATACGAGGAGCCAGGGCATTTTTACATTCGCCCCCCTATCCAGATAAATAAATTGTCTATTAAAGGGATGGGGATTCTTAGATCCAATCCATACCATCCTCCCCCAGCGAGAATTCATCGGAGCGCGCTTCGGAAAGATCCACTCCAGCATGGCCGACCTCCGCAGCTCCTCCTCCCACCCCCGTAGCCCTAAGCCTGGTGATGGGGAGAGGTGTTCCGTCCCACACAGTCGATTAGTCGAGCTGCAGACCAAGGGATTTCTCCCTCCAGCGTATATGGTTCCTGTCCGAGCCGGGCTCGCCACCTACAATGGCGGGGAGCAAGCGGAGAGCTTCCCCAGCCCCTCGACGGGGGAGCGGGTATGCCTTGTAACTTACTTATTAAGGGGACTCGGATTTCCAATTCATCCATTCCTCCACGGGCTCCTGGAGTTTTACGGCCTCCAACTGCATGATTTCACCCCTCCTTCCATTTTACACATCGCCGACAATGTTGCCCTCTGCGAGTTATTCCTGGGCTGCGAGGCTCATTTCGAGCTGTGGAAAAGGTTATTTTTCCGCGTCCCTCGCACATAGAAGGGGTCACTTTATCAAGTGGGCGGAGCCAAAATATGGCGCATTGCTGTAACCGGATACCTGTCCGGTACTCCGAAGAAGACGTCCGAAGACTGGCCTTCGGAATGGTTTTATATGGAGGACGTCCCCCTTCCGGACCCTGTTCGGTGGGGTCTTCCTGAGTTCAGCAATGCTCCTCTGAAGAAACGCCGAAGTTGGCGCCCATGGAGCCCCCAGGAGGAAGACAACGGAGAAGTCCTTTACCTGATGAACCAGATTAAAGCGTTGTCTCAATCAGGATTGACAGTAATCGAGGTTATGTCAATATGCATAATGCGGGGAGTGCAACCACTTCAATATCGAGGGCACCCCCTGTGGTGTTTTAACGGGGAAGATGACGCCACCCGTTGCGGGCGTAAGGGTCCGGACAACGCTGCCGCTTTAGCAAAAATTCTGTCCGAATTGTTCAAGGGGGAGGAAGAGGAGTTCATCTGCATCAAGCCACGGGATGGATTCTCCATGTACAACCCTCCAAGCTGGGTGAGTTATATCTCCTTACTCCTATTCTTCCCGCATTCTTTGTCATACGTACTCACCTTGCCATTTTGCGGCAGGAACTGCGAAAAGCCATAAGGGAGGTCAGCAGCCCATCTCCACAACCAGAGGACCCTGACCGGGCCCTCGGTCCCGGACACGAAGAAGATCCGGACATATTCGTGGAGCTGATAGACCGGCAGTTCTATCAATTAAGCTGTGATGATGCCATGGTGGCCATTACGGCCGACAATCCCGGACTGCTTCCTGCGTCGCACGTAAGAAAAAGCAAAAATCCCAACTCCAAAAACTAGGATCCCCTTTTAGACACTTCACCTACCATATACATATGGTGTTTTTACAGGGAAGGCATTCGGCACGCCATACCGAACCCGCAGCAACTCGCCAACAAGAGGCACCGAGGCCGGGCAGGCCAAAAAGGAAGGCGGTCAGGACGGAGACGCCGGCGCAGAGGTATGACAGAAACCCCGCTCCGTGGTTGTCGTATTTCTTGAAATGTAATGATGTCCATGTTTCTTTAACAGAAAAAACGCTCACCGGAATATGTCCGGTGAGGCTGCCGATCACGCTTCCACCAGTACATAGAGGCGGAAGCCGACATGGGGCGGATGCCGGATACTCCCCCTACAGAGGATGCGGATAGGCTATCCGCTACAAATTTAGAAGTGGAGAGTGCCATGAATCATAGGCGTCGCCAGGCCATACTCCGTGATGCTTGCTTCTCACCAGAGGCATTTGATGCCTTCAATTCTGGAGAGGCGTACCTCCGTGCTGCTCAAAATGGTCTAGCCAGAGCCATGGACCAGTATGTAAAGGATGTACAGGTAAGCAAATATGATGATTATATGTATCAGTAGCCCCTGAGACTTGAAACAGTTAGCAGAACTGATTTAAGGATCATCTTATTGTGCAGGTTCTTACAAAGAAGAATAGACGACTGTCACAGGAGCTGGAGGAATGCAAGACCCAACTTCGGGCCGCTGTTGCCGCATTGAAGGAACCTAAAAATTCCCCAGCTGGTAACATTTCTTGCAAAGAATGATAGGTACCATATAGCGTGCGGCATGGCTGCAGATCTAATAATAGATGTTGCAGATGAATTCGGAGAGAATCTGGAGGAGCAGCACGCCGTACGACAGCTAAAGGCTAGCGAAAGCGTGCTGACTAAGGTCAGGCGGGAGAAAAACAATCTCCAAGACGCCAATACCAAGCTGAGCATGGAACTAAAAGATGTTCGAGCCCATCTTGCATACTCCGAGAAGGAGAATAAGCGGCTTCGACGCGGCATATTCAGTAAGTGCTTGAATGAACCCATAATAAAGGGGACGGCGGAGAAGCCGGCTAACAGAGTTATGTCTGCAGGTATGCTGACGGGTCGTCCTGCGGAGGATATGCTCGAGTCTATGGGTGATCTTCTATCCGAGCTCTCACAACTGCACGAACAAGTTCGGCAGGTGATGCAAGGTATTGCCCAGGCCTTGTGGCCATCCGTCTCCCTGCCAGAAGGCGCTGGAGAGCTTCTGGAGAAGCTCAAGGGAGCACGGCGACACTTCCGATTATGGAAGATATTTGCCTGCCGTCAAGGTGCCAGGGAAGCCTGGGCCATGGTGAAGACGCGGTATACCAAGGCTGACCCAAATCACATGGCCGAGGTCGGACCTGTGGGGCCCGACGGGAAAGAGATCCCCGTTAGCTTAGTCTATGGGCAAGTAGAATTAGCCTCAAAGTATTCCCAATAGGATTGTAGGCTAGACCGCCTATTGGATGGTATAGAAGAGGAATTTAGTCAGTCTACATGACTATGTAATTAAAGTGACATGTATAATGCCTTCTAGCCGGATTGTAGATCATTTGTCATGGCGGACCTTTTCGCTTCAACCTCGGGACCCGATAGTCCGGAGTTTATCTGGATACCTGCTCAGTTATATAAGAACCGGGGTATGCGTGGAGACCAGGCGTAGGGTTCATTAGTGCTTGAACAAACAAGTGCCCAACTAGTTATGTTATATTACATGGGTAGTAAGAAACATCTTCCAGGGAGAATAGTTCCGTTAAGGGTTCCTTTCCCTGGGTACGCATGCCCTAAAGTGCATGTCCGGACTGCGAGAGGAAACGCAGGAAAAACATCTAGGGGCACATATGGAAAATAAATAAAAAACATCTTTTGTTCACCGACCGAATATTCTCTTAAGAACGCTAGCTTTCGGTTTCACCCAGTCTGAGGTACACATCCGGCTGACCCGGCAGTAACAATCGCAGAGGTGCTCCCCTTATGCCCTAGCTGAATTAAGGGGAATGTAGGGCATAAATACAAGAGCCAGGCAACCCAGCTTGGCCAAAACTTAAGTCATATCGATGCATATAATGGCGAAGAAAAGGTACATGCGGAAGAATAACACATGTGCTGGGCATGAAGCCTAGATAGATAATTAAGCTTCTGTGTAAGAAGCCCCCAGGTAAAATGAGCGCGGTTAGCACATCTATAGTGTGCAGGCGAGGCACAATTTGGCCCTTGAAGGCCTTGAGAAAGAATAAAAGAAAGAAAGAGAAAGAAGATAGATAATATATATTCAAAAAATGGACAGAGGAAGGAGACGAACATAGAGTCCGACGCTAGGCGTAGAATCTTCGGAGCCTGGCTGCATTCCATGGGTTCGGCTCAAGTCGATTATTCGATGCATCCCGCAGACGGTACGCTCCACCGGTCAGAACTTGGTCAATAATGAAGGGACCTTCCCATTTGGGCTCGAGCTTGGTCTTTTTCTTCTCCGGCAGGCGTAGAACTAACTCACCAACGTTATAAGTTTTGGCATGTACTTCTCTGCTTTGGTATCTGTGAGCCTGTTGCTAATATAATGCGGAACGGGCTTTTGCCACATCGCGCTCCTCCTCCAGGGTGTCCAGACTGTCTTGTCGATCGAGCTCGGCTTCTCTTTCTTCGTACATGCGCACTCGAGGTGAGTCATGAATTATGTCGCAGGGCAGAACTGCCTCTACGCCGTACACCATAAAGAAGGGTGTATATCCGGTACTACGATTCGGCGTGGTCCGCAGCCCCCAGAGTACGGAGTCGAGCTCCTCTACCCAGTGCGTGTTAGACTCCGTTAAGGACCGCACTAATCTGGGTTTAATGCCGCTCATGATAAGACCATTTGCTCGCTCAACTTGGCCGTTGGTTTGTGGGTGATAGACGCAAGCATAATCGAGCTTGATGCCCATGTTGTTGCACCAGAGTTTTACCTCGTCGTCCATGAAGTTCGTGCCGTTGTCAATGCTGATGCTGTGGGGGACGCCATACCGGTGTACAACCCCGGATATGAAGTCTATCACCGGTCCGGATTCGGCTGTTTTAATAGGTTTGGCTTCTATCCATTTGGTGAATTTATCCACCATGACCAGTAAGTATTTTTTCTTATGGGTTCCCCCCTTAAGGGGTCCGACCATGTCAAGCCCCCAGACCGCGAAGGGCCAGGTGATGGGGATTGTTTGGAGGGCGGTGGGTGGCATGTGGCTTTGGTTTGCAAAAAGCTGGCAACCTGCGCAGCGTTGGACCAAGTCCTGTGCATCTGCCCGGGCCGTCGGCCAATAAATCCCTGTACGGAAGGCCTTGCTTACGAGGGCCCGGGCTGCGGCGTGGTGGCCGCCAAGTCCGGTGTGAATTTCTGCCAAAAGCTTCCGCCCTTCCTTTTTGGAGATGCACCTTTGAAGGACTCCGGTAGTGCTTTTTTTATACAGCTCTCCCTCATGGACCTTGTAGGCTTTAGATCGCCGCACTATGCAGTGTGCCTCATTTTGGTCCTCGGGGAGTTCCCGCCTAGTTAGGTAGGCCAGGAATGGTTCTGTCTACGGGACAATGATGGCCATTATTACGTGGGCTGAAGGTGTTATTTCGGTGGCGGAGCCTCCGATTATGTCAGAGTGTTCGGTACCGGGCATTTTGGCAGGGTCCATACTATTGTTACCGGTGTCCCCTTCCCATACTACGAATGGCTTAAACAACCTCTCCAAAAAGATGTTGGGGTGACCGCATCGCGTTTTGCGCCGATGAGGGCGAGGATATCCGCCGCCTGATTGTTTTCCCGAGCCACATGGTGAAATTCGAGCCCCTCGAACCGAGCTGACATCTTTAGGACGGCATTTCGATAGGTCGCCATCTTCAGATCCTTGGCATCAAAGTCTCCATTTATTTGGGATATTGCGAGGTTCGAATCCCCACGCACCTCCATGTGTTGAATGCCCATGGAAACTGCCATCCGAAGACCATGTAACAGGGCTTCATATTCGGCTGCATTGTTGGAGTCTGTATACAGTATCTGCAGTACGTATTGAACTATATCTCTAATTGGGGACGTTAGGACGATGCCAGCCCCTAGACCAGCCAACATTTTAGAGCCATCGAAGTGCATGATCCAATTGGAGTATGTGTCGTACTCTTTACGGAGTTCGGCTTCCGTCCATTCAGCGACATAGTCGGCCAATACTTGCGATTTAATGGCTCGCCGAGGTTTGTATGTTATGTCGAACGGGAGGAGCTCAATGGCCCATTTGGCAATCCGGCCCGTAGCGTCGCGGTTGTTTATAATATCATTAAGTGGCACTTCTGAGGCTACTATAATCGAACACTCTTGAAAGTAGTGTCACAGCTTCTGGGATGCCATGAATACCGCATGGGCTATCTTTTGATAATGTGGATACCGTGATTTGCATGGAGTGAGGACAGTGGATACATCGTATACCGGCTTTTGAAGAGGGAATTTATGTCCGTCAGCTTCTCGTTCGACGACGAGCACTGCGCTTACAACTTGATGAGTTGCCGCAATGTACAACAGCATTGGTTCGCCGATGTTTGGCGCGGCCAGGATTGGGTTGGTTGCCATTATGGCTTTTATTTCTTCCAATCCGGCTGTGGCAGCGTCCGTTCACTCGAAGTGTTCGGTGTTCTACTCTGCTGCATCATCCCTTCCTCTTCAGGGAAAACCAACGCAAGCTCAAGACGTAGCAAGAAGAATTTATGCCGCCGTTGCCGGGGAGTCTACGCAAAAAGTCAACATACCAAGTACCCATCACAATCCCTATCTCTCGCATTACATTATTGGCCATTTGCCTCTCGTTTTCCTCTCCCCCACTTCACCCTTGTCGTTTTATTCGCCCTCTCTCTCTCTATCCTCCCTCTCTTTCTCTATTTGCCTCTTTTTGCCTGCTTGCTTCTTGTTTGCTCGTATGGTTAGAATAGTTGTTTATTTATTACTAAACAGAGAACCTAAGATCTATGGATCCTCATCCACTTGCTAATCTTTTTAAGAGGTCCAATTATGATAAACCAATTGCTAGTGAGTTTTGTGCACTAGATTATCTTTATGAAGTTTTGCTTGAAATTCGTGAATCTGAAAAGTGTGATGAATTACCTCATGAAGCGATTCATGATAGATCTTTGAATAGAAAGCATGATTGCAATGATTCTATTATAAATTCTATTAATGTCAATTGTGCTAATAATATGAAAAACCCTAAGCTTGGGGATGCTAGTTTTGCTATGTCCTCTACTTGTTGCAATGATCATGATTGGGGTGATTCTTCTTTTGATCTTGAAAATTTATTTAAACCCCATGATGAATATGAGATTGATTATAATGTTTGCAATAATATTGAAAGTGGGTTTGGAAGAATGTCAGCTTTAGATCCCACATATTTGGAGAATGTTCAATCTTATGAAGTTTTTGATAAAACTGGGTTTGGAAAGGTCATGACTTTAGTTAATGTTAATCCCACTATTTTGGAAGAGTGTCAACTTTGCATGCATGTGGATCGTGTTGAAAATATTTTATGTGATAGCTATTTTTTTGAATTTTCTTATGATCCTACATATAATTATTATGAGAGAGGAAAATATGGTGGTAGAAATTTTCATGTTACTAAATTACCTCTTGTTATGTTGAGATTGCTATTGTTTCTTTCCGCTTCCTTGCATATGCTAGTTTTCGCTTGCCTTGATAATTTGTTTGCCTATAAGATGCCTATGAATAGGAAGTATGTTAGACTTAAATGTGTTTGTCACGTGTTTTATGATGCTCTCTTTGTGCTTCAATTCTTGTCTTTCATGTGAGCATCATTGAAATATCATGCCTAGCTATAAGGCTTTAAAGAAAAGCGCTTGTTGGGAGTCAACCCAATATTTATCCTTGATGTTATTTAATAAATAAATTATTTATCCTCTGTTTTGGTTGTGTTTTTTGTGTTTAATTAGTGTTTGTGCCAAGTAGAACCGTTGGGAAGACTTGGGGAAAGTCTTGTTGAACTTGCTGTAAAAAAAACAGAAACTTTAGTGCTCACGAGAACTGCTGTCATTTTTATTTGAAGAGTGATATTTAGTTAATTATTTTTTCAGATGATTAATAGATAAATTCCTCACGTCCATCAATTTATTTTAGAATTTTGGGGGTTCCAGATCTTGCGCTAGCTACAGATTACTTCAGACTGTTCTGTTTTTGACAGATTCTGTTTTTCGTGTGTTGTTTGCTTATTTTGATGAATCTATGGCTAGTAAAATAGTTTATAATCCATAGAGAAATTGGAATACAGTAGGTTTAACACCAATATCAATAAATAATGAGTTCATTACAGTACCTTGAAGTGGTCTTTTGTTTTCTTTCGCTAATGGAGCTCACGAGTTTTCTACTTTAAGTTTTGTGTTGTGAAGTTTTCAAGTTTTGGGTGAAATCTTTTGATGGATTATGGAACAAGGAGTGGCAAGAGCCTAAGCTTGGGGGTGCCCATGGCACCCCCAAGATAATCCAAGGACACCAAAAAGTCGAAGCTTGGGGATGCCCGGGAAGGCATCCCCTCTTTCATCCACTTCCATCGGTAATTTACTTGGAGCTATATTTTTATTCACCAACATGATATGTGTTTTTCTTGGAGCGTCTTGTATTATTTGTGTCTTTGTGTCTTAGTATGCCACAATCATCCTTGCTGTAAACACCTTTTGAGAGAGCCATACATGAATTAAAATTTGATAGAATACTCTATGTGCTTCACTTATATCTTTTGAGCTAAGTAGTTTTGCTTTATGTGCTTCACTTATATCTTTTGAGCTATGTAGTTTTGCTCTGTGTGCTTCACTTATATCTTTTGAGCATTATAATTTTGCTCTATCTGCTTCACTTAGATCTTTTAGAGCACGGTGGTGGATTTGTTTTAAAGAAACTATTGATCTCTCATGCTTCACTTAAATTATTTTGAGAGTCTTAATAGCATGGTAATTTGCTTAATAATAATATGCTTGGTATTCAAGATTTGTGGAACTTTCTTTTGAGTGTGTTGAATACTAAGAAAAGATTGAAACATGATAATTGTTTTGAGATATGGAGGTGATAATATTAAAGTCATGCTAGTTGAGTAGTTGTGAATTTAAAGAATACTTGTGTTAAAGTTTGTGATTCTCGTAGCATGCACGTATGGTGAACCGCTATGTGATGAAGTCGGAGCATGATTTATTTATTGATTGTCTTCCTTATGAGTGGCGGTCAGGGACGAGCGATTGTCTTTTCCTACCAATCTATCCCCCTAGGAGCATGCGCGTAATACTTTGCTTTGATAACTTCTAGATTTTTGCAATAAGTATATGAGTTCTTTATGACTAATGTTGAGTCCATGGATCATACGCACTCTCACCCTTCCACCTTTGCTAGCCTCTCTAATACCGCGCACTTTTTGCCGGTATCATACACCTACCATATACCTTCCTCAAAACAGCCACCATACCTACCTATTATGGCATTTCCATAGCCATTTCGAGATATATTGCCATGCAACTTTCCACCATCTAGTTCATCATGACACATTCATCATTGTCATATTTCTTAGCATGATCATGTAGTTGACATAGTATTTTTGGCAAAGCCACCATTCATAATTTCTTCATACTTGTCACTCTTGATTCATTGCATATCCTGGTACACCGCCAGAGGCATCCATATAGAGTCGTACTTTGTTTTAGAATCGAGTTGTAATCATTGAGTTGTAAATAAATAAAAGTGTGATGATCATCATTTAATAGAGCATTGTCCCAAAAAAAGGCCAGAGAAAAAAAGGCCCAAAAAAAGAGAAAATAAATAAAAAGGGGAAATGCTACTATCCTTTTACCACACTTGTGCTTCCAAGTAGCACCATGATCTTCATAATAGAGAGTCTCTCATGTTATCACTTTCATATACTAGTGGGAATTTTACATTATAGAACTTGGCTTGTATATTCCAATGATGGGCTTCCTCAAATTGCCCTAGGTCTTCATGAGCAAGCAAGTTGGATGCACACCCACTTAGTTTCTTTTCGAGCTTTCATATACTAATAGCTCTAGTGCATCCGTTGCATGGCAATCCCTACTCACTCACATTGATATCTATTGATGGGCATCTCCATAGCCCGTTGATACGCCTAGTTGATGTGAGACTATCTTCCCCTCCTTTTTGTCTTCTCCACAACCACCATTCTATTCCACCTATAGTGTTATATCCATGGCTCACGCTCATGCATTGCGTGAAGATTGTAAAAGTTTTGAAAAAGTTAGAGTATGAAACAATTGCTTGGCTTGTCATCGGGGTTGTGCATGATTTAAATACTTTGTGTGGTGAAGATAGAGCATAGCCAGACTATATGATTTTGTAGGGATAACTTTCTTTGGCGATGTTATTTTGAAAAGACATAATTGCTTTGTTAGTATGCTTGAAGTATTATTATTTTTATGTCAATATAAACTTTTGTCTTGAATCTTTCGAATCTCAATATTCATATCGCAATTAAGAAGATTTGCATTGAAATTATGCCAGGTAGCACTCCGCATCAAAAATTCTCTTTTTATCATTTACCTATTCGAGGACGAGCAGGAATTAAGCTTGGGGATGCCTGATACGTCTCCAACGTATCTATAATTTTTGATTGCTCCATGCTATATTATCTATTGTTTTGGACTATATTGGGCTTTATTTTCCACTTTTATATTATTTTTGGGACTAACCTATTAACCAGAGGCCCAGCCCAGAATTGTTGTTTTTTGCCTATTTCAGTGTTTTGGAGAAACAGAATATCAAACGGAGTCCAAACGGAATAAAACCTTCGGGAACGTGATTTTCTCACCGAACATGATCTAGGAGACTTGGAACCTACTCCAAGGAGTCAAAAAGGAGGTCACGAGGGTGGGGGGCGCCCCCCCTAGGGCGCGCCCCCCTACCTCGTGGGCCCCTCGGTGCTCCACCGACGTACTCCTTCCTCCTATATATACATACGTACCCCCAAACGATTAGAACAGGAGCCAAAAACCTAATTCCACTGCCGCAACTTTCTGTATCCACGAGATCCCATCTTGGGGCCTGTTCCGGAGCTCCGCCAGAGAGGGTCGTCATCACGGAGGGCTTCTACATCATCATAGCCTCTCCGATGAAGTGTGAGTAGTTTACCTCAGACCTTCGGGTCCATATTTAGTAGCTAGATGGCTTCTTCTCTCTTTTTGGATCTCAATACAAAGTTCTCCCCCTCTCTTGTGGAGATCTATTCGATGTAATCTTCTTTTTGCGGTGTCTTTGTTGAGATCGATGAATTGTGGGTTTATGATCAAGTCTATCTATGAACAATATTTGAATCTTCTCTGAATTCTTTTATGTATGATTGGTTATATTTGCAAGTCTCTTTGAATTATCCGTTTGGTTTGGCCAACTAGATTGGTAGTTCTTGCCATGGGAGAAGTGCTTAGCTTGGGTTCGATCTTGAGGTGTCCTTTCCCAGTGACAGAAGGGGCAGCAAGGCACGTATTGCATCGTTGCCATCGAGGATAACAAGATGGGGTTTATTTCATATTGCATGAATTTATCTCTCTACATCATGTCATCTTGCTTAAAGCGTTACTCTGTTTTTAACTTAATACTCTAGATGCATGTTGGATAGCGGTCGATGAGTGGAGTAATAGTAGTAGATGCAGAATCGTTTCGGTCTACTTGTCACGGACGTGATGCCTATATACATGATCATGCCTAGATATTCTCATAACTATGCTCAATTCTGTCAATTGTTCAACAGTAATTTGCTCACCCACCGTAGAATACTTATGCTCTTGAGAGAATCCACTAGTGAAACCTATGGCCTCCGGTTCTATTCTCATCATATCAATCTCCATTACTTTAATCTTGCTTTGCTTTTTACTTTGCCTTTACTTTTTACTTTGCATCTTTATACCAAAAATACCAAAAAATATTATATCTATCAGATCTCACTCTCGTAAGTGACCGTGAAGGGATTGACAACCCCTAATCGCATTGGTTGCGAGTAGCTATCGTTTTGTGCAGGTACGAGGGACTTGAGCGTGACCTCCTACTGGATTGATACCTTGGTTCTCAAAAACTGAGGGAAATACTTACGCTACTCTGCTGCATCATCCTTTCCTCTTCGGGGAAAACCAACGCAAGCTCAAGACGTAGCACTACCACTCGGATCACAGATGGAATCGACTTGGACGAATTTGTCGCACCCGCCAGTCCTCCTCCTGCCGAGTGAACAAACTATGAGATTTAAACCTGTCTTAAATTTGCCTCGGAATGCCGAGTGGTTGATGTAACCATTAAACTCCTTTGGGCTTGATGCTCGAATACTTTTGATTTGTTTCTTGGAACTTTAGGATTTATCTGAATTGCTTTTGAGTATACTTGCGATTGCTTTCGGGATCTGCTCCGTTGTATTTGTGGCGTAGCTCGGAGGAGAAGGTTGCAGTCGACCTGTGCCTCGCCGTCCTTGCGGACAAGGATGGAGCGCACGTTGTACTTGTGGCGTAGCTCGAAGAATAGGGTTGCAGTCAACCTGCGCCTCGTCGTCCTCGCGGACAAGGGCGGAGCGTACGTTGTATTTGTGGCGTAGCTCGGAGAAGAGGGTCACGGTCGACCTGCACCTCGTCGTCCTTGCGGGTAGGGATGGAGTGTACGTTGTACTGGTGGTGCAGCTAAGCCCCCGAGTGGGAGGATTGCTCACCACTCGGTAGGATTTTTTAAACTTAGGCGAGTACTGGACCGCAGCTAAGCCCCCGAGTGGGAGGATTGCTCACCACTCAGTAGGATTTTACAAACTTAGGCGAGTACTGGACTGCAGCTAAGCCCCCGAGTGGGAGGATTGCTCACCACTCAGTAGGATTTTATAACCTTAGGCGAGTACTGGACTGTAGTTAAGCCCCCGAGTGGGAGGATTGCTCACCACTCGGTAGGATTTTTTAAACTTAGGCGAGTAATGCACTGTAGCTAAGCCCCCGAGTGGGAGGATTGCTCACCACTCGGTAGGATTTTTTAAACGTAGGCGAGTACTGGACTGCAGCTAAGCCCCCAAGTGGGAGGATTGCTCACCACTCGGTAGGATTTTACAAACTTAGGCGAGTACTGGACTGCAGCTAAGCCCCCGAGTGGGAGGATTGCTCACCACTCGGTAGGATTTTTTAAACTTAGGCGAGTACTGGACTGCAGCTAAGCCCCCGGGTGGGAGGATTGCTCACCACTCGGTAGGATTTTTTAAACTTAGGCGAGTACTGGACTGCAGCTAAGCCCCCGCGTGGGAGGATTGCTCACCCCTCGGTAGGATTTTTTAAACTTAGGCGAGTACTGGACTGTAGCTAAGTCCCCGAGTGGGAGGATTGCTCACCACTCGGTAGGATTTTTTTAAACTTGGGCGAGTACTGGACTGCAGCTAAGCCCCCGAGTGGGAGGCTGGTTCACCACTCGGTAGGATTTTATAACCTTAGGCGAGTACTGGACTGCAGCTAAGCCCCCGAGTGGGAGGCTTGCTCACCACTCAGTATGATTTTTCAAACTTAGGCGAGTACTGGACTGCAGCTAAGCCCCCGAGTGGGAGGCTGGCTCACCACTCGGTAGGATTTTGAAAACTTAGGTGAAACAGGTTCGCAGCTAAGCCCCCGAGCGGGAGGCTGGCTCACCACTCAGTAGGTTGTTGGAAAACTTAGGCGAAACGGATTCACAGCTAAGTCACCCACTGGGGGTTTTCAGACGTAAACAAAAGCAACAACAATCGTGCCAGAGGACTGTAAAGCTCTTGTCTTTGATAAACAAATTACAAAGATACTTCTTATTACACTTTATTCGAACGAGTACTTAAGTATAAAAGGGGCAGAGCAGCTCCGCATTCCAAGCTCGTGGCTCGTCTTTCTGATGCTCGACACTGTAAAGATGGTATGCTCCATTGTCAAGAACTCTGGTGATGATGAAGGGGCCTTCCCAAGCAGGAGCGAGCTTGTGTGGCTTCTGTTGATCCACTCGAAGAACCAAGTCTCCCTCTTGAAAGGCTCGACCCCTCATGTTTCTGGCGTGGAATCAACGCAAGTCTTGCTGATAAATGGTCGACCAGATCAAGGCCATCTCTCTTTCCTTGTAACACCCCGGATGTAATTTACCTAATATGTACTCCAACTCTTGTCGTTTCCGGCGCTAAGTTATTTTATTTTCTCGGGTTCGGGTTTTTGTCTCCGTGTGTTGTTGTTGTCATGCATCTCATATCATGTCATCATGTGCATTGCATTTGCATACGTGTTCGTCTCATGCATCCGAGCATTTTCCCCGTTGTCCGTTTTGCATTCCGGCGCTCTGTTCTCCTCCGGTGATCATTTCTACCTTCTTTTCGTGTGTGGGGATTAAACATTTCCGGATTGGACCGAGACTTGCCAAGCGGCCTTGGTTTACTACCGGTAGACCGCCTGTCAAGTTTCGTACCATTTGGACTTCGTTTGATGCTCCAACGGTTAACTGAGGGACCGAAAAGGCCTCGTGTGTGTTGCAGCCCAACCCCCCCCCCCCCCAATTTTGCCCAAAACCCACCAAAACCCTCTCCATCATCTAGAGCGTTCGATCATGATCCCGTGGCCGAAAACCGCACCTCATTTGGACTCTCCTAGCTCCCTCTATGCCTATAAATATACCCCCCCCCCTCCGAAATTCCCGGTTCCTCTCCCCGAAACCCTAGATCTGATCCTCCGCGTGCCGGACATTGTCCGCCGGCGCCGGACACGCCTCCGCCAGCCATTCCCGCACCGCCACGTGGCCGGCCGCCTCCTCCCACCGCGGAGGCCCGCGAAGCCCAGGGCCGGCCCTCCCCGCCGCCCGACCGGGCCGCGCCTTCCCGCGCCGGGCGCCGCACCGCGCCGCATCCTCCCCAGCTCCGGCCGCCGCACCTCCGTTCGCCGTCGCCGCTCCGCCTCGCCGGCGCAAGACCCCGGCCGGAGATCCTCACCGCGCCGAGCTCCACCGCGGGCACCTCGACGCCGGCGACCGCCGACCTTGCCGCTGTCGTCCTCCACCGCCCCGGCCTTCTTCTCCTTCCTCCGGCGCCCTCCTCGCCAAGTACCTCGACGAACGCCGGTGAGCTACAGTAACTCCGGCCAACCTCGGTTTCCGCGCATGAACGGTACCTCCCAGATCCAGATCTGAGATGGTTGACTTTCCTCCTGAAACCCTAATTCTATTGCCATGTTCATCGTGCCGTAACTTTGCATCCGTAGATCCGTTTTGGGCGTGTAGCATATCAAAATGTTCGAATCAGAGAGCACATCATTTCATCTCATTGCATCATTTTCATTTGAGTTCATCTTGATGCCCGAAATGCTGTTGGAAGAGTGCTATTTGAGATAATTGTCAGATCTGCTGCTCCAAATAGCTATTTGTCATTTTTGCCATGATTAATGTGTGCATGATATGCCCCTGAGCTCTACATGTGTTTTTTCATATGCTTTTCCATATTTCCAGAGGTGCTATCCATGTATTTTTGTGATGTGTGTGGTGACTAGCATAAGCTTGCAAAGTGGTGCATTCGTTAATGCTGATTTCAGGGACTTAGCAATTCCACTAAGTCCTTGATCTATGTTTATCAATATGCCATATGTTCATGTTGTTTCCTAGTGATCCGTGCCTCTTTTGAGGATGATCAGTAAGGATGATTTGTTAATCTTGTAGTGCTATATCCATCCATGTCCTCGTTTGCAATTATGGAGCACCCTAGCTTGAGTCAATCGAGCTCTACTTTTGCTATTTCGTGAATCTGGGCAGATTGTCTACTTGTTAGCGATTTTGCCGAGGATGTTGTAGTTGATCCGTGCATGCTATGTTGTTGTTCTTGCCATGTCTAGCTTGTATAATGTGTATTCTTGATGGGTGTATGCTTAGATTGTCATGCCTTGCTCTGTAGTGAGTGCATCGAGCTCGTAAACATGCCTACTTGATATCTGATTTGCATGCTCCAGTTTTTCACTAAGTCTGAGATCTGATTATGTTTTTGCCATGTTCACATGCTTGCAATTGTATTTTATGATCTCTTTTGGCTCAAGGTCACTAAGGTACTTTTGTTAAGCTCTTTGAGTAGCTCCATGCCATGTCTTGCTTTGCCATGTTAAGTTCCTGTAGCATCTAGTTTTCATGCTCCAAAATGTGCTACCTGATCTGAAATTCTAGACAAGTGTTAATTTCACTAAGTCTGAAACCTGTTTATCAATTGCACTTTTGCCATGCTTTTTTGAACCTGTTAATGGATGAATTGGCCGTAGCTCAGTGTTCATCTTTTGTTAAGCATTATGAATGGATCCCTGCCATGATTGAGTGTTGTAGGATATTTTTCTTATTGCATTTAGATGGCTACTTGCTGTTTATCGCAGACCGGTGCCATATTTGAATTGCTTGCCATTTCCAAACCGTGTCTCCGATTCCGGTGTTATTTATATCGATTTCAACCGAAATCACCTCAACTTTCCAGTGGAATTCTTGGATTTCCAAGTTGAGGCCAGGTTCATTCATTCATTGTCAAATCTTGCATATGCATCGCATATCGCATCCCGCATAGCATACCATGTTTGCATCTTGTTGTTTGAGCTTTGCGCGTGGTTTATTGTGTTCCGTTTGCTTGTTTGTCTTGTTTGGGTAGAGCCGGGAGACGAGTTCGCTAACGAGGAGCCCGTTGAGTTTGCTTTCGAGGATCCAGTCAACTCTAACAACTTTGCAGGCAAGATAATCATACCCTCGAAATCACTTTTATCTTTGCTTTGCTAGATGCTCGCTCTTTTGCTATGCCTATGCTACGATGCCTAACACTTGCTTATCATGCCTCCCAAATTGCCATGTCAAAACTCTAACCCACCATGTCCTAGCAAACCGTTGATTGGCTATGTTACCGCTTTGCTCAGCCCCTCTTATAGCGTTGCTAGTTGCAGGTGAAGATCGGAGACCGTTCCTTGTTGGAACATTATTTACTTGTTGGGATATCACTATATCATATTGTTATCTTAATGCATCTATATACTTGGTAAAGGGTGGAAGGCTCGGCCTTTTGCCTAGTGTTTTGTTCCACTCTCGCCGCCCTAGTTTCCTTCATATCGGCGTTATGTTCCCGGATTTTGCGTTCCTTACGCGGTTGGGTGATAATGGGAACCCCTTGACAGTTTGCCTTGAATAAAGCTCTTCCAGCAATGCCCAACCTTCGTTTTACCATTTGCCACCTAGCCTCTTTTTCCCTTGGGTTTCCGGAGCCCAAGGGTCATCTTATTTCAACCCCCCCGGGCCAGTGCTCCTCTGAGTGTTGGTCCAAACAGAGCCACTTGCAGCGCCACCTCGGGGCAACTCGAGGTTTGGTTTTAGTTGTACGTAGTGTTCATCTGAGTGTGCCCTGAGAACGAGATATGTGCAGCTCCTATCGGGATTTGTCGGCACATTCGGTCGGTGTTGCTGGATTTTTTTTAACTTGTCGAAATTTCTTGTAGAACCGGGATACCAAGCCTGATCGGAATGTCTCGGGAGAAGGTATATCCTTCGTTGACCGTGAGAGCTTGTCATGGGCTAAGTTGGGACTCCCCTGCAGGGATTTGAACTTTCGAAAGCCGTGCCCGCGGTTATGGGCAGATGAGAATTTGTTAATGTCTTGTTGTAGATAACTTGAACCTTAACTTAATTAAAATGAATCAACTATGTGAGTTACCATGATGGTCTCTTCTCGGCGGAGTCCGGGAAGTGAACACGGTGTTGGAGTAATGCTTGCCGCAGGTTGTTCTCTAGTTCTTCGTTCGCGCTTTGCCATCTCTTCTCGCTCTCTTTTGCGAACAGGTTAGACACCATATATGCTAGTCGCTTGCCGCAGCTCCACATATTACCTTGCCTTACCTATAAGCTTAAATAGTCTTGATCGCGAGGGTGCGAGATTGCTGAGTCCCTGTGGCTCACAGATTACTTCCAAACCAGATGCAGGGCCTGATGACTTTGTTCCAGATGATGCGCTTGAGCTCAAGTGGGAGTTCGACGAAGACTCACGCCGTTACTATGTGTCTTTCCCTAATGATCAGTAGTGGTGCCCAGTTGGGGCGATCGGGACCGTGTTGCATGTTGGGTTGATCTTTTATTTTGGCACCGTAGTCGGGCCATGAGTGATTGGATTATGTAATGCTATTTATGTACTTTGTTTGATGTGGCGAGTGTAAGCCAACTATGTACCTTCCCCTTTTATTATCTATTTACATGGGATGTTGTGAAGATTGCCTTACTTGCGACATTGCTTTCAATGCGGTTATGCCTCTAAGTCGTGCTTCGACACGTAGGAGATATAGCCGCATCGAGGGCGTTACAAGTTGGTAATCAGAGCCTTCCCTGACCTTAGGAGCCCCCACTGCTTGATCTTTTTAGCAGCCGTTGTTGAGTCTAGAAAAAAAAATTGAGTCATTTAGGAATTATATATCGGAGAGTTTAGGAATTCTGTTTACTCCCCAGTCTCCTCATCGCTCTGGTAAGGCTTCCTGACGTAGAGTTTTGACTCTTCTCTTCTCAAATTTCACTAAAAAGTTTTAGGATCACGCGGGTATCTTGGAATCGTTCCGATGGATTTGTGACGAGAACATTATTCTTGGTGCCTCCTGTCATTTAGGGGTTGTGTCAGTGTCTCGGGGAGTTGAGATCCGAGGTGTTGTCGTCACAATTTTATCGTTGCAGTTCTGGAATACCTGAGTTTAGTTCACCGACATCGAAAATCTCTTTTATGCAGTTGTTGGTGAGATAACCTCGACGCCACCCAGTACTGGGGCGGGAGTTTGGGAGTATTGCCATAACTTGTATAACGGATGCTTTTCGAAGGTTGAGGTAGATGGTTTCCGAAGTTTTCTCGGTTATGTGTTGAAGGATGGATACAGCTGGATGTAGGATTTGCTAGATTTGGGTGAGATATTATGCTTCCCCTGTATCCCCGACACCTGATTGCATAACCGGAAAGGTTCAGGAGTTTCATAGGTGGGAATTCTTGTAGCTCTAGTTCTTCTTCCATGGATATTTGGTTTCAGATTGGGATTTCTTACTGATCCGTACCCTGTTGATTTATTCCTCTACCTAAATTCTAAGTGGCTTCTCAATTTATGGATATGTGACCATTTCAAGTGGAATTCATTCGTTCTTATGTTCAGATGTGAAGACTATATGTTGCAATTTCAACCCGCTTGATTCAGCTTCAATTTTATCTGTCAATGTGCTAACGGATGTCACCCTCTTCAGGATGGCTCCCGCTAAGAGCAGCAATCAGAATCAGAATCAGGATCCGCCACCACCTCCTCCTCCTCTGGAGGCATGGCAAGCTGTGATGGCCGCAACCAATGCAAACACGCAGTTGATCATGCAAATTCTTCAAGAGAGCAACCAAGCGAACCAAGGCAACCAGGGCAACAATCAGAATCACTTTGCTACACTCAACCAGTTCCTTGCTAACCAGCCAAAGATCTTCAGCAATTGTGTTGAGGCAACTGATGCTGACGATTGGCTTGTGGACTTATGCAAGCATTTCGAGTGCAGTAACGTCAGGCCTGAGGACTTTGTCAAGTTCGCTTCCTTCCAACTCAAAGACCAAGCTGCAGAATGGTTCCAGCAGTACAAGGATTCCAGAGGAGGCCGTGTGATTACCTGGGATGAATTCCGTCAAGACTTTAAAGCTCATCATATTCCTCAGAGCGTGGTTGAAAGCAAGCGTGAGGAATTCCACAACCTGAAGCAAGGCTCTTTGTCTGTCTATGACTACAACAAGTTGTTTCAGAAGCTCGCCCACTTTGCTAAGCAGGACGTCCCTGACGAGAAGAGCATGGTATACCAGTTCAGGGGTGGTCTCAGAGAAGAAATCCAGCTAGCTCTTGTTCTCTTTGATCCCTTGAGGTACGATGAGTTCTACAACATGGCACTGAAGCAAGAGGCTGCTCAACTGAAGTGTGATGCTTCCACGAAGCGAGTCAGAGATGCTACTCCTTCTTCCTCTACTCAAGTGGCCAAGCAGCAGAAGTATTGGCTTCCTCCTCCTCCGTTCCGTCAGCCGTATCAGCAGAAGAGCAAAGGTGGCAGTGGATCTTCCCACCCACCCAACCCTGGCTTTCATAACAAGACTTCGTCTCAAGCTCCAAGATCGAGTGCTCCATATCACCATCCGCTTTCAGAGGTCACGTGCAACAAGTGCCAACAGAAGGGTCACTATGCCAACAAATGCTTCAACCAGAGGCGTCTCCCTCCTCCTCCTCCTCCTGTGAGATCGGCAAGTACAGTTGTGGTCAAGCATAACCCCAAGCACGCCAAGGTCAACTTGCTGAATGCAGCTCAGGCAGAGGACTCGCCAGATGTCATCATGGGTAACCTTCCTGTTAACGATGTTCCTGCTAAAGTTCTTTTTGACACTGGTGCATCGCTCTCTTTTATTTCAACACCATTTGTTGCCAAGCATGATTTTGTGACCGAAAGGATCCCTTTCCCGTTGAAGATTGTGTCTCCGGGCAAGCAAATGACTTCTAACAATTGCGTCCCGGATGTCTCTATCACATTGGGCGACTACAAGTTCCTTTCTTCTCCGGTGGTTCTTGGTAACTCGGATATTGATCTTATTCTCGGAATGGATTGGCTTTCTAAGCACAAGGCGCATCTTGATTGTGCAGCCAGGCAGATTCAATTGACTCATTTGTCTGAGGATGTAATTGTCTTCGCCGCTCGTGATGATACCATCCATCTGTTTTCTCTCAATGAGAAGGGTGAACTGGATGCTATCTCTCAAATTATAGTCGTTTGCGAATATCAAGACGTCTTTCCATAAGAGCTTCCAGGAATGCCTCCGCACCGGCCAGTTGAATTCGTCATCGATCTTGAGCCTGGCACGAAACTGGTGTGCAAACGTCCTTACAAGCTCGGACCTGAAGAGTTGAAGGAGCTGAAGAAGCAACTCGATATTCAAGAGCGAATGGGTCTCATCCGACCTAGTTCCTCTCCGTGGGGTTGTGGAGTACTCTTTGTGAAGAAGAAGGATGGAACGGACCGACTTTGTGTTGACTACCGTCCATTGAACAAGAAGACTATCAAGAACAAGTACCCACTTCCCAACATCAACGAGCTGTTCGAACAACTCAAAGGTGCCCAAGTATTCTCCAAGCTTGATCTCCGCATGGGTTATCACCAGATTCGAATCCGTGAGCAAGATATTCCTAAGACGGCTTTCAGGACAAGCTATGGTTCATATGAATACACTGTCATGTCTTTTGCCCTCGTCAACGCTCCTCCGACTTTCTCTCGCATGATGAACTTCATTTTCAACGCCTACACAAATGACTTCGTTTTGGTCTATCTCGACGACATTCTGGTCTTTTCGAAGAACAAGGAAGATCATGCCAAGCACTTGCGTTTGGTGCTTGATAAGCTCAAGGAACATCAGTTCTACGCCAAGTTCTCAAAGTGCGAGTTTTGGCTCGATGAGGTTCTATATCTTGGGCATATCATCTCTGCCAAGGGCATTGCGGTGAATCCTGAGAAGGTGTCTGCAATTGTCAATTGGGAACCACCTCAGAACGTGAAGCAACTCCGTAGCTTCCTCGGTCTCGCAAGCTATTGTCGAAG